>NW_026692201.1:3642500-4172500 GCF_021218885.2 Marmota monax | reverse complement strand
CTGGAGATAATTTCCTATCAGTGCACAAAGAACTTCCTTATTGTTTTCCACAGCATATATAACTGCAATATATGGAGGCAGTGTGATAGTCAGCTTTCTGTTACTGTAACAAATACCTGAGATAATCAACTTATAAAGGGAAAAAGCTTACTTGGGCTCACAGTTTGGAGGTTTTAGCTCATGATTGATTAGCTGTTGCTTTTGGGCCTGTGGCAAGGCAACACATCATGGTAGTAGCATGTGGCAAAACTGCTTACCTCATGGAAGAGATAGGAAAGGGCTAGACTCCCACTGTCTCCTTCAAGGACACATCCCCAATGACCTAAGTCTTCTTGCTAGGCCCTACCCCTTAAAGGTCCCACTACCTCTCAGTGGTGCCAAACTGGGGATCAACCCTTTAACACATGAACTTTTCAGGGACATTCTAGGTATGAATTATAACAGGTAGGTGTTGTAATTTATTTAGACAATTCCCAATGGTTGGACATTTAATTATATTGGTATTTCAAAACATGATTCATGGCTCATATGTGTGCAACCATTTTTGTGAAGGAGTACATATGAAAATGTAGAATAAATCTCTAGAATTGGAGTTCCTGAACTCTAGGCTTTTCGTTCATTATGTAGCACTCATCTGCAGGAATGGCTTTGTTCTTTATGTATTGTCTACCTACTGCTGGTTCTCACCTAAGTGCTGGAAACTCTCTTTTGTGAACTGCCTGGACAATCCTCTAAATAGGGAGAACTTTATGTAAGCTCAGAGAAAACATTAAATAAAATTAAAAAATATTTTGAGGAAACTATTTCAACAAGTCTGTTACTATGTCCTGCATAGCCTTTGAATCAAGAAAAGATGCAAACACTTGCTGTGATAAGGCATTGTGAGGAAGCCAAAAGAAATAAAAGATGTGGTCTTCACTCTTCAAAAGCTGAAAAGCAACCCTGCCTACTAGTTGGGACCCAGAGAGCTGAATTCAATTACTTGTTTTTTTCTCTTTTACAGACATAGCTCCAGTTACCAGGGGAGAAACTGCCTGAGGCCCCTGATAATGTGAATCTACTTTTGGTGGACTGACTGTTTGTCTCTGTCTCTGTGTCTCACACACACCTTTCTATGATAAAGTAAAATTATACCTTATATGGCCATATTATCAAAGAGAGCTACAGCTTCAGTGCAATCCCCATCAAAATATCAATGACATTCTTCTCAGAACTAGAAAAAGCAACCCTAAAATTCATATGGAAGAGCAAAAAACCCAGGATAGTCAAAGAAATCTTGAATAGAAAGAGCAAAGCTGGAGGTATCACCATAACTGACTTCAAATTATACTTCAGAGCCATAGTAACTAAAACAGCATCATGGCCTAAAAACAGACCGGTAGTCCAATAGAATAAAATAAAAGGCCTAGAGACAAAGCCACATAGCTATAGTCATCTGATTCTTGATAAAGACATCCAAAAACATATATTGGAGAAAAAAATAATCTCTTTAGCAATTCAGGCTGGGAAAATTGGATTTCCAGATGTAGAAGAATGAGACTATATCCCTATCCCTCACCTTGTACAAAAGGCAACTCAAAATGTATCAAAGACCTAAGTTAAAGACCAGAAACTTTGTAATTGCTAGAAGAAGCAAAAAGGCAAAGCACTTCAACATATAGGTACAGGCAAAGACTCCCTGAGTAGGACCTCCATAGCTCAGGAAATAAGAAAAAGAATCCAGGAATGGGATGTCATCGAATTTAAAAGCTTCTGCACAAAAAGGAAACAAAAGAGTGAGGAGACAATCCACTGAATGAGAGGACTTCTTTGCCAACTACTTCCCCAACAGAAGACTAATATCCAGAATATTTAAAGAACTTAAAAAAAAACCCCTCAACATTAAAAGAAACAAATGACCCAATCAATGAATGGGCAAATGAGCTAAGGAGACACTCTTCAAATAAGAAGTGAAAATGGCCAACATCTTTAAAATATTCAGCATCTTTATCCATTAGGGAGATACAATCAGATCTATACTGAGATTCTGTCTCACTCCAGTGAGAATGGCAATCATCAAGAACACAAGTAACAATAAATGCTGGTGAGGATTCAGGGGAAAGGAACTTTTATATACTGTTGGTGAGAATATAGAGTCATACAGCCGCTGTGGAATTCATTATGGAGTTTCCTTAAAAGGCTAAAAACAGAACTACCAAATGATCCAATTATACCATTCCTTGGTATTTATCCCAAAGAATTAGAGATACATGTATACCCATGTTTATTGCAGCACAGTTCACATTTGTGAAATCAGCCTAGGTGTCCATCAACAGGTGAATGGATAAAGAAAATTGTACACACACACACACACACACACATACGCACGCACGCACACACACACACATGCACACACAATTAGTACTTAGCCATTCTTACAAGAATGAAATTCTGTCATTTGCAGGAAAATTAATGGAACAGGAGACCATAACTTTGAGTGAAATAACTCAGAGAAAAGAATCATGTGTTGTCATGGTTTGGATCTGGAATGTCTCCGCCCCCCAAAAGCTCAAGTATTCCAAGCATGGTCCCTGATGCAGCAAGGTTCAGAGGCAAGGCTTTTAGGCAATGACTGGATCATGGGTGCTCTCACATTAACAGTGGATTAATCCATTTGATGGATTGATAGCTGAATGGACTACTGGGAGGTAGGAGCTAGCTGGAGGAAGTAGGTCACTGGGGGCATGCCCTGGCACAGTTTATTTTCTCTCCATCCCCTTCTTCTTTCTCTCTGCTTCCCAGTTGCCATGAGCTGGGTAGCGTTCCCCTGCTATGCCCTTCTGCCATGATGTTTCTGCCTTGGAGTCAGTCGACCATGGACTGAACCTCTGAAACTGTGAGCCAAAATAAATCTGTCATTACAGTATTTTGGTCACAGAGATGAAAGCTGAGTAACACGTATGTTTTCTCTCATAAAGGAAACCAACATGAGAAAAGTGATGTCATGAAAGTAGAAGAGAGAGTCTTAGAGGAGGGGATCGAATGAAGGAAGAGGGCCAGGTAGGGAGGCGTTGGGGAGATAAATTGATCAAACTATGTTTTCATGTATGTACAAATATGCCACAGTGAAACCCACCATTCTGTGCAAGTAATATGCACCAATTTAAAAAGATTGAAAAAAACCCCTGCATATTATGAACAGAAGGCATTAATTGAATGCTTAGGTTTTCCATTATCATCATATAATCCTTCAATTCTGAGTGGATGTTTTCATTTGTTCAATACAAATCACATATGATTATTAATGTATATTATCCAGTGTTTAAAGGTTTTCAAACTATTTTGACCATGACCAATAATAAGAAAAGCATTGACGATGCAATCCATGCATTCAATCATCCATCCATCTCTCCCTCCCCCCTCTCTCTCTATATATATACACACACACGTGTGTGTGTGTGATTATACATATCTATCTATCTATCTATCTATATCACCCAAAGCCCTTAGCCTTATTATGCATACAACTCTCTGATATTTTCTATTATAGTTAATGCTGTCTTGTAAAAATACTGGTCTCAGCCCACTTGATTTCATGGTCCCCTAATGGGCCATGACTTGTTGTTTCAAAAACACTACTGTTTATGCCACCCCACCAGCCTGAGGTACAATTCAGGTGTTTGCCTTGTGTAATGCAAACCTTAAAAGCCTTTGCTATCTGCTTGCTAAATTTGTTCTTCCTTTAAAAGTTAGAAGTTATCTTTGCTAAATGTACTGGAAGCAACATCAATTTGAGACTTTCTCAGAAGTCGGCATCAATGCACTGTCATTCGGTGCCGGTGCTGGGAATATCAGTAAGTGCACCTGACGCTGCCATTCTGCTTGATTGTCTGTCACAGTTGGAGAGGTACTTTCCCTCCAGATGCCCTCTGATGCAGTTCACATGAAGAGAATGCTAATGCTAGTCGGCCCTGGCCAAGAATCCATCTCCTCACAGCTGACTTGGTTTCATGGCAGGGAGAGGCGCATGCCTGTGTCATTTGGAAGAGTGATCTGCTGTAAGGGGAAGCCTCCAGGAAAGAGGTGCAGACAGGGAGAATTCTCCCTAACCTAGGCCCTTGCTCCACTAAAAAATGCTGATGATTTCACAGTTGTATTTAGATCAGTTCAAGGACACAGGTTTTTGAGTCACCTGTGTGTCAGTCCCCGCTCTAGGCACATTCCTATGTGGTCAATAAAGTAAATACAAGAGCTAAAGTGTACGGAGTGCTTCTGTGTTTTAGTTATTTACAAGAATTATGTCATTTCCATCTCACAACTTTCATAAGTTGAATACTAGATGATGCCTAATTTTGCAGAGGAGATTGAAGCTTAGGGAGGGAGCCTGATTCCTTGGGGTCACTCAGCCGGTGTGAGCCAGTGCCAGGACCCAGAGCCCAGGCTGCGTGAGTTCAAAGCCTGTGCCTGCCACCACCACCCTGCTTTATTTCTATAGCATAGATGGGAAACTGGCTCAGAAAGATTAAGTAGTGTGTTTAAGATGTCACAGTTAACAGGTGTCACAACCAGGATTCACAGGAGTCTGTCTTGTCATGGTGCCATGTTTTTTTCTTACCAGAGGTCAGGAGTCCACAATGGAGCCTTGTAATTTGATTCTCAGCCCTTGGATATGACCATCTAAGATTAGGCAATTACCTGGGGCGCAGACACAGAAGTATGCAATGAGGCACAGACAGCATTTAGGGCAGGTCTATTATAAGGGGAAGGAAAGGCAAAAGAAAGTGAGATATACCCCAGAGAGAGGGTAGATCTGCTATGGACTGAAAAGATCAAGCTTTGGCTTTTTGTTAGGATGGGGGTGGGTAGAAGCTGTATTGGCCCCAAACCTTGGCCACGCCTCTTTGGGCCCAGTGTTTGTGTAACTGTTGCTATTGCCCTTTTGAGGGAAGTCAGACTTGAGCTGCACTAAACTTGAGAGCATGCACCTGTGTACTTGGGTCATTTTGCCCTTCTGGCCTAGCGCCACTGGCGGAAGGTCATATAATGGTCATCTGACCCCGGAACAGCTTGTGGGTACATGAATGACCTTGGGAACATGATGTGTGTCCATAAATTTAGGAGAGAGAGTACTGGATCTCTTCCTGGAATGTGGAAGAAGACTGGTACCTCTGGGTCAGTTCCCGGTCAAGAGCTCTTCCACAGCCCTGGGGCCCCACCTTCTCCCATTGGTGCTCATCTCCAGCTAATTATGTAGGCTAACATTTTCACAAGAACTGCTTAGTGCTGCTATTTCCCAGGTCCACAGCAACCTGGAGGAACTTAAGGGAAACCTCGTTTTTCCAGGAATGCAAGTTTGAATATGTTTAGGTGGAAAGAACCCAGAACTCCTCTAGAGAAACAGGTATTGTAGTATCAATTGTCTACTAGCCTGATGCGATAGAGGGCAAGGAGAGAGGGTCTCAGAAAACATGACTCTATATCTTCAGACAAACAAATATGCAAGCTCATGGACTTTTCTGATCTCCCTAAGGATCAAAACTAAAAGTGTGAGTGATTTGAAATCTGGTAAGTTAAACATAAATGTAAGACTTGACTTTTAAAATCCTTTCTTGGGAGACTTGGATTGTGGCTCCGTGGTAGAGCACTTGCCTAGTGGTAGAGCCATTGGGAAGGGGGCTCAATTCTTCATCAGCTGTCTGGCTTAGCCGTGGCTGGGGGAGCCAGTACCTTAGCTGGTCATTCATCTGGTATATTGATGTTCTGCATGGAGTTGGGGACATGGGAGTTACTTCTTGGCTAGCAGCCCCCAAGGAATTTTCTTTCACAGCCTCAAGCTTGGTTGATGGTAAGAATGCAGCCCCTAGCTTGTCATGGTCTTCCACTGTTCCTACCGTGTTTCCATGGATACTGTTAAATAATATGCGAGGCGCTGGGTTTGATCCTCAGCACCACATAAAAAAAATAAATTAAAAAAAATCCCTTCTTGATACTTTATTGCTCAGATGTGTAGAACACTTGGTGCTCAAGTTCTTCTCCACAGTTACCTTATAAAGCCTCAGTAAAAGCATTTATAATGCCAGGGAAGACAGTTAAAATTTTGATGAGGGGAGAGTTGTCCGGATTGGTAACATCTACCAATACTACCGCCAAGTACCTAAGTAATCTTCACAGTTGTTAATTTTATATCTAGTTTCAGGCATGGAATTCTAGATCATTGCCTCATCATGAACTTTATTATTATGCTTATGATTTGGAGACTTTTAAAATAGCTGAGGTATTGATGTTTGATAGGTCATTCATATCAGGGGTCTTTTTATAGACTGGCCTACTGATAATGACCTCAAAGGTCACTCAGGACAGTGACTATCACACTTATTCTGGTTATCTCTGGAGCCTCACAGTCACATAGCAGGTGCTCAATAAACATTCGTTGAATATGTAAATGAAGTTGATTCAATTGTTTGATTTCAAATGGAAAAGTGATAGCTATCAGAGGCTAAAGACTTATTTTTAACTTTGAGATCAAGTATCAAGGTTATGGTGAATGAATACTGTTCTTTATTTTTAGTGGTAAAGCTTTGATCACTAATGACTCATTTCTGTCCAAACAAACAAAGTCCCATAGAGTTATTTTTGTTCGCTTGCCCACTTTTTTTGAAGTTTTGACAGTTTTAAATGTGCATGCTTGGACAAGGGGAATGATAGCTTACCACAACTTGAATCCTGGTTGGGTACATATTCTACTGCTCCTGTAAGCACCTACCTCACCCCCAGTGTCATCCCTTGACCCCAGGGGAAGAAGCAGGGCTTGGCTACTCTTCACAGAGGATTCCTGGGAAAGATTCACTCCCAATCTTTTTGATACAAGTTTAAGGTCAATCAAAGGTACAGTCATTTTGCTATAGCTACTACATCATCCTGTACATAGGGTCAAGGGAAAACAGGACCAAAAGTAAAAAATGAAAATGGAACGATAAAACAGGAAAGCGTAGTATCTGGAACAAACCCAAGCAGAGTCCTTGTCCTTCAAAGAATATGAAGAACAAAATGACAGCAAGGTACTGGGAATAAAACCATATAAATCACTGGGATATCCAGTTTCTATTCACAAGGAAACAACTCTAGCTCATCTTTAATTTTCTGCTCATGAGAAAAAAAAAGGAATTATAAAATTAAATATGAATCTCAGCATTAACAACTGAAGAGAGAGAGGAATTTAAATGTTTAATTAAAAATTATGACCACAGTGTGATACTACTTCACGCCGATTAGGATGGCATTTATTTTAAAAAAGGAAGATAGCAAGTGTTGAGAATATGGAGAAAACAGAACCCTTGTGCATTGTTGGTGGGAATATAAAACGGTGCAGTTTCTGTGCAAAACAGTTGGGCAGTAATTTAAAAGGGGAACATAGACAATATGACTCAGCGATTCCACTTCTAGGTATACACCCAAAATGGAAATTGAAAGAATTGACAAGATTGGGACTCAGATATTATTCACAAAAGATAGAAACAACCCTGGTGTCCATCAACAGATAAAAAGATAAACAAAAGGTAGTATAAAAATACAATACACAACCCACGCAACTTCACATCATACACAACCACAGGAATGGGGCTCCTAATTGGAACAAGCTGTACTTTTATTCTATGAATGTATAATTGTCAAAATACACTCTCCTGTCATGAATATCTAGAAAAAACAAATAAAAAGGCAGGAAGTTGTGACGTGGGGTGAATATGGATAAAACTGGATTTAGACACAAAGGGCACATCGTGTGATTCCATGTAAATGAGGCACCTGGGACAGTCAGAAAGCACAGCAGGGATTATAGGGGTGGGTGGGGGTGAGGGGAAAGTGTGAGTTTTTGTGTTATGGGTGCAGAGCTTCTGTTTGGGATGATGAAAAGTTTCTGGAAATGAATAGTGGCGATGGTTATATAACATTGTGAATGTCCTTGATGCCAATGAATTTTACTCTTGAAAATGGCTAAAGTGGTGAATTTTATGTTAGGTATATTTTACCAAAATAAAACTATGTTTTACAACCTGTGAATATATTAATCATATTCACTATGCTGTACAACCATCACCACCAGCAACTGCCATCTGAGGTGATATAGGTCTTCCCTGGCACAAAAGTATGGGAAATGGAATCTGCTGATACTCCCTGACTCAGTGGGCCTTACTTCCCCAGCAAACTGGGGGAGACAGGAGCTGCCATGGGGCTGCCTAGCTAGAGATGCTCTTCTGTGCTCAGAGCCATTGGGAATGGGGCTCAATTCTTCTCCAGCTGTTTGGCTCAGCAGTGGCTGGGGGAGTGGGCACCTTATCTGGTCACTCATCCAGTATATTGATGTTCTGCATGGAGCTGGGGACATGGGAGTTGCTTCTTGGCTGGCAGCCCCCAAGGAATTTTCTTTCACAGCCTCACGCTGGGTCGATGGTAAGGGTGCAGCCCCTAAAGCTTGTCATGGCCTTCCACTGTTCCTACCGTGTTTCCATGGATATTGTTAAAAAAGTACTCCTTAAATAGTTGTAAGTCCTTTGATCAATCACCAAAGATTTTGAATGGTAGTCTTTGCTTGCTAATTTTTATCAATTTAATAGATGAGTCTCTGAAGGAGAGGTTTCTGGGACCCTCAAATTACTATTCTGGAAGGCCCACCCTCCCCCCAAACTCTTCCTCATAGAATTTTAATTAACCATCATGGGAAGATGCATATATTTGAACAGCAGCATTTTATACAGGTCCTCATAAAGATCCATTCATGTGTCAATCTTATACTCTTCTGACAGTATCCCAGGGAGAAGCAGAGCCGGAGACAGTGTGGTGGTGGCCTTGCCCTTTGCCCAGAAAGCTAACAGTTGGCATAAGGCAAAGCATTTGAGTAGATAAGCCCGAGATCAAAAGTGTAGCCTTCCTTCAGGAAGGTAAGGGGATGAGCAGCATGAAGACATTCAGAGCTTTTGGAAAAACACAAGCCCTTTGAAATCCACCAAATCACCTGTGTCTTCAGATAGGGGCTTACACCCTGTCATCAGTGCTTGCTTCAGAGAGATGCATCATTATCCTTGACGGATGCTTACTCAATGTCCCCTGGGAAGATGACATGGTAATAATCTGTTTCTAAGATTCTGCATAACCTTGCTTGGCTTTTTGCTTTTTCTTCCTATGAGGACTTTGCCATTGCTAGGTATCTCACATTTCTTTTATTTTCATCTGTTTTTTATGGTGTGAGAAGAGACGATTGGCTCAATGCTGTGTATGTATAGAATCTTGTAAAATCACCGCTGAGGAATCGGGGTTTTAAATATTATTCTGACTTGGAGAACCTGCCACTCAAAATGAAGCCGTTTTCTTTGCTGTGCTGACTACAGGTTGGAAGGGGAGCTGTCCTTCAAGAATAATGAATGACACAGAGATTGTCTCTGCAAGTCTAGAATGATTAATGGATTTCACCTTACTCACCCCCTCATTTGGGCAGGTTGGAGACCAGTTTCATTATTGCTACTTTGTAGAGGGAAAAAAAATGATTTGCCAGTAAGCTTAATATGATGAATTGCTAAACTGAAAGCAATATGCTTGTAATTCTTTTTGATGTCTCCTGATGTATCTATCCATTTTCCTTCCAGAGACCATTTGTTTATTAAGATCCACTCTGTGAAAAGACTCTCACTGCATATCTCACCCATCAGTTTAATGTATTCTCCAGGTAGGATGCCAGAAATGTTACTAGCCCTCCCCCTCCCATGGCCTCTGTGGTTTTTGGCAAGTCCTGCCAACCCCTCACTCTCTCACCCACTTTGCCCAAGTACATTCTGAATAGCAAGGACTTCTGCTTGGATGTAGTGTTTGGGTCAAGCTCAGAGAGTGTTCTCCTGTTTCTTTCATCACTGAATAAATATGGGTTGGGGGGTGGAGGCCAGGGGAAGCATGCCTTAGAGATGAAGGGCACATTGAGATCTTTGATTCAAAGACTGTGGCTCCTTCACTTTCTCTGACATAGAAATCCTATTCATGCCCCACTTCCTCCTGCAAATCACTTAGGTACAATATGACAATGCAGCAGATACACAAGGACTTTTCCCACATCACACTACAAACACAGCCACCCTCTCCGGGGAACATAAGAGAAACTTTTGGGCTTCCACTTCCCCTCCATTTGTTTGAAGGATCAAGAGAACACAGTTCCATTTTCAACAAAAATTAAAAAGGAAAATCATGAAAAGAGCCAACCTCCTCTTTTTTTTTTTGTTTCTCCCTTAATATATTGTTGCATCCAGGGAAGAGGAAACAGTGAGCGCCACTGATACTGAGTCCCCAGGGACCCCATAAGGGTTACTCCCCATCTATCACAGGAGCATGTCTTCCTCCATTTGCAGAGGGAGTTTATAATGGGCGTGGTGGTTACTCTTGGCTCTCTTCTGATGTGCAAAAAAGGAAAAAGAGAAGGAAAGAAAGAAATGCCACAGTGCTTCAGGGACCCAGGCTGGGTTCACACCTGGACTTTCACAGGGCAAGGAGTTTTTAAGTTTAAGGTGCTGGAGATTGGAGGACTCTTAGCCCTGTTCCCGCTGCTCTCTGCAAGTTGGCTAAGGACTGTGTGTTCCCAAGGGCAAGAACAAATTCCTTCCACATGTTTTCTTTCTTCCTTTCTTTCTTGTTTCTTAAGGTGATAGCAGTGGTGCTATGGGCTGATTGACTTTAAGACTTAAAATATGACAATATCTGTTTTTTTCTGCACTGTTGCTAAGTAAGATGGGTCCTGTATCAATTTTTCCAGATCACTGGCCTGTCACCATTTGAGAACTAATTTTTTTTTTACAGTGGAAATGCAGTTGGACTGCATTTGTTAATACATGTGGTAAGAATGATTAATTCTCCTTTGACAATGCAAACTTATGATCAGGAACATATTATTTTGCTGGCCGGATCGGAGATGTCCTCAGGAGCTGTGCAGATGAACAGGACTCTTTTGCAACCTCACTTTTTGGTGTTGGAGTCCCAGCCTCTTTCCACTGCTATTCTGATTTTCTGTGTGTGTTTTTCTCCCCTTCTGCTATTTCTTCCCAGCATCTGTGTCTGAGAAACTACTGCCTTCCTCCGTCTCAACCCTTTACTTCTTCACCAGTTGTAACTTAGAACCAAATTGAGAGAAACCAGATGGACTTAGTAAGTATATTTCTTAGTAAGTATGCACTCCTGCCAACCAAGTAGAGAGCATGGATATTATAAGAGATATAAATATCTAATTGATCCCTTTAGTCATTATGAGAGGAGCTGAGTTTCATATCAAGTGGCATTTTATTTTGTACTTAGAAAACTATGCATTTTATCTTCTTGTTAAATTTTGCCTTGGGTATTATAAGTCCATTGAATCTCCAAAGCAGATTTTTGACCCATTAATTTCTAAATTCTATGCTACATCCTTATCCAGGCCAATATTACCTCTCACAACATATTAAAACTGCATCTTCATTGTCTGCAAGGATCATTCTGACTTCCTTCCAACCCATTTTCTACACTATAGCCAGAATGAACTTTCAAAAATGTGAGTCTCAAAAAAAAAAAAAAAAAATGTGAGTCTCATTTTTTTTTACTTCCTTGCTCTACAGTTTTCCTTGGAAGTCTCATTGGGTATCACAATCTCTTTCCTGTTGTTAATGCTCCTTGACTGCTCCTTTATACCACAGGAGCTTTGCACAAGTGGTATATTCTGCCTGGAATGTTCTTCCTTCTTCTTATGGCTGGTTCCTTCTAACTTTCAGTTCTCAGATTAAATGGCACTTACTCAGAATGTTAATTCCTGACCATTTCACTTAAAGTAGTATTTACTGTTTTTCTCTGTCTGGGGTAGAGTTACATGATTGACATATGGCAGTGAACAAAAAGTGTGAAAATCTTTGAATCACATGTTAATATTCATCCCAGAAGAGACATCCAGTAGTAACCTGCAAGACAACATGACCTTGCCATTTGACCTTATCCAGCGTCTGTCAATAGCTATCCCAGTGCTGTAACAAGGAATGAAATACAACAGCAGCAGAAAGGGTGATGACATATGAGTTCAACAGCATGAGCTGCATTTACCATGGTTGGTCTAGTTGCTGCCATTACTGAATATCCAATGTGCTGATCATGGGGATTGATGCTGAGCTTCCACCATGATGCCATTACTCAGGAAGAGCCAACAATCCCTTGGTGAAATGTTGACTCTATCAGCTCCCAAAAGGCCAGCAGTGCACTGACACAGGAATAGAGAGGTATTCTGGGTATAAATGTGTCTTTGCTGCTTGTAAGAATTTAGCCAGAGCTGTACAAGTGGGGGAGGGGGGCTTTGGAGTGTTTGTTCTACTGGAACAGAATCCTACAGAACATCACATCAAACCATGAGCTTTGCTTTATAGTAAATGAGGTGTGGAGATGGGTTCATAGCCAAAGAATCTACTGGTCATATCACATGTGTACCACTTAGAGGTGGCCAGCACCCAAGAGTGCTTCTTGGATGAAATACTCTGGATGGATGGCCATCTTCCAGTATATATTGAATCAAAAATTTCTATGGTCCCAAATCCTCAATAGGAAGCCTGCATGGGTCCTGAGTCCAACAGTGGAAACAGGAATGTCCCCCACACTATCACTCCTGATGACACACTGGGAATTTGTATTTCTTATCCCTTTAACTCTGGGCTATGCCGGGTTAGAAGTTTTCAACCTCAAAGAGATTACACTTTCATCTGAGGACATAACAGAAGTATCATTGATAAAAACTAGGGCTGTCACCTAGCCAATTTTGTTCCATGTCTCCAGAGGCCAGCAGACAAGGAGAGGAGTAGCTATCTTGGCAGGGGTAATTGACCTGATCACCAGGTAGAAGTTAGGACTGTTCTTACACAATGTCAGGGAAGAATGATTTGGAAACTGGGTGACCACTGGATTTTTTTTTTTTAATTTTTACTTGACTTATGATTAGAAATGAACAAGTGCAGTAATCCTATTCTGCAAAAGGTATGTGCCTTAATCAGTTTAAGCTGCTATAACAAAATATCACAGGCCTGGTAGCTTAAACAGCATCCATTTGTTTCTGACAGTTCTGGAGGCTGGGAAGTACCAGATCAAGATGCAGTCAGATTTAGTGTCTGATTAGGGCTTATTTCCTGGCTTCCAGACATCTACATTGTCCCATGGTGGAGAGACACAGGTTTTTATCTTCTCTTTTTGTAAGGTCACTAATCCCAGTAAGAGGCCCCCACTCTCATAACTTTATCTAAATCTCATCACATCCCCAAATCCCACTTTCAAATACTATCACATTGGGGAGTCATAGTTTCAACATGAATTTTGGAAGAACACAAAGCATTTAGTTCATAGGGCTCTTGCGGGGTAAGGTAGAAATCTAAGCCATTGAGACTGGCAGTGGTGGTATCTCATGCTGAAGGGAATCTAGACTGGGTATCCTTGTCTGTTTTCTGTTACTATAACAGAATGCCTGAGACTGGATGATCTATAAAGAAGAGGTCCATTTGGATCCCTAGACTCATTGCAGCTGTGGGGGATGAAGTTTGTCCTAACCCTCTTCTTCCATCAGGGAGAGAGGCCCACCAGAACCCTACTGGAGAGGCTCTGTGAATCTAGGTGAAGAAATGGGCTAGAGATTGCCAGGGGTGGAACCACTGTATCTGTGGGAGACGCAGAGAAGAGCCACCTGGTCTCTCTCCAAGGAAGGCTTTGCACCGGCAAGGGGAGTGCAATCAGTCACCAGTCCCCAGCTGCCAGTAATAGGGGGTGGACCCCAGCTGTGGAGGGCATACTCTGACCTGGGCAGCCCACCTCTGGTGACTGAGCAGGGCAGGGGTGTAAAGGCCTGAAATTTTCTGCCATGCCTGGCACAACCCTGATGGGAAGTCTTAGCTCCAGAGCTGCATCCCAGTGGCTGAGGCTCAGTCAGAACTTCACCACAGTTTTTTCCTCTCTTGGCTCCATTTCCTTTCTTTTTTGCCAGTGTTAATCTTTAATAAATATCTTGTACCCAAATTTATCTCAGCAGCTGCTTCCAGAACACTGATCCTGCATCAGGCGGAGTGCTTGGAGGCAAGGTAGATGTTCATTTCCTAAGTAATTTGGGGCTAGTTATTTTACTTTTCTGAACTTCCATTCCCTCATTTGCAAAATAGGGATAATGTCTGCCTTGTGGGGTTGCGAGGCTTAAATGAAATTGAGCGTGTGAATCACCTGGCACAGTGCTTGGCATTTAATTACCTGTGTTCAGTATGTGTTGAAGTTTTACTGTTGTTTTAAAGAAACGTCCTCAGAAATGGACAATCTCCCATGCTAACATAGCTTTGTGACTTTTCTTTCGAGAAGGGAGAACTGAGCATGCGGGTTTTTGGTTATGTTGTTGGTAGTCATGGTGCCTGATTCTGTAGAATGAACTATGAGCCAGAACAATCCTATGAGGAGGGTCCACTTCCCAGTGCCATTCTACAGACAAGGAAACTGAAGACACAGAGAGGTTTGTGAACTGGTCTCAGATCCCAGATATTGGAAGAGGGATAGTAAGACTTGGAACCCAGGCAGGCTGGGTCCAGAATCAGTGCTGTGCTCACTGGAGTCTACTGATTCTTGGTTGAACTTCATTTTATAAAGAACCTGAGGCAGAATGAGGTAATCCTGTCTCCACTTGCCTGTGACAGCCCTCCAGAGTAAATCTTTCTGAATGGGTACGAGGAAAAGGATGGGAAGTGGTCATCTAACTGAAGAGGGGCTAAGGTGCATTAATCCTTTCTGCAGCCCTGAGAGAGGGAGATTTCAAGACCCTTCTCTCCCTGGGTTGAGAAGCTAATGACTGAGGAGCTAACTCTGGCAAAGTGAGATGCCGGAATGAGATGTTTACAATGGCAGCTTCCTCGCAGAATTTCACATATATACAAATAATTGACTCAGTTTTTTCAACATGTCTTTATTTGCTTAAATTAACAAAATATAGGTTACATGCTATTTCTAGGTAAACTGCCTTTTCACTGAAGCAGAAAGCAATATTCACAAACTTGGGCTGCTCAACACTTGGAGTTTTAGTTTTTAAACAGCAAGCCTGAATTCTGTACAAAATCAACATTTGGTGTGATGTTGTCCAAATATGCAAAGGATTTTAAATGTTAGCTCTGTTACATTTTGTTCCAGCAAAGCAGACAAAGATCATAATTCAAAACACAATGTTAATATTTTATTAAAAGCCTTCAGGGCTTAATAAATACAGTATGCATGTTGGGTTTTCTCATGCAACTACTCATATACAAAATAAACTAGTTACTTTTTGTGGATTTATGAAAGGTCAGCTTTAGTCTCATGGCCAATGTGGAATCAAATTTTTAGAAAGAGAAAATGAAAAGAGGGACTACAACGCAACAAGAGGGGCAGTCACAGACTTGAATACAGAGGATGAAAGACCTGCCACCTGGCTGGGTCATTGGTTGGTTCAAAGTGACAGTGGTCAAAAGCCTGGAAAGCATTTGGTCATGTCCCATTTTTAGAGTTTCACAATGTGATGAAGGTCATGGCCTTGGGATGGTGGTAACCTTGGATGACATCATTCCTTCATTCTCTGGGGATGGCCCCAGTGGGCCTTCCTTCAGACCTGCATTCTGGTTAGTCAGCTCAACAGGCAAGGCTGGCCAACCCTTTCTTTAGCTCTGTGTTCATTCACCAGGTGCTCATGTAAGGTATCATATAAGCTGGGATACTTTTGAGGATTAAGGGACACTGTTAGTAATTACCCCGGGACAGGAGATATAAACCAGAATCATCCCAGGAAAAACCAGGATGTTGGTTACAACCAAGATTTCAGCCTTGGCTCTCAGAGGGCCAGTGCTGTAGTACTCATCGGCTTCATTAAGTCTCTCGTATCCAAAGTCAAAAACTAAAAACAGGCCTTGGAACACACCCCATCATAAATTTTTCTTACCTTCCTGAGACCTTTTTTCTCCTGCCAAATGAAACTTTTCTTAGAATATTAACATTCAAAACAGACAAAATTTGAGCCACTTTGAGTGAAGCAGGTGTGGGGACTAAGAGCTTCTCCCCTAGTGGCTCTACAGAGGCCTGAGAGAGACCTTTGACTTCTCAAAACAACTTGAAGACCACTCTTCTAGACCATACTCTCTCCAACTCAACATTAACGGGTTCCTCAAGCATTCCCACAGGATTTGTTTTGGTTGGAAAGGACTAGAGTGTGCTCCTCTAGATTTTCCTGGCTGCTTTTCCAGCTGGGCATATCGGAAGCAACTGAAAGTCTGCAGCACGTGTGGTCAGGCACTGCACATAGTAGGTCTTTAATACAAGGTTGCTGAGTGAATACACATGTAACAGGACCTTAAGGGCTGGGGGTGTCACAGACCACTCTGCCCGCTCCCTGGACAATTTCATCAAAGGCACCGATGAACAGCATTCCTAGGGAATGAAAGAGAACTGGTCCCTCTGAGGACTTGGAATAATTTTTGGCCCAGAGTTGTGCTGGTGGATGTAGAAACCCACAGTATGCTCTCTACCATCCTCTCAGTGGGTTCCATGGAACATGGGTGGCAGTAAGAAACCCAAACTTTAGCACTTCCCAGCGGTGGTGATGCTAAAGGAAGGAAATTTAGGAAGGTGACAGTAGAAATGGATCAGGGATCCCACAGGTCAATGGTGGGGACTAGATGAGGCTAACAGGGAAGAACCATGGCCCATAGAAAAAGCCAGCCTCCAGCCCCTGGAGATGAACTAGCTCTTCAAAAGAAATGTACTGGGGAGTTTGGGAGGAGAGGAAGCAGTAACCAGCAGTACCTAGCTCTACAAATAAAAACTGAAACTCCCAATCCGGAGGCAGTGTTCATGTGCACACGAACACAGACAGTACCTACCAGGGTCAGAGTTGAACATACACAGCCCTATCAGTATTGCTCTACTCAGTGCCAGTGCTTAACTAAAGCCCATGGGCCAGGCCCAACCTGCCATCTAGGTCCTCCGTGCTGGCGGGAGTTGTGGTGCCAGAACCTAACAAGAGCAATGAGTCACTGTCAACATAAAAAGTGACCATGAACAACACAGGCATCTCCTAGTACAAAAAGCGTGTATCCGTATAGAGTATGTGTGTCTCCTTGTGAGGATCTTCCAGAACAGGTACAAAAACCTGAGTCAGCATCATGATTACAGGTATCCTGACCTCCACCTCAATGAGTCTGAAGCCAGGGACAGAAATATTTGTGGAGTCCCTGGGAGGGAGCCCTGGTAGTCACAGAAATGGATGAGGGTTATCAAAGCCCAGTGAATCCTTCTCAATCCTGGCTGTGCATACCCCACTCAGGGTAATCTGGAAATGACCAGAGCAAAGGCTCCATTCCGAACCAATTAAATCAGAATCCTGGGATGGGGCATTGAGACCCTGGCATTAGTATTTTTTAACATGCTCCTCCAGATGTGCATTGAGAACATAGCCCAGGTCTTCCTTATAGTGATTAGCTGATGATTGTTCTAATACCCTGAATAAGTCAGGACTTGTTTCAGGGAGAATTCCCCACCCACTCCCTACCTCCAGCACTGGGGAGAGGTCCATTGCTCACTGCCAACAAGTCTCTCTGCAGCTTTTTTTATGGGGCATGGGGCCACAGAGCAATGGTCTCCAGAAGGGAGCTGTGCTTTGGACACCAGAGGTTAGTCTGAGGAAACGGGACCCCCTGAGCATTGTCCAGTCATCTGCAAATATGTTTCAAATGCCCCATCTGATGAGCCAAAGCAGGACAAAAGATCCAGAAGGAATCCAGAAGCATGGCTGATTTTCCCTTCATCAAAACTACTCATCTTTTTCTGAAGTTTCATCTTTTATCTATAGCAACTACTTGAGAATATCCTTTTCAAAAGCTCACCCTTCTGTGTTATTTCTGGTATTTCTGATTATTTAACAAAGACTATTTTTATATATACAGCTATATATTTCTGGAAAAATATTATCACTTTCATGAACTCGACTAGATAGTTATTAATAAGGTAACTCATCAAGCACCATAGTTTTGCAACTAGAAGGAAATTTACCATGTATTGCATATTAGTAAAAGAAAAACAGAATTTCTGAAAGCACCTCAGGTTCAGCTTACAATTAGAAATCTAAAAGAATATGCATAGTTTGTTACAGGGGTGATGCATAAAATAACACTGAACACCCTGCATGCATGCTAAAATTATGAAGGACCCAAGAAATGACCTGGGAAGCATTTACACTACCTAGGCTGGCTCATTTAGTCTGAGCCATTTGTAAGGACTGGCATCGCCAGTCAGTCCCCAGCAAATGACAGTTCATGCAGAAAGCTATATTTGAACTGCCTACTTCTCATTTTCCAAATGTAATTTTAAAGCTGTCCACTTAGATACCCAAAAGCACTGCTTGTTTTTCCATTTTCCTCTCCAGTAATTCTTTTAAACTCTCATCTCTGTGCTTGAAGTACAAATAATCAGAAAAAGAGGGGCCCCGCCGGGAGCTCTGGAAAACTCTGAGGCTGAGACGCTCGTCTTTGCGGGCACAATCTCGCTCCTGAACACCTTCTGCCTCATGGTGGTCCTTGTTCCTCTCCTCCTCTTCTTCTTTGGGCACATCCTCCTTCTCCTCCTTGCAATTGTCCTCTGGCCCCTCGGGGGCCTGCTCAGGCTTGGTGGACAGATCCTGGGGTGCACCAAGCTGCTGGCTTTGGGGGGCCAGGCCAGGGCTGTAGGGTTCCACCTCATAGCAATTGTCATCGTCCTCCTCCTCATGGCAGGGGCTGCCCCGGGCACTTTCCCCATCCAACTGGAACATGGGCCCCTTTACCCCACGCTTCTGGGAGAGGTCAAAAGGCTCCTCCTGCTCCAAACTCCTCAGGACACCAGCTGACTGCGCCAAGGTGATTCTTCCTCTTCCCAAACCTGTGAGAGCAGAGTGAGAATTCATGCACACACGAAGAACAGTGGAAATGGAGCCTGGGGTGTATTGCAGAAGGGTAACCCAGGGCCATTTAACCTGTTCTGATTGTAAATATAGACACTTCCCAGTAAGAAGGTGGACATGGGAGGCTTGTCAGACAGTATCTAAATCAGCGTAACCCTGTTAAGGTGAACTTGGCAACAGGCACCAAAAGCTTTAAAAATAAGCCTTGACTTAGCAGGACACTACTGAGAATTTAAATGATTAAAAAATAGGCAGGCAGGAGCACAGAATGTATGTATAAGTATGCTCATCACCACGCTTTTTATTATAGTGAAACTGTGAGGACAATTTTGGTATTCAAGTTTTGGTTCAACACATAACAGTACATCCACACAATGAACTATGTGTAGGTGTTATGTGTTATAAAGACCCATTAACCACCATAAAATGTATTCTGTACTTAAAGTTGAAAAATATGCACATGTATTTATAGTGTAGACATGATTCATTTTCTTTCTGTAAAAAAAAAAATTCTAGAAGAATGTATGCCCAAATCTCAAACTTGATGAACTCTGAGATGATTATTACATTTTTCTTTCCATTTCCAAAGTATGTATTATTTTATTTTACACCCCCCCCCAACACACACACACACATACACACTCTACTGTAAGGAAAAAGATAAGCAACAATAAAGATATTCTCATCTTGAAAAAAGACAAAGAGAAATCACTTGAGGCTAGGACATCCACTAGAAGACCATGGCCCCTGTGCCCAGTAGTGAGGATATCTGAGGAGGACACTAAGCCCTTGTGTCTGACCATCAGTGTCCCCATGCTGGGCATGTAATCAGATTTCCAGTTTCAGTTTGAGACCCTGTAGGAATGAGCTTGGCTGTGCCCAACAGACATGGGATGGATAGTGGTTCATTCATCCCTTCTTTATAGGTCTGTGGTGACTCCACAGTCAACCAGGACTGTAAAGAGGAGAAACAGGAAGGGAGGGGTCTGGGATGCAGCTAGGCAGGCTTCAGGGTGGGACATAAAACAGATGGGTAGGGCCCTGAGGTCCAATGTTGAGTACTTTATGGTACCAGGCACTGCTGCTGTCTGTATCTTTAATCTTGCCAGGGGACAGGGAGGATCTTCTAATGACTTTTGAGTCATTTAAAAACCAGAATATAAAAAAAAAAAATGCTAACATTCTTTGTAGATGAAAACACTAGAATCATTGAAAGTCTGTAAAATTTTTCAAAGCAACCCTGCAATACATAGTGATGCTCCTCTTACTTCCCCCAGAGTGACAGAGCTGGTTTGAGCATGCCAGGATATGAACATGGGTACGTGGCAGGCAGTGGGGCCCAGATCAGGCTGTCAGCCAGAGGACCACCTCCTCATTACCTTGGCTGTCTCCCCCCTCAAGCAAGGGGACAAACTTTGCCTCTTCTGGAAAAATACAGGCCTACCTTGGGAAGTGGCTCAGGCAACTAGAGAGTCAATGAATCATTCAGGAGAGTAATTGCTTTTTTAAAAAAAAAAAAAAAAACAAGAATATTTTCAAGGCCTTTAAAAGCTTAAACTCCAGCCCTTTTTTGTGATGACCATGTTCCCTGTCACCCAGGAGTCCCCATAGAGTAAGGGGTTGCAGTGAAATGCCTAAAAGTGACAATCATTTTGAACATGCTGTGTATACAGGAGTGTGTCTTAATTATGAATCTGTGCTGATATCACTGTCATTGTAAGCAGCAAACACAAACAGATCGCCCTAGGTTCTTGCCTAAGGTAGTGAGCCTGGGCTTAATTCAGAAATTCTTTAGTTAGAAGTCCACTTCCACCTTCAGACCTGCTGTCTGACCTCAGCACACCTCTAGGCTTGATCTCCTCTTACCTAAAATGAGAATAACCCAATCTCTTTCATGAATTGGTAGGGGTGAGCAAGAATGCCCTGAAGAGTCTTGCCCTGTGCTTTGATCACATTAGTGGTCAAAAATCAGCTAATATGATTTTGTAAATTATATATATCACTGTCATCTCTCCCCCAACACAGACCTCCTAAAGGGCGGAGGTGGCCTTGTTCCTAAGGATCTGCCACGGCATGCAGCTCACTGTGTTGGACAGAGGTGCGTTTATTGCCGTTTATGAAGGACTGGTTGATTAGGTGACTAAGAAGCAAGTCTGATGAAGGCAGTAGATCCAGAACACAAACTTGACTGCTAAGGGCCCTGGGGATGCCAAGGGAAAGGAGGCGAGTACTTCATTAGCTCAGTTAAGACTCAATTCCAGGTGGAGGACATATACTCCTGCCCTGCCTCCGGGGCAATCAGCGGGAAACCAGTCCTTGGGTGAACAGGGAGGAGGGGGCTGCTACAATTCTGCTAGCAGCAGAACATGCAAACCTGTTTTTTTGTGGTTTTTTTTTTTTTTTTTCAAAAGAAAAGGAACATCACATGCTCTTTAACAGAAGTGGACACAATAAAGACCCTCGAGTCAGAAGGGTCTGCGTTCAAATCCTAACTTGGCAACTTTTCAGATAGGCAACTTGGGAAGCCTCATTTTCCCCATCTGCAAAAAGATATAGAAGTTCTTCCAGCCTGGAAGAGCTATGAAGATTTAAGGAGATAAGGCACCTGAGGGAATGTCTGGAACAAAGGAACCAAGACCTGAGCCAACTGGCATATTGTTTTGCTCTAAATTTACTCTGTGATTCTCTGTTATTTATGTCCTTCCCATATTAGTTATTACATTTCTTCTAGTAGCATTCTAAGTCTTGAAAAGTCACAGTCCTTTTTTTTTGACAAGAATAACCACCCCCAAAGTAATACCCCAAAGTTAAAAACAAATTCCACACCCATCTGCTGCCCACTGGACCTGGCAGCGTGGGGCTTCCTGCAGTGATACCTTGAGAGTGAAGTCCCCGCTCCATCACTCCATGCTTGACTTTCATGTGACGTGTCAGGTTCCCCTTCAGGGTGAATTTGCTGGGGCAGTAGAGGCACTTGAAGGGCTTGCTGTCTGAGTGCAGGTGCATGTGGCCCATTAGGTTGTGCATCCGGTTGAATTCCTTCCCACACAGCTGTTGGAGACAAAGATGAGGAGAACACAGTTATCCTGCCAGAGAGAACCCACATCAGGCCCTTGGAGATGGACATGTGGCGGCCCACAACCACTTTACTCTGCTTGGATCTTGGCATTTCAAAGATCTGTGATTACAAGGAAAATGACCCCTTGGACATCAGGGAGGGGTTGAATTCTGCCCAGCCTTGGAGGTGGAGCACGGAGGAATGGATTCATGAGACATTTGTTGCTGGTGTCCAGGGATCTCTGAATTCAAGGTGGAAAATTGCAAAGCCTGTAAAGCTGTTTTGGATGCAACCTTTAGAAAAGGTGAAGAGCTGAACTGAAAAAGCAGTTGCTGGAAGCTTGTTTAATTATAAGAATGCAGTGATGTGTTTGATATTTAGGGGGTGTTCACAACATGAAGGCATTGCTCTAAGTCTGTCAAGGAATATCTTACTTAATTCCCACATCAATCTTATGAGATGGATGCTATCATCACCCCTATTTAACAGGTGGGAAAACTAAGGGCTTAGGTCATTTGCCTAAGGCTCACAGCTAGTGGGTGCTGGAACTGAGCTAAGGAACTCAGGCCATCAGACCCCAGGGCCAGCAGGGTTCATACTACATCCCCCACAACATAGCTCTTTTATAAGACTGTACCAGACAATGCATTTTTAATTTACTAATTATTAGAATGCATTTCAAAGTTCAAAGAAATGAGATATTTAAGAAAAAGATGTGTCTGTTCTTGGAGTAGGCATATGAAGATGTGAGAATATTATCTCAGGTCTACAAAAACATGGGTTATTCATTTCTTTTTCAACATTTCTCTCTATTTCCATCCAAGTGCCAGTACGTGGAGACACAACAGCAGTTCTCACACTTCCTCTGGAAGAGTAGAACCTTCCTTCCAAACGCAATGTATGGGCAAGCAGAAAGTATAGAACAGTCCTGGGGTTATTTGCCTGTCCCCATGCCTTAGTAGAGCAGGGTTTTAGAAACTCCAGCCCTTCCTTGGCTGTCATGTTAGGGATGCAAGGGAGCATTTCTCTGTTTGCACTTGGACTAGAGTGTTAATGAAGGAGCAATCTCCTCCCACCTCCCCACATAGTCACAGACAGGACTAGAGGTATGGCACCTTCTGGGGCTGAGACAGCAGTGTCCTTTTTCCCTGAGACCCTTTTATGGACACTGTTGGAGATTCAGATTGAATTTTTATTAATGTAGGCAACATTTTTTTCAGGAAAGTGAGAGTTGAGTTGACTCTGGAGGAATGTTCAGACCTAACAAATGATGACTTCAGAAGGTTGGCCTAAAAGAACACTGGGTGGTAAGAGTCAGCCAGTCTAGGATTATGCATTTGTCACAGAATCCACATATGGATTATGAATGGCTGGTTTTGTATTTTTGGATAATTAGTACTTGCGGATTTTAAATACTTTTCCCTTTGCTTCCACACTAGCAAGACTGAATTTGGCAACCTGTATGGGTTTCCAAGCTGTGCACCACCTTCATTTGAAAATAATTATCCCCCTGGAGAAAAGGATGAGAGGATTGGCCTAATTCCAACATCCTCAAGAGAAGTAATATACGTATGGACACATCTTTTCTTTTATTCTCTATAGAGATAATTAATTAAGATATTTCATTTTATGACTCAATTTCACACCTGTATAAAAGTTTTGGTAAAGTTATCAGCTTAGGTTACCTACTTCTCTATTATGGCTAAAGAAATAAAGTTTCAAGATTCTACATGAAGTATTTCCAGTTGTGATCATTTTTAGAAAAGGCATACCTCCTTTGGTTTGTGGAATGGTTCCTGATTATTTGGAGTGATACTGCTGTTTGCAATTGCTAAGTGTGACCAGTACTTGGCTCGATATTTATTTCAGCTGTGTTCTCACCTAGTAGACTGCAATATCCATGAAGGCTCTGCCTGTGTTTTATTGTATTCCTGTCTAGGATAAGCTTGATGCATGCTAGGTTCTCAGAGAGAATGTATTGAGGGAAGGAGTGGGCACCTGGCAGCAGAAAATTACAGAAGAAACAGCCTGATGTGGTGAAGCACAGGCAAGTGGAGAAGAGGAGCTGAAGGCTAGAAGGGCAATTAGGCTACCGCACAAGTCTAGCATGGGTGGAGTCTCTAGGCTAGACAGACATCCTTGGAAAGGATGGGTGCCTTCTTGCACTTGACTCCCATGATGGGAGAAATTCCTCTGTGTTGGCTGAAGTAGTACAGGCTGGACTGACCTGATGAGGTTTTGTAAAGGCGATGGAATTTTAGCCTTTACCTTGAAGAATGTGCAGTGTCTTTTGTTTTTATTTGACCCATAAATAAATTGTCTCCATTAGATTACTTTTAGACACTCCAGTCAAACTTACACCACCAGGAAAAGGAACTATCACTTTTGTGATAATGATGAACTGCGTGTTGCTGTCAGACCTGCTGGGACATGGGAGTCAGGGCTGACCCTGCAATTCACCTGCCTTAAGATTGCACCTATCATCTCCCCTCCCCCACTCCAAATTCGGAGGTGTGCTCGTCAGAGTGGCTGCCTCTAGGCATCCTCCACATTCTGCATCAGCCTCAGATAAACTTCCTTTTATGCTCCTTTACTAGTGTATTTTTTTTCCTATAATGTATTTCTAGCTCAATTCATTCAGTACTGAACTTCTTGGAACATTTTAGCGGCACATAGGGACATTAGGATGTTAAAATGTATTGTCAATATCATTTTATATATATATTATCAAGACCTGTGGCCTCAGGGTAAGTCCATTGTGGGACATGACTGGTCAGCTATATCATGTGTGATTGGTAAAGGAGAATGATTTTTGTACTATTGGTAAGATTTAGTTTTGATATTCTAAATTTATCCTGCATGGTTATGTTAGCCTATTGGACACACCAATGGAGAGCTTTCCCAGGACTAATGGAAGTACACCAACTCTGAAAGGTGTTTGGGGCCCCAGACAGAGTTCCTGGTAATCTCCAATGCAAGGGTCAGCTCCCTTTTCTTTGTAACCAATTTCTCTATCAAGCACAGGACTATACACATATACCTTCAATGAATAGTTAAATATTTGGTCATGAGAATAAATAACCAAGTCAGGAAAATATCATTACCCCATGCAAACTTCTAAAAGCAGCCATTACCAGTTCTCTTCCTTTCCCCACTAAACCTAGACACATTAGTTAGGAAAATACAGTCCTCCCTAGCATGAGGATGGAGCCAATTAACTCAGGCCTAAGGCACCTGAGCTCCATTCACATATCAGCAGTAGTTGCTTAGATTCATCCTCTCAGCCTCTGACCCTTCCAAAAGCCCTTGGGGCCCTGTCCAGAACCAAAGGCCTCTTCATCTTTCTCAGAAGATTATCCTCATATGACATAGCACACAAGAGGACAGAGTTATTTTATGTCTTTGAAATTCAGGGAGAGAGACTTCAGACTGTTAGTGAAGAGGGGGCCAGCTAAGGATCGCACCCTGGGATGACGTCCGAGATGGCAGATCCAAGCAGAAGCACTTCAGTCAGGAGGGAAGCTGGCCTGGGAGAAGAAGAGTGACTGGGAGGAAACAACAAAACTCGTTTCTTCTCTGGATAAAAGCAGCCACTTAGATTAAGTCCCCTTTAAGTCATGAGCTGTGCGGCTAAGAGCTTACCCAAGTTAGGGCCTGCTGAATCATCTCCTACCATGGTCTGCAGAGCTTAAAACAAGGTATACAGGTGCAGGAAGCTGATGGAGGGGTGAGGGCAAAGCTTTCATCTTTTCAGAATCGTCTCAACCACGGTGCCTTTTGCCTGAATCCTCTCTAATGAGCAGCATCAAATGTGCCTCTGACGTTAAATCCCAGATTCTCCACCTACCCACTTTTTAAGAAGGAAGTGGACCTCAAAATCTAATTAAAAAAATAGAAGCAGCCGGGCCTGGTGGTTCACGCCTGTCATCTCAGTAGCTTGGGAGGTGGAGGCAGGAGGATCACAAGTTCAAAGTCAGCCTCAGAAAAATCGAAGAATGAAGCAAGTCAGTGAGACCCTGTCTCTAAGTAAAGTACAAAGTAGGGCTGAGGATGTGGCTCAGCTGGTCAAGTGTCCCTGAATTCAATCCCTGGTACCCCGCCACCAACCACCCCTCCAAAAAGAAAGCATTTTTAACTATACTTTAAAAATAGGTTGCCTGGATCATAAGGTTTTTCGATGACAATGTAGACAGGTGATAGTGGGAACCCAGAACAGAGAACTTGCTTTGTCTTCTCTTCTGTACAATGTTGATGACAGGTAGTTTCTTATGAAGGATGTTGGGAGGATCAAATGACATAATTCTTGCAAAGTGCTTGGCAAACAGCAAAAGCTCAGTAAATATTAGCTCTTATTACTATCATTATGGAGTGCACAGGAGATTCTTTAACATTCTAGAAATAGGATGATCTTCCAAGATGTGAGTTCTGTCTTTTTAAGCTAAATTAACTGAAGGAAATATCAAAGGAAGGATCCAATGAAGAATCCTCTAGGTAAATATCTGTCAGGTTACTTGGAGCCTGATAGAATGCAAGTAGCATGTGGGCCCAGGCTGGGCACTGAGGATGGGCATTGTGTAAATCCTAGCTTGCAGGCTTTGGGAGAGCCCACTCTCTGGCTTCTCAGAAATCAGTCTGCCTTTGAAGCAACTAGCAGATGCCCTGTTTGCTCCAGGCCTTTTCACTTTGGTCTCCTGGTGCCCTTTCCCTACGCAGTCCACGGCCAAGAGGCACCACAGGCTCACTCCCGTGAGCCTCTGCGACATGCTGACAGCCGGTAGCTGCCAGAGAGAGGTCGGCTATGGGGAGAGACAGGGCGATGGCAGTGGCAGCCACTTGGCTGGGGCCAGAGGCCCAGAAAGCCAAAAAGAAGCACACTACCCTGCTCCAGCCCCACGTGAGCTTTGGAGCTGAGATGCCCCAGGAAGCCCGAGTTTTCCTATTCTGAGAGAAAAGGTCAAAGAGCTGCAGGCCGCAGCCGAGAAAAAATGGCCTCACTAAACTGCCCTTCCCTTACATTCTTCTCCCTCTCTCTCCTTTAATAAGAAGGGTGTTCCTTTCCTCAAAGGGAGAGAGAGGGAGGGAGAGAGAGACTGTAAACTGTCCAAAAGGACCGTGAGAAAACAGGAAGCTTTGAAAAGTACAAGAGAAAGCAAGATGAAATCTATTTGCAGGCGGCCCCTGGGGACGCGAGAGGCATTGTTAAGCAGGCAGTTCATACAGCTATATCCTTCCTTCTGCTGAGGAGGGCTTTGCTGCCAAAAGGCTGCTATCTGGTCACTGCCTTAACCCCCTCAGTGCCAGCCTGAAAACCCTGACCCCAACCATGGGGCCTGCAAAGTCCCTCACCTGCTTTCTTCTTTTTAGAACATCAAAGAGCTCCAGAGGATAATGGAGGCAGCTTGGCAGTGGAGGTGGAGACCCTTTTCAGGGAGACTTCACCCCTCTTCTAATGGCTCTGCCCTCCAGCCTTCAGCCCTGTGCTGCAGAAAAGGCTGCAGATGACCTGGTGATTCATAACTTAGGCAGCTCCCGGCTTCACCCATCTCAAAAGAGAATTTGTCCCGGAAATTCTGGATGGCTGCTTTTCCTGGACAGGTTTTCCAAAGACGGCAGCTGGTTCTTTGCTGTTATGGAGTGCGGCCCTACAAGGATAGTATCCAAATCAACCCCTGCGTGCTTACGCAGAATCTGGGAAGCATATTTCTGAAACATGGCTCAAGTGAGTCTGCAGGCGCAAGCCTCTGGACAGACTCCAGCTGGCTTCAAAAAACAAGGAGTCCAGAAGTTGAGCCAATAGCAAAAGAGCCCTGAAGGGCAGTAATTTTTTTTTTTTAATATAAGGAAACAAAATTAAAAAGAAAGAAACAGAATGGAAACCTTTCTTCTCCTCTAATTTTCCATCCTATTGTTAATGCCTAAGACCACAGTTAGTAAATGTTTTTGCTCGCTGGGAACAGCTGTTTCCACTGAGCACAGGGCCATAGAGAACCACTTCATGTTGCAACAGGAGAAAGGATTTATGTTAGGAGGAAATTTTAATGGTAAGAATCGCAAGATATTGGAATCTGTTACCAAGAGAACCTCCCTCGTTGCAAGGTTTTGGGTAAAGAAGACATAGCTAACTATTAGAATATGGCTGCAGCAAGATCTGTCTTTCTTTTCCAAACATGTCAAACACAGGAAGAGAATAACTCTTCCCTGTCACTGCTCCAAGATCTTGTTTGGTTATCTGGGCCTGTTCTCCAATATTACCATGAGCCAGCCAGCCATTGGCCCGACGATTATGAATTGCATAGCCATGATCCTCCATCCCACTCCCAACTCCCAAACCCCTGACAAGGTTCACCCAGGGCCAGATTTCTAAGAAACTGGCACAACATAGATGGAAAGCAAGGTCCACAGGACACATCTCAAGAGGGCCTATCACACAGTTTCTATAAAACACTAAGAGCCTTTTTGCATAATTTGTAAATTCAGGCATGCTCTGGGAGTCTTTTGGAATGAAAAAGAGTGGTGGTACAAAAAGGATACCAAGAAGGGTGACAATTTGCAGAGATATGGTAACGGGGAAAGGAAGAACCTGGAAGTACATTCTAGCACTTTCCAGGAGACAGAGAGCCCTGGGTAGAGGTGACTGCTACCCATTATTGTTTCAAGATATTTAAGAAAGTAGAAGGGCCACCTAAGTTTGGCAAAAATGCCCTTTAATACCTTTTTGTCTAATAATAGATAATGCTTTCTAGGCAATCTAGTGTCTCACAATGTGGCCACATGAGAGAATGTACCCATTAGAAAAAAATGATCTTTGTAGATGACCAGCCCAAATCCTATGCCAGGGCCATCTTCTATTGTGAAATATAAACTGTGCATTATCTCAAAGCTGGCATTCCACTCTGTAAACATTCTCTTATGGGATCTGACAGTGTGGACCAGATATCCAGAGCCTAATCCAACCTCAGGGAGGAGGAGATTTGGAGTTTCTGAACTATGAAGCTGACCATCACATACCTTTTGAACCACTGGGGTGGAGGAGGACACTGTTATCCATGAGGGGCTAAAACTTTCAGATAGGATGGCTCACTCAGGCTGTATTTCTCTGTCCAGAGTTCTGGGCATTGGTACCTGAGAGAACTTCTAGAACTTCCAATACTTCTAGCCTCTAGAAATCCTCAAGGTCAAGGACATTTGAGAGTGGAGAAGCAGAACTGCCTCTGTGCCCACAAATTCAACACAGTATATATTGGCTCTGCCACTGATATATCCCCGATTTGAGGGGCATTCTCTGCCTGGTGGTGCCACAACTGCTGGATCAGAATGAATGAGATGGTTGGTCTGAACAGGTATGGATATTTAGGGGATAAATTGGGCAATGGCTCCCTTCACATTTTAACAACTTTATTCCACCAGAGGTTGATAAGATGAAAAAAAATACAATTCATGCTTTAAGCCCCCCAAATAAATCAACAAAGGGAACAAAGAATGGCAAAGAGACTCTGCTTGCACCTCCATATTAGGAGACAGTAAACCTCTAGAGGAGGGAACAGCTTTGATAAAAGTGAAGCACTATAGGGGCTCAATGGATTGGGAAGGAAATCAAAGATGTGCCTAAGGAGAGACAGAAGAGGTACTCTGTGGAGTCCATTGGTTCATGCAGCCAAGGATGGCTTCACAGGTGTTCAGCATGGGTTTCCTACTCAGAAGGGTACTGAGTCTGATTTGATGCTCTGTTTTCACTGTCTTGAAATTCTGAATAATGTTTGAACAAGAGGCCTTGCCTTTCCATTTTGTATTGGTCCCTGAAACTTATGAAGTCCATCCTGCATGCTGCTTCCTCCCCCTTAACTTGGCTGACTCAAGGTGGATATAAATTGACTTTCAAACCACTGGGAACTTGGAGAAAAGGAGGGGAAACAGAAGTGGGTGGCAGGAAAAGGGTTGGGGGGAGAAGTCTCCCTCTCCCGCCTCCGGACAATGCCCACATGGTCTAGGGAAGCTCTGGTTCCTGACCCCTCACCCCGTCTAGGAGTTGCCAACACAGGAAAGAAGTGAACTTCACAGGGGGTTCCTTTAAGTGGGAGCCATGCTGCAGAGGATGAAAGCAGCAATGTCCCCTAGAAGCAGGGAACCCCACTTCAGAAATATAGATCAATGGAGAATGTCACCCACACCCCATCAGACATGCAGTTACAGAAAGAAGCTCTACAGATGATCTGCATCTGGTATTTCCCTCTTCTCTCGTTCAGCCCTCCCTTCATGACCGGGATGACACTCACCCACACAGTGCTAACTACCCAATCTGAGCAAGATTCCTCATCTTAGAAGCAGAGAAGGAAACAGGGTTAAGGGGTGTGGAAGCCTCAGGAAGCCCGGGAACTTCTGAGCCACATTGGTCAGGGCTTTGGACCTTACGACTCTCCAGCTATGCATTTTCTCATATGATGAAATAAAAATCCAACCAAGTTAATCTGACACAAGAGCTTTTAACAAAGATGCTCCATTCCTGTGCTTTGTGGCACTTAGGAATAAATGAAAAACACTTTAATGACCGTGCTCACAGCATCTCTGAGGTCCTTTGAAGGATTAGCTTCAGAATCCCTTTCTTTTATTCTATTTTTTAGAAAATTTTAATTGACCCATAATAACTGTGTACCTTTATGGAACATTATGTGATATTTGGATTAGTATTTACAATGTGTGATGATCAAATCAGGGTAATTAGCATGTCCACCACCTTAAACATTTTTCACATCTTCATGTTGGGAATATTCCAAATTCTTTCTTCTGTCATATCCAATAAATTGTTAACTTGAGTCACCTCACTATGTTATGAAACACCAGAACTTATTCCTAACTGTATTTTCGGATCCCCTCATCAGCCTCTCTCTATCCTGCCTCCCTCCCTTCTTAGCCCCTGGTAACCCTCCTGCTACTCTCTACTTCTATGAGGTCAACTTAGCTTCCACGCAGGAGTGAGGACATGTGGCATTTGTCTTTCGGTGCCTGACTTATTTTACTTGACATAATGTGCTCCAGGCTCATCCATGTTTCTCTAAATGCCAGGATTCCATTTTTTATAGCTGAATAGCATTCCATTGTGTATATAAAGTACATTTTCTTCATCCATTCATCCTTTGATAGGCACCTAGGTTGATTCCATACTTTAGCTGTTGTGAATAAGTGCTGCAGCTACCGTAAGATCCCACAATCCCACCACTGAGTCTACCTCCAAAGTAAAGGAAATCAACCTGCGGAATCTCTTTCATCCTCTCTGGGAAGCCTGCCTTCAAATTATATAGTTCAGATTAAATGTCAGAAAAGGAGCAGGCAGAGGCAAGGAAAGGGCTATGCTAGAAGCTTCTCTGACTCCTTTCTATATTCAATTTATTGACTGATAAGGGAAAGAGGACCACACCTGTTTCTCCACCCTGGAACAGGAACTCTCCACATCACCTCCATCCCTTACCAACCCATTCTCCAGAAAAGCTGTCCACCCTCAGACCTTCCCCCAGGGCACTGATGACACAGTGAGACAAACTAGACAGGCTCCTCAGGGACCAGCCAAAAGCTTATGTGCACAAAGGTGTAGTGCAAAGAGGGACAGTAGAGGATGGGACTGGGGGTTGGCCATAGACCTACTCTGAGTAGCCCCACTGATGAAACAGAGTAGACTGTTCCCAGGTTCTCTTTCCCTTTGGGTATTTGCCCAACCCTCCTACCCTTCTTTTCTGCCCACCTTGCATTTGAAGGGCTTCACATCAGAATGGACAATCATATGTGCCTTGAGAGTCTGTTTCTGCACGAAGCTCTTGTAGCAGAGGTGACACTGGTAGGCACGGATGTTGGTGTGGATCAGCACGTGTCTCTTCATGTTGGCCAACAGGGTGAACTCACGCCCGCAAATGCCACATTTGTGCTCCTTTACACCCTGTGAGGAGGCAAGATTCAACAAATAATTGGTTAACAGGTAACAGGCTTCTGTGAGGTTTTGTTCTCTCTGCTACATAAATCCACAAACAGCTTGGTGAGGTTCCCAATAGATTACATAATCTAGGTGTTTTTGTTTTTGTTTTTCCTTCTGAACACCATAAACTATCCAGATCGGTAGAGGAAAAGAAAACTATCACTTTTGTTGTTCCTGTAACTTCTGGTATTTAATACTATAGTAACAATTCAAAAGCATTAGTAGGATTTTGATAAAAGCACTGTGGAATGTGTCTGTAATCTGGCTTTCCTGGTAATGAAGAAATAAAATCTTTTAAACTGGTATCATTTGCCATATGAAAAACAACGTCCTCTTGACATTAATGGACAGAAAAATTCCAGGAGAGCAACTCAGCCTCACTTCAATCAATTATGACTTGATTGTTGGTCCCCTGGTTCCCATGGGCCATTCTGAGTTGTATGACATGGTCCTGGATGCTCTCCTTCTGCTGGAGAAATTTGGCAGCTTTCTAATTAGAAAACAGGACAGAAGGTTTCCAGTTTGCTTGCTATCTGCAGAGCAGCGTTTGAATACTTGAGCATCTATGCCCTCAATCCAGAGCACTTCCAGGGACTCACACCTCGAGCAGCCCATTGGCTAAACCTATTGCTTCCCTGCAAAGGTCTTCAAAGATGTCTTGATCCAGAATGAACTTTTGTTTTCTAGGGTGGTCTTGAACTCAGACTCAAGTGATCCTCTACCTCCTAAGTACCTGGGACCACAGCATGCACCACTGTACCTGGCCTGAATGACTTTTTGAAAAGGAATACTTAGAGGACCAGGGATCTAAAATGAAAAATCTTACAGGATGAGAACAGGCTACTAAATGAACAAATCTTATAAATCCATATTTCCTGGAATCTATAGTACAGTATCCTTTCTTAGGTCAAAAGAAGAGTTTCCAAACTCAGCTCAGACTCTGACTATATTTTCACTTATCTAACTTGGAGCATGGTAAGAAAGTACCACTCCTCGGTTTTGGTGAGCCCGTGGTACTGAAGGGTAGGGTTCAGATCTCTGCCCACCCATTTACTGGCTGCAAAACTTTAGATAAATAAGTCCCATGGCTTTTCCTGGTGGAGGCTTCTCTTCTCAAGATGAACCAAAAGGTCTTGAAAATCCTAGGGTTCTTTATAGCTCAGTTTCTAGTCTAAATGATTGCAGATACATATGGATTTATGCTAATAAAGAGATGTAGGGATTGTTCTCCTTTAAAATTAAATTTTAATGCCCTCTAAAACGGTGAAAATACATTGCATATTAGTTGAGTTTAAAATTATGAAATCAATAGAAATAGTTTCTTGATGGTTTTCAAAATTTACTACAGTATCTTTCTTCTTTCCAGATGTTCTCTGGGCTGGGAGTGGCTCAGTGTGTTCAATGCATGCCTACCATGCCCAAGGCCCTGGTTTAATCCCCAACATCAAAAAATAAAAATAAATAAATAAAATATTTAAAAGATTTTCTTTGGGCTGGGCACTGTGGTGCACACCTGTAATACCAATGGTTTGGGGGGCTGAGGCAGAAGGGTCATGAATTCAAAGCCAGCCTCAGCAACTTAGAGTAGCCCTCAGCAGCTCAGCAAGAGCTCTGTCTCTAAATAAAAATATAAACATGGACTGGGGATGTGGCTCAGTGATTAAGTACCCCTGGGTTCAATCCCCATACCAAAAAAAAAAAAAAAAAAATTAAAAGAGAGAGATTTTCTTTGGGTGTGGCTATGATCTAGGACCAAGGAGAAGCCACTATTTTTCACTGGTTTTGGAATTTTTTTCTAGAGAATTCAGTGTCCAAAGTAAGACTCACATGTGGGCCCACAGAAGGCAAGGGAAAAGGAATTTGGACACAACTATGGGGCAACAAAAGAAGCTGTTGTTTCTCTGACAGGACTGGGTGGGGGGAGGTTAGGGATGAGGGGAAAGAAGGGGTGGAAAAGAGGAAGTTGTGAGAGTAAAGTGTTCAAGACTCAGACATTGGTGTCAGGGATTCCCGAGTGGCCTCTCCATGCCTTGGTGTCTTCATCCGCAAACTGAGAGTAGCTCTCATAGTTGTTGGGAAGTAAATAAAGATTAAATGAGAAGTAAAGCACTGGCCATAGAGAAAAAGTATTCAGTACTACCTTTCACTTTTTGCTTAAAATTAAAGCAAAAAATAAATTAAAATTTAATTTTTAATTTTTAATTAAAATGCAGCTTGTTTCCTGATTCAAATGAAATTTATTTTAGACACCAAGATGTTTCTCCCATTTTGACTTAATTTTCTACTATCTTACAGAATCCATATGTTCTAAAATGTACCTTTGATGCCTTTTCCATACGTGCAGGAGTCCCAAAATAAACAAATGGTCCTCTTTGTGGTTGAATCTTGGTCTAGGTCCTTTGTGATGGTTCCTGCACTTGGCAGGCAACTCCCCTCTGATGGTATCTATGGGAGCCCTTTGTAGGGCAGGAGCTGTTTGTGCAGAGCCCACAAGGCAGACCCACATTTCATCTCTGCTTCAGAGCCAGAAAATGCCCCAGGTTTTGTCCTAATCTAACAAATGAAATCCATTATAGCAGAGCAGAAGCATTATCTTGGCTGGGCAAAGTCCTTCACTGACCTTTCAGAATTAAAGAATGTTTTAACAAAACTTTGGCTTGCTAGAAGTCTTTCCTGCCAAGAAAACCACTGAGGTCAAGGGTAATGGATGAGGTCAGCAGGGCAAAACTCCCTTCTCAGCAGTTCAAAGCACTCAAGTCAGCTCAACCAGGCTAAGATTTCAGGAATGCCACTAGGGCCTTGTTTTAGTTCAGTCTGCATGACTCCAGGGCTTTAGTTGCAACCCAGACTGAAGATAGACCCTTGGGCTGTATATCTCCTTGAAGACCTGAGTCCAGGGAAGATAAAAACAAACCAAACAGAAAAGGATGTTTTCTCCTGCCTCCTACAATGCAAACCACAGGCCACCCAATCCACGCAGCTACCTGTCTCACACCCAGGAAGCACAGGCCTTGCAGGACCAGGCCAAGCCCTGCTCTCCTCAGAGCCCCTGCAGAGATCCAGCACACAGATCAAAATGTAGCCCTGCTTCAGCAGCAAAAGACAAGAATTCTCTAGAAGACTCTCACTGGTATATCCTATTGATCAGGGTCTGATGACACACTTGTGCTAGTGCCCTAGATGAAGTTACAGGAAAAAAAAAATTAGGGATTCTTGGGAAGTAGGAAGCAACAGCAAGACAACCAGCTGTTTCTTCATCCTTCCTCACTCTCCTCTCCAAATATCTGCCTTATTTATTTCTGGGCCCACCTTAGACTCTAAAAGGCTAGCCGAGGAAAGGACTTGATTGATAGTCTATGGTCTTGTCATTCTCTCCTGCTTAAAGGTGAGGAAGGGCATCAGGGCTCAGGATAGGCAAGCCTCTTGCCCAGTGTTACACAGCTCCTCAGCATCTATGGTGATCCCTCAAGATCCAGCAACCCTGTCCCTGGGAGGGGAGCCCCTCAATACCTTATGCGTGAGCGAGTGCTGCTTGAGATGGTGGGGCTGCACAAACTCCATGCCACACTCGGAGCAGATGTAGGGCCGGATGTCCTTGTGCTTCATCATGTGGTTCTGCAGCTGGCTCGGGTACTGGAAGGTCTTGTCGCACTCGGAGCAGTTGTACTGGATGGGGCCCCGGTGCGTGGTGAGGTGTCTCTTCAGCTGGGCCAGCGTAGGGAAGTCAAGGCCGCACTCCACACAGATGTTCTCGCGCCCACTGGCGTGCTTGGCCTCGTGGGCCTTGAGCTCGCTGGGGTAGGCGAAGCCCCGGCCGCAAACACGGCAGTTGTGCGGCTTCACCTCGCTGTGCTGCATCATGTGGCGCTTGAGGTGGCTGGTCTGGGTGAAGGCCTTGTGGCACACCTGGCATTTGTGGGGCCGCGTGCCCTGGTGGGTCAGCATGTGGGTGTGCAGATGGCTGAGCTGCTTGAAGAGCTTCCCGCAGCGGGTGCACGCGTGCGGCTTGATCCCGCTGTGGCCCAGGATGTGGGTCACCAGGTTGTACTTGGAGGTGTAGGACTTCTCACAGGTCGGGCACTGCCAGCGCTTCTGCGCCCCACCCACGTCCACATAGTAGCTGTCATCGATCTGGACGTTCACGTCCACCCTCTCCACCTTCTGCTTGGTCTCCTCGCTCTCCTGTGGCTCCACCTTCCTGGGCAACAGGGGTTCCGGTTCCGGGGGCTGCTTGGGCAGGAAGGTGTGCCGGCTGAAGTGGAAGGGTGGGGACGGGGGCACGAAAAAGGGGAACATTAGGCCAGGGTGGACTTTGGGGTAGTAGGGGTAGGGCGAAGGCAGGAAGGGAGGGGGCGTTGGCTGGGGCCACACTGCGCTGGGCTTAATGGGCTCCTGCTTGACAGATTTGCCCCCCAAGTGTTCCAGGGTGCGGTAGAACTGGAAGCCTACGTTGCACAGGTCAATCATCTGGGAGTCATACTTGGGACGTGGGGGCTGCGGGTAGAGCAGAGGGAGGCTCGGAGGGCCATGGTTTTTGTTCTCCTGCGAGTGGAGTGCGAGGGTGGCCTCTTCCGCCGGGTGGTTGTACGGCATCTTTGTGGGCATGCTCTTCCGTTTCCGGGACCCCCCTCCTTCAAAGACCCCAGCAAATCCGTCTAGGTCTCCTGGAGGAGGTTCATACCGAAACTGGGAAAAAGGCCCCCGAAGAGCTTCTGGGAATGGATGTCTTTGGGGTGCTTTACCCCGGGAAGCCACTGGTTGCAGACAGTGGGGAAAGGAGGGGGTGCTCTTCACACCCAAGTTGAAATGTACATCCTCATCTTTGATCATCTTCATTTCCTTCTGCATCCTTGGCAGTTTTCCTTTAAAGAGAAAGAAACTTATTGTGTGGGATTTTTTTTTTTCTTTTTTTGGTTTTGCTTTGTTATGAATCTTCTTTTCCCTTAAAGATCTTGGCTACTCATCAGTACTAAGTTATGAAGAGCAAGCTTAAACACTGACCCTCATTTGTCCTAGGGCTGTTCAAAGTACCACAGTTCTTTCTCCTTTCAAACACTGGCCTTCTGGAGGGAGACCCTAGAGCTGGGTCATACTGGACTCAAATGATGTTCCAACTACCAAACTAAGAAGGCAGGGAGTGGACTTCTCTGTTCTCTGTTTTCACTTAAGATGAGGGTCCCAAGGCCCAGAGAGATGAAATGACCTGCTCAAGTCACACAGTTACTCAGTGGAGGAGTCAGACTGGGACAGGTTCTGCAACAGCTTTTCAGTCTGAGATGTAATTGCATCTACTACTACTGATGATTTAAATGTGTTTATCTAAGGATGGTTTCTTCCTTAAGGGAATGCCTTTTCAGTACTACTCCTTTACTTGGACCTTTGCTTCTAGGGGGTGGGGATATTCAAGGGCACACTGGAGAAGGGACTATAATGCTGAACTCAGATCTAATATTTTGGAGTCTCCACTCTGAGCAAGGTGTGCTGCTGAGGAATATGGAGCAGATGAGATGGACGTGCTTAAGAAAAGCATTTGGGGCAACCCGGGGTATAAAGTCATTTTGACAACATATGTGTTCTAATCTTCTACTGGAAGCAACTCTCCAAGGGAAAATTCCAAGGTTATGAGTCTAAACCTGTATTTGGGGTTCTCCCTTCATGCAGATGTCAAAGTAAAGGGCAGCCTTTGGTGACTCTTATGGTCCCTGACATTTCTCCTTCTGGGCCAGTTATTGCATCCAGGTGATCATGCCAGGCACATTTGAAAGAGTGTCAGGCCAAAGTTTGGACCGGGGGCCATGTTTCCTTTCATAGATCTCTCTGCCATTTTCCTGTCTTCTTCACAAGGACACTAATGGAATGAACTAGTGACTGACTCCACCTTCCCAGGGACGGTCTTTTCTCCCCAGGATCCCTTAGTTTGATGGGTCTCCTTGGCTCATCAGAGATGTCCATGTCATCCTGGCCAGGAGTAAGGCCTGATCTAGAGACTGTCCTGGAGTGATGCAGGGATCTGGTCCCTTGGAATGGCTGAAAACCAGGCAGTGCAGGTTGGGATCCTACAGGGAGAGGGCCAATGGCTTCCTGTGATTTTTGATTTTTTGATTACCAAATCCATGCACAAATAGTCCAACTGAGGGAAAAATACAAGTTCTTTTTATGTGAATATTTGGGCATTATTAACAACTGTTCTGAATTGGTCAGAATCCTAAAAAATAATGTCAATTAATATTTATTTTGTGATTATGTGAGTGATAAGATGACCCTGGGCTGTTGTTCTTTCCTTAGGTTGGGGCTCAGTAATTAAGGGCATGAGCTTATGTGTCCAGCAAATGGGAAATTTGCTTCCTCCTAAACTTCTTACCACAAAGCAAGGTCTTTTACCACTATAGCCTCAGGCAACTGCAGGAAGTGATGAGGGCAGTAAGGAAAGAAAATGCCTAGCTTCACGAGAACCAGAGAGACATGGTGGGTGTTCAGTTGAGAGTTGGGGTACTAATACTGTCAGAAGGGACAGGCAGGTGGGCGGGGACATCAGAGGGTCCTTCATGGTATCCCATGTTTATTAGATGGTCCCTTGGCTTGCAGTGCAACAGGTGCTGATCCCTGAGTTAACACCAAGTTATAGAGGGTGGGGACCTGGTCCAAGAGCTTGTGTCATCTATAAAAATCATTGGCTTTCATACAGGGCTGAACATGCCTGTTGAATATGAGGGAAAATGGCAGATCTTTTCTATGAAATTTCGTTTTAGCTGCAGTTGATTTTCTAACCCCTTTGGAGATAGGTTCCTTTTATGAAAAGTCTGTTCCAAATGTAAAGACTCTTCCTGGTGGTAAGTGGCTCTCATTGCCACAGCCCAGCCATCCAAAAGCAAGCTTCTTCTCTGTTTTATTCTGATCTGATGAAAAGAAACAATAATTTCTAGTCTGTATTAGAGAGTTTGATTTGAGGATTAATGAAAAGGGTTCATGTTAGAACATGGGACAGAACTTAACAAGTCTTTTGTGTATTTTATTCTTAAGAGGATACTAAAAATTCATGGCTAATGATGTGGAGTATCTTTATATCATGTGCTATATATTATACTGGAAAGCAACCTACTTGGAAAGTAATCTTATCACTGATTTTGAAACAGAAGGTATTTCAGCTTATATCCATTATTATTGCCTTGTTTAATATTTTTGTTTTCAGTTATGACATGATTAACTAATTGATTTCTTTTAACATATTAGTGACACTCCTAATGCAATGCTATCTCAAAAGCGTATTTATTTTTGGTGTTTACATTTTTATATTATCATCATTGACCTGTTAAGGCAAAGAAACATTGTTGAGCAGAGATATGGTATGTGGGTGTGTGTGGGTGTGTGTATGTGTATGTGTGTAACATAAATGGCGCAGTTACATCCCCAAGTACAGAGACTACATGTGTGCATTCTCATTTCTTACTTATTTAAATGTTATAAAATTAATTTTCCATTTCCATTTTCTGTCTTGTGTATATGATGATTCTCTTATGCCTGAAGTAGTAGTCTGAGTGCCCTAGAATGAAGTTGTTATCTCCAGCAGGCTTGAAAAAGCATGGAATCCACTGATTGACATTTGCACAGATCTTTAAAACAGCAGTCCCTCCCTGCAGATGATCTTAAGGAGCACTGCCAATCACAAGAGGAGGTCAAGGAGAACTAGTGCTGCTTCCCCCTTGGCCTTCTTGGAGAGAAATCAACTGTGGCTGCTGCTAGCTATTAATATCCCTGACTTTGAGCATCAGGTAATAAGGAGAAGCCCTAGAGGGTAGAGCAACAACAACAAAACCCAGAAAAGAAACCTATACTGAGGATGGTGACTGTTGAAAAGAAAAGTAAGGAAAGTTTATCTTTCTCTGGAGATAACTTACCTTCAAATCAAGGTAAGTTAAAATTCTGGGTGTCCTCAGATAAGATATTAATAGACTCCTAGAAACCTTGGTGTGTTCCCTTTGATTTCTAAAAATAGATCTTTAGCATTCATGACAGCCACAGGATTCCTGTGCAGGAAGCAAGAGAGGCTTGGGGACAAGGATATGATTAGGAGACCCACAGCCTGGAGGGCAGAGCCTGCAGGTGGGAGAGGAGTAGCTTTAAGCCCTTGGTTGCCTATAGCTGATTCCAGAGCTCTGGAGAAAACCAGCAGATTATATGATAGTTTCCCACCAGGCTGTGTTGAAACAATGTACAAAGAGAAAGAAGAACTGAAATTTTAGAAGTAGACAGCTGTGGGATAGTGGAAAGAGCATGGGTTTGGAGCCAGAGGGCCTGGGGTTGAATATTGGCTTCGGTTAGCAGCTTTGAGAAATTGAGCAAATTAATTTTGAGGTCTGGTGTTCTCATCTGTGAAATGGGAGTTTGGATTTCACCAAAGGTTGTTGGGAATTTAAAATCGAGTAGTATGAAAAAGTGTATTGAATACTAGACTTTGTGGTGCCTTTGAGGGGTAAGAAAGAGAAGAGAATTGGGTCAGTAATCAGCGGGTGGACACCGACTGACGTCATCTGTGTTTTCCAATTCGAAGCTGTTGGTCATCATGGACAGCATCCGAGCCTCTGCTTTGCAAGTTCAAAACCAAGACTTTACCCATTTACCCTAAGTTGGTATTTCATAGCAGTAGAGGTAAACACACTCAAAGAGGCCAATGAATATATTAATTCTGGAGGCAATTAGCCCCATTCCTTCTCCAAGCCTCCTTCCCTATGATGAAGACATCTTCTTGCCAACATTAATATCAGACTAGGGAATGGGGAGTTGAAGCTAGAGGGATCAGATGCTCCTGTGAGCTATTTCAGCCAGTATGTGAGAAATTGAAGAATTGCCCCAATCTAGGGATGGGAGGCCTTCTTTGTGAAACCCAGAGTCTCAGACACTGGGGCAGTGCTGGATTAACCATGGCAAAGCAATCCTTAGTGGTCTGTGAGGATAGGTGCTGGGTCTGTTTTGTTCACTGTTGTATCTCCAGTCCCCCAGAGTGTGCCTGACTCAAAGTAAGTGCTCAGAAAACAGCTTTGGAATGAGAGAAGAAATGAATAGTTCCTGTTTTGAAAGTCCCCATATGTAATCTTAAAATGTACAATTTTCTCTTACATAATTTAGATTGCAGATGACTTTTGGTATGACCCCAATCAGATCATCAGTACCCTCATAAATTCTGGGGTAGTTATTGGGAAGTACCTGATTCAGAGACCCTGTGTGAACTGTTACACCTTGGTTTCTAAAGATGCCATTCTCCAACTCCCTTTCAGATGCAGGGTAAGCCCTAAATCCTGGCTACACTAATGCCAGGGAGTCTTTCTCTGAATGCCACAAAGTTCTCTAACTCAGAAAAGATTCCTGAAGAGACCAAAAAGCAGTAGAAAATAGAAAGACTCCTGAATCAAGAGTGGGAATGGTGATCACCATACATTCTTCCACAAGAAGGAACCCAGTCTACCCTTTGTGCCAATGAAGGCAAGAAAAGAAGAATCACACATTTTTCATTGCTGTGGTCAGAAAATGTTCTAAAGTCCCTGGCCTCCTATGTTGAACTTGCAACCATTAAACCCAATAACCATAAATCAGAAAGCAAATAGTTCAAGGGAGAAAATATTGGGTTGATCTGTGTTACAGCTATTTGGAACTCAGAACGTCTTCCTTAACAGATATTACTTATGGGAGTTAGTTATGAGGAAATAAGAAAAGAATGAATTTTTTTAAATCCAAAAAAAATTTTTTGTTTCAACCAAAAAGACTGATCAGAAATACAAAACCTAACTTAGATGAAACCACGTTTAGTTTTGAGGGAAACTGCCTCTAATAATGCCCTTTAATTAGGAATTCACCTACTGCACCAAAATATAAATATTCCCCAGATAAAATTACTGGTATTTCATGGTTCTCATTTGAACTGAAGGTCATTCCAGTAAATGCTATTAGAAGAGCCACAGTGAGTCAGCATGCCAGGGGCAGATTTATCTCTGCTCCATGACATTGATTTCTGTTCATCCTGAAATTCACCAAAGAATATTCACCCTCACATGAAAGAAAGAAACTGTGCTCTTCATTCCTTGAAGTTTTCCAATGTTTTATAGGAAAATGTTGCATTTTAGGAGGCTCTGCTTCTCTTTTAACTTGAGCTTGGTGGTTCATTATGTGGTTTACCCTGGAGCTCTGTCCTCAGCAGAGAGGGAGATGAGGATAAGGAAAAACTGAGGATATGAAGACGCGCTAAGAAGAACAAAATGAGAAGCCTGAGAAGACAGCAAGGAGCAGGAGGGGAGGGTACTGACTGAATTATCTTCTCCCTGTTCGTAAAAGCAACCTTGTTATAAGGCTTCTTTGGAGTAGGATTTTAATAGCTAACTCGGTTCCTTCTGAATCCGTGTTATAGCTGGAGACTTTGAGACAAAAGTAAATGTTCTAATGGCTTAAAATAATCGTCCTAATATATATGTGGTTGTACTTGTTTTGCATCTTTAGGTATTTGGCAAGTAATGTTTGAGTCTTAAATTCTGGATATTGGCAGGAATAGAAGGGTCTTTTATATGTATCTGGCAGATTGAGTGATACGGTCTTAAAGAAATGGATGTCCTGCCTTGTCACTCCTTGGGTCAGTGGGAGGGTCAAGAAGAGATGCTTGGTAGATAGCAGACTGCAGAGCTATTCTGGATGACCTGGCTCCCATTTATTTTACAAACCTCAATTCTTCCTATCCTGTTATAAAAAGTAACCTGTCAGCCCATGGTATGGGCTGAGTCCTATGGGTGACAAGAATATATTATTTGGTGATGAGACTTGTTCACCAAATAGCCAATTGAATTCACATAATTAATTTTTCCAAAAATTCCAAAATACAACTAAGTCATACATAATGTTGAGTTTCATATTGTTTAAAATGTCCTGAGTGAGCATGGGTACACATCACTTTTTTACATTTGTTTTAAAAAGAAGCTCTTGATAAAAAACCAACAGTTGGTTCTGCTCCTTACTTGCATACATTAAAGTGCATGTGGCTTCCATTTAGGAAAGATAGGTCATTCTTCTAAGTGCTCACTACTAAGGTGACTTTCTGAAAAGCTGGAATGAGTACAATGACTTGAGCCCCAGAGCAGCTGCTGGCCTGTTGGGGTTATCTCTGTCCTCGTGGCCCATTGAAAGGAAGGAAATGCATTGGAGATATGACTTAGCAGTTCTCTTCCCAGCCCTCAGAGCTAATGTGTCTCCTGATAGCATTCTAACTGGAGTGCTAGAATTTGTTTCTAACTTTCTCTGGGGGAAGTTGTCCTTAGACTATGCCTTGATTTTTTAAAATTTTGTTTTATGTTCGTAGATCAGATAAACTGGATATACTCATTCTTAGCTAAGTAAATACAAAAATGCTTATTCTTAGCTAAGCAAATATACAAATTCATCTTGTCCATCCTCTGAAATGGCACCATATTGGAGATCAGGCTAAAAAAACTATGACCTTTCATAAGCAGATATGTTCATAACAATGTAACTGATGAGGTTGGTCATCTTTCAAAAAGAACCTATTTTATCTTTTTAAAAATTTGTTCTTTTTAGATAAACATGACAGTAGAATGTATTTTGACATATTATACATACATGGAGTATAACTTATTCTAATTAGGATCCCATTCTTATGGATGTACATAATGTGGAGTTTCACTGGTCATGTATTCGTATATGAACATAGGAAAGTTATGTCCAATTCATTCCACTATCTAAAAAGAACCTATTTTAAAATTGAAACTCAAGACAGTATTTTTTTATGGATAAGAAGATAATAGAAATGTTTTGTATATTTATGGTGGTGATGGTTATACAACTCTGTATTTGTCAAAGCTCACACAACTCAAATAAGGAATTATACTGAATGTAAATTTAAAATATAAAAGAAATATACCCCAAAATGCTACTCTGCACATAATTACTAAAAGAGTAACTAAGAAATTTGTGAAATGTTCAACAATAGCCAAGATGACAAGACTCCTGTAACCAGTTCATATCTGTGGAACACGTCCAATAATGTGTATATGGTATATAAAGAGGGGTATGGAGGGGTTATAGGAATTTGATGGTATGAATTCCTATTCATTTCAATGGGGAGAGTTTAAATACGACAGATATCAGCATTGTGTGTGTGTGTGTGTGTGTGTGTGTGTGTGTACTCTATTCAGCAAGAGTAGTGTGGGATGTTGTATTAACTCTTTGGGTCTTCTAATATTTGTCCCTGATTGCAAGCTCAGTAAACAATCTCCTATAATCACTCCACCATTCTTTGAATTGTAAAGTAGTCTGCCATTGGTAGACAAGATCATTTTGGTCATTAGAAAATATGTTCTTACCCCTTTGTAAAAAAAATAGATTGGTATGGATATTCAGGTTCATAGATGGCTCTTGGGTATCATTTCCCCTAAACCTGAATGATTGAGTTTCCTATAAAAATGGAACTCGTTTGTGAATCTTGAAACTCACAGGCCAGTGCTGAGTCCTTCCATCCACCAGGCTCTTCTCTCCTCGGGGGCTTACCTGAGCAGCCTGCCGCCTTATTTCTTTAAAACCTTGCCTTATGTAAAAATGTGGATGTGTAACCGATGGGATTCTGCAACTTGTAATTGGGGTAAAAATGGGAGTTCATAACCCACTTGAATCAAATGTATGAAAGATGATATGTCATGAGCTATGTAATGTTTTGAACAACCAATAAAAAATAAATAAAAAAAAAACTTGCCTTAGACATAGCAGCCAGACTGCTGCAAAATTCTGCAGGTGGAAAGAACCTCCCCTAGTGGGAGCTTTATGAAATCTTCAAGGTGAAACCTTCCTTTCCACCGCAGCTGGAAGCAAATCCCTCACTTCTCTGAAGTCTGTCGTGTTTCTTTGATGTTCCCCTCATTGGCAGGGTCCTATGCTGTTAGCCACTGCTCTGTGTGCCTGGGGAGACTACATTTCTAACCTAATCTGGTTAGAAAGTCAGAAACTTTGCTGGTGCTTTATATATGGTTGGGAATCAATAATTACTTTGGGAATTTACTTGACAAATACCATATTCTAGCTCCTTGATCTCAGGCAGAATGTTGGTGTTTCCTGAAGGAAGGACTAACTGGTAAATTTATTCTGTCCCAATCCACCCAAGTCAACCTCACACAAATTAACTGCCAAGGACATCTCTAATGAGGAAGGTGGCTTAGCCAAGGCGTGGCAGTGACTGGGGTAGTGCTATATCAGAGAGTACAACCCCTCTTTCATCTTGGCTCAGGATCCTTGACCAATGTGTGTTGTATTCTTTGAACTGAAAGGTGGAATGTCCTGTTTCACTGAAATAATATAAAGGAATGTGGGAGGCTTCTGGAAATTGCCAAGGTGACAGTGGTCAAATGCCACTGAGCCTCTGAGAGAGTGTCACCACAGAGTAGAACATTCCCAAGTTTCCTCCAACAGTATCCAGGAGGAGAGACCACCATGACTGTCCCACTTGAGCAACAGCTGCAGGTTCCCTGTGGCACTCCATGCAATGGCCATTAGCTTTAGGAGGTGCCCATCCTAACGGGTAGATGGATGTGTGGTCCTCCCCTTTCTTTATGTATGGTTTGAATTCCTGCTGTACTTCTGCCTTCAGATGAAGGATCATCTTCATTTGGATACCTTTTCTCCACCTCCCACTTACACTTTTTATTTCAAGGCCTCCTCATTTACCTGCTTCATATTGATTTTTCCTGTGAATTCTACTTACTAAACTCATTCTTAGAAAATATAGCTATACTTATAAAATATACGTCCTCCTCTCATGTTTATGTATCATAGCTCATCTCTTAAGAGCCTGGTTGTCTCCAGAGAGAAGGACCGACCATGCCACTTGGGGGAAAAAGGCTTGGGAGTCCAGTTAGCAACTTCACAAGCAATAGAAAGGTGCCCTTGGAGTTGTGTGGTTCCCTAGGTGGAAAGGAGACTTCTGCTTGTGGATTTTAACCAACTTATACTTTTATATTCTGGGACTGATGTAGCTATTGCAACACTTGCACTAAAAAATAAACATAAAAATGTATACTGGCTTTTGTTAGCAAACACTCAGGCGAAATTAGACCAGGGATAACCTTCCTTTGGAGCTCTGAAGAGTTCCCTCAAAACATTTTATTGGACAACTTGATTTTTCTACCTGAAGTTTTTGGGATTCCCCCAGGCAAATTTCACCCTGGTTTACACCTTGGGAACACAGCTTTCTGACCCAGGCTTATTTATATCCTCAGGGGAATAAGAATAAATCACAGCAGAGATTCAGTCTGTGAGGAACATTCCCTCAGCACGCCACTTTGGGTGCCTCTCATGCCTGCACTATGCAGGGTGCCAGGAAGACAGTGTCAAGTCAGCCAAACACAAGGCTCAAGAAACTCAGCATCTGGTGGGAGAAACTGACAACCAGATGTGGAGAAAAGTGTGGTGGGGGCCACAATAGAAGAATCTTGATCTGGTGGCTTGATTTACTAAATATGAGAGAATAAGTAGCAGAACTACATTTTTTTGACTGACACATGAAACTGTTTTCTTTCAAAATATTCCTCTTCTCTTTTTTATCATTAAAATGTCAGAACAATGTGAAGAGGATGAAGGAATGAATACCTGTGGATGTGAGGGAGGAGAGAAGAATTTCTCCCATTTGACACCGTGTTCTAGCCTCACTATCAGTGTTTTCTGGATGATAGAGGAAGAGTTTTGTGACTTGCAAATTGGGGGTGACCTTGGATTAACTGAATTGAGGAAGCCAGGTGTATAAAAAAATAAAACTACACTCAACCTTGAAAGTTCAGATAAAGATGAGTCGGTATAAAGATTCAGAGTAATTACAAAATCACACACTGCAAATACCACTAATCCATTTTCTCCATTAAGCATCCCTGAGTTTCTCCTTGACTCCTTCCCCAATGTTGAGAAGGAGCTCTGGGAGGTGTCAAGGTGAGATCCTTGGCTCTCTGGCAATGTCACCTCCTTTCCCAGTGCCCTAAAGTGGTTGAGTTGCTTAACAACTCTTTCTGGCTAAAAATCCAATCCCATTTGTGTCATGGTAGGACCATAAAATGTCAAAAAGCTGCAGCCCTCAGATGGACCTAGTCCCTTCTTCCTCTCAGCTCCCACAGTCTGTGTCCCTACCCTTGAGGTAACTTCCTCATGGGGTACTGTAATAAGCTGCCTCCCACATGCTGGGATCCCCTTCAGGCTGGGAGCTTTTCCTAAACCTTTCTGTAACTACACTGTCTTGTGCCATGACTGCTATTTAATAACATTTAGAAAAGATTTTTGGATTGCAACAATTTTCTAGTCTTAAGAAATTTTTATTCTTTTCTTTTACAATAACTACCAAATAACTGCCGCCCCCCCACCACAAAAAAAAAAAGTTCTGTGGAATTCCTTCCTTTTTATTCTTCCCTTTTTGTCCCCATTCTAACAGATATGCAGAATGCTTGCATTATTTAGGGTTAGTCATGAAAAGGAATGTAAGTGATTTTCAGAACGGATTCATTTTTCTTTCTTTCTTTTTATGGTGCTGAAGATGGAGGCGGGGCCTTGGGCGTGCTAGACAAGTGCTCCACCATGATTTCCACCCCCAGCCCTCATTTTGCTTTTTAAGCTTAGATGTATTCTAATGGTCTGTCATGTTTAGAAGATATCCCTGGAAAAATAAGTTCATGTTCCCAAGAAGAAGCATATTCCTATAAGAATCCCCTGACTTGGAAACCAACTCAGCCCTTTCCTACCCATCAGGTGCTTTTTACGTTAAATGTAATAACCTTCCAGGATTTGTTATTGCCCCAACATGTCTCTGATTCTTGATGTTTTCTTTAATAATAAACACTAATAAGTACCCTTCCATTGAAGTGGCACCCCCTTTCTCCACAGAAAAGCCCTCTTTACCATGGCTGATTTTAGGTCTGTCAGCAAAAGAGTCTCTGCAAAAGAGTCCATTGTAGATAAACTTCCTATTTTCATGTCGCCCTATTTACTTGGCCACTGGCCTAGAAGATACCAGCACTCCAGGTGCGGGACACACCCTTACTAGTTTTTCACAAATGTATCCAGTATAGTACTTTGAAGAAATATGCAAACAAGGCCTCTGGCCTTGAGCTGGGCTTCACAGAGATGTCTACATTTTTAAGATAAGTTACAATTGTCTTCTTGGTAACAACTGGCAGGGGGAGGGAAGAAAAGGGAGAAGAAGCTCTCCCCTTCTCAGGTGTTGTCTTTGAAGAGTTAACTTGCCCAAAACAGTGAAAGAAAAAGCTGCTTTTATGTGAACTTCTGCAGACTGTGAACTTCTGAGCCCCTCCCCTTACATGCTGGGTATAAAACTCTGAAACTACCTGAACTCGGGGTTCAGGGGATTGATTGATTACAGCAAAAGCTGTGCCCTCTGAGCCTGGCTGCAGCCAAACAAAACTATTTCCTGCTGTCTTTGGTGCCTTGCCTCATTTGTCCCTACAACACCATCTTCCCTAAGTGTTAACTTTATGCATAGAACTAAAAAGAAAAGGGCCAGGAAGTTAATCATCCACTTTGACCATTCTTTGTAAAGTTAAAATTGTTTTCATTGTTCCTTGGAAATAACTCCTAGTTTCTCTTTTTCTCTCCATTATCATATCCAGGACTCTAGTCCAAATGCTCACCATTTCCTCCTAGATTGCTTTCAATGACTTCCATTTATCCTTCTGGAAGCTTCTCCTTCCTTCTGAATCCCTTGTATACCAAAGCCAAATCCATTTTTAAAAAGTCATCACTTTCTCTGAGGTAACTCAGTTCAGGAACCTACACTATAGTGTGTAGAGATTGCTGCTTGCTGCTCCAGTGTCCACTTCTCCTTTTGCCTTAAGAAACAGAACTCTGATTTTGCTTGTGATGACAATGTACCTAAGAAAATCACTAATCTTCCTAGACACCCTTTCAATAAGGGGCTGCGTTGTGCCACAATTCTGGCCACTGAGACACAAACCAAAGACTGATAAGGATTTCAAAGGAAGTTTTTGCATTTATTCCTTATGCAAAGTTCACCCACCGTCTCCTTTCCTATCTTCTTTCTGCCTGGGATGTAGGTATAAGGCTGGAGAACAGCCATATTAGGACCATGAAGCAACAAGCTTAATGGCAATGCTTCCCACCAAGAAAGAGGGCAAGTTCCACTGTGGGACCCTTGTGCCCACTGGTGCTGGTCTTTCTGCTGTTTGAGAAGATGAACTCTTTAGTCAGTTAAGCAAATGTATTCAGAGTTCTACAGTTTGTAGTTAACCCCAAGGCCTTCCTAACACACAGAGCAAATCAAATGCAAACTCCTCTTCTGACTTTCCAAGTTCTTTATAATCAAGTCTAACTCTAGTCCCCTTCTCTCTAAAAATCCTCTCAACAGCTCTCAGACCAGCCTTTCACCATTCTCTACATTGAGCAAACTAATCCTACCTCTATATCTCTGTTTAGACTGGTTAAACATTCAGGAATATTCCTTTCATTGACCCACCCCATTCTTCCAGGCTGAACTTCAACTTCTTCCAGAAGCCTTTTCTCCCTACTCTATGCCCAATTCTCTCTCTCTTCTTTCAACTCCTGTTGCATCACCCTACTGAGCCCTAGATTGAATACATGTTTTCCCCTGTACTGCACTCTGAGTATTTCATGTTTGTTTTTTTCTGCAGCATGCCATTCTTACTTTCCTGCCTCCCTTTGTACCTTGCATTATACAGGTTGCTATGAACATATTCAATACCATTGCTTGGTTGTGATTCTTTTATCATGCATTGCCATATCTGCTTTTAAAACAGATTTGTTTGATGCCTTAGAAGCACATATGAATTTAGGTTGTATCTCCATCTGGTAAATTAATATTACTGTTGGTTGCCAGCTCAGAATCAGAACGAATTAATTTGTTATGTGGAGAAATTTTGACACTGAAATTGCTGTGGGTTATTTATTGCTGTGAGCATTATGTTGAATTTGCACATTGTTTACAGAACATTTGTTGGTGCTGAAGATCAACCTCCAATCCCTCATGTCTGGGTTTTCCATATGAAGAGGATGTGAGATTGGGACTCTGGCATCCTGTCTTATAAGCCCTACAAAGGCCAGTTGAAAGGCTGGGGGCTGTCAGGTTTGTGCACAGAGTGAGGGCAGGACAACATTGGCGAGCCATGGAAGGTCTCATAGGGCTACACCATTCCTCTAAAGAATGCAAAGAAAGAAAGGAAAGAGGAGACAATGTACCTCTACATAGATCTCTGAAGATTTAATTACCCTTCAATTAAATTGTAATAATCACAGAACCTATGTTTTTCACAGTGTTTGTATTCCCCCTTAGGTTATTGTCACTTCTCACATTTCTGCATTAGTTTTATTCAATGATATATCACCATAGTCATAGCCTCACTTTCTTCCTGTCTCAAATACACGCATGCACCCACGCACGCACACACTCATAAGCCATAGTACACCATCTTTTATCCCAATTACCATATTCTGTGTGTATGTGTGTATGTGTGTATGTATGTGTGTGTGAATGTGTGTATGTGTGTGAATGTGTGTGAATGTGTGTGTGTGTGTGTGTGCGCGCGCTACAACAAAATAGACTGTTCTAGAGATTCCTAATACCTTACCTGGACTTCTTTTTCTGTGTAGAATCTCCCACCTCCTTACCTACAGAATCCTCTTACCTGGACTTCTAAGGCTGCCTTATTGAATAATGATCCCTAGTCTAGGACTTGCAATGACTCTTTAATTGGTGTTTTAATATCAATTTTTAAAATTTTAATTAGAAAAAAGTCAGATGGCATAAAACAATTGCTTTTGGATTTTTCTTTCCAAAGTACAAACACCCACAGAACCCACTGGTAAATGCCTGTGTTTTGGGGTTCCTCTGAGGAGTCCCAACATTGCTTGCTGAGGACTCCCCCAGGGGTCTTGAGGAAAAAGCCTAAAGTTACTATCTTTACTCACACACAAAGGAACTGATGAATAGAAACTCTGAAGCCTGAGGCCTGAAAACCTCCCTAGAGTCCTCAGAGGCTCAGGAGTGACAGTGAGGCTTCAGGCCGGCAGCCTTCACAGACTGACTGACCACTGCTGTGTTTATTACCTACCACGAGCAAGGTCCCTGGCAGGTGGGAGAGAGTGGAGTGTTTGGCAATGATGTATAAAATGGATGCCTTCCTGGGGGAGCTTCTATCTAGTTGGGGAAAACAATGAAAGATCAAAGGCTCATAAATTCTCCCAGTTGGAAGAGATCCAAAAGGTCTAAAAAGCTAAGTCATATTCCAAGTTCTCAATGTTTCAGAGTTGGCTTCCTCATTTATGAAACTGGGCTCATAATGTGCACCTCAGCAATGGAAATGAACTAATTATCCTGCAGAGTGCCTGTACATAAGGATGGTTCAATTTGCTTTTCGTATTATCACAATGTAAGTCAGAAATTGTATTCAATACATGATGCTGACAATAGGCTGTTACTTCCAAGTGGGGTGATCAAAGAAGTTCTCATTAATGGAGGAAACATAATTTTTTTTTTTAAAAAAAGGATTATTCAAGATGTGCCCTATTTGCTATTCATTTAATAGTGGTTAAGAGGGAAGTAGGGGCATTCTGGAACCAAGTTGCTGAGGGTAAGGGATACCTGGTAGCTTCCTGTCCCAGTGGGCAACTTGGGCTAGTCTGCCTAATCAGGGTCCATCAGCCTGCAGAATCTGGGCTCAGGAATCACAAGAAGGCTCACCATCCTGAACACAGTGCTCCGAACTCACTGTAAACTTATGAGTCTCCCCAGCCCCTAGTTTTCTCTTTCATAGTCCTTCATTTTATTTTCCTTACAGACTGATCAGAAAGGTATCTTTGTCATTTCTGTATTTATTAGCTGCCTCCACTAGACCATACGTTCCATGAGAACAGGCATCTGACCCATGTTCAGTGTTTTATCACCCTAGAAGAAAGTCTAGCACATAGTAAGTCTCAACTGGTTATAATCACTTGGGAAGTTCAAACTATACAATGCACCTCCTTCCTAAAAATGCAATGCCCTGGCTCCTCCACAGACCTTAGGGACTGGGGCACAGGCACTGATGTAGGTGATTTTCACAGTCATCCAAGGCTGGGAACCCCTGAAGGGAGATGCTCAATAAATTCTGTTGAATGCAAATGGCATTGCTTATGCAATAAGGGAAGTGTGCATGGGTCAGGGTTGCAGAGGAGGCACTGTGCTGGAAGGAGCCCTGTGACTTTCAGTCATCTCTCCCTTTCCACCACCCATCCAGGCCATTAAGGTTGGGGTGTGAGGGCAAGGAGAATATTTTTCTCTTGCTAAGGCTGAACTAATGAAGCAACAACCATTTGAGATAGCAGGGGTGCGGGAGGTATCTGATAATCCAAAAGAAAGCATACTGAACAGGTCATGCTATCCCCTGGTGGTGGTGGTAGTAGGCACAAGTGCACTATTTGCATTATAAGTGACATGAGTCTTGAACTTGAGACAGATGCCCATCCCTTTTCCTCCTTGCAGATGCCTGCCCCACACCAAGGCCCTGTCCAGCCATCTAGTAAGAACCTGGGATGGGATTTGTCCCCCAAGGGGATGGCTCTTCTAACCTGCCGAACTTGACAATGAGGAAGAGGGCAGGAGAAGGTTTCTCTGCATGACTAGGATCCTTCTGAAAGGTTGGGCTGTGGGATTTTTTTTTTCCTTTTCACTTCTCTCTTGGAAATCACCTCCATGTACAGAATGGACTACAGGATGAGACTTCTGTACGTTGAGAAAGCATTTCCCACCATCTATAGGAGGCTAAGGGAGACTGCTATGTTTTTTTTCAGCTCTTTCAATGGCTTTCCATGCCATTTGTCAAATCATTTCCTTAATTTTTTTTTTAAAATTCTCTAACAACAAACAACTAAATGTGAAATCTTTCCTTATACTTTGATTGATGGTTCACACCTTTTGGAATATCTAGCTTATATTTTTAGAAAGAAGCAGCTGGTACTCTTGACATTTAATTCCCACAAAATGCCTCACTCAGTTCTCCCTCTCCAGATAGGGTACACAGACTATTGGAAAATATTCAATGACATGGATCCAAATGTCTTCCTCAGAGTGGAGGAATGGTAGAATATGCTTTGAATGTCCTGGAAATTGAGCTAATGGCATTGAAATGGCTGATCTTAGGAAAACATGATTGTAGCAGGGAAGGATGCCACTGATATCTGTGGGGCTGAGGGACCTGGGCCAGGGTAAATGTTTTACCCAAAGAGCTTTGCCATCAATCAATGATATTACCAATAATCAAGATAGCTACGGTTAACTGAGGATTTACCATATGCATGATTTTTATATGAATTACCTCATTTAATCATACTGTTATTAGGCCTATCTTATAGATAAGGAATCTGAGGCACAATGAATATAAATGACTTGTCTAAGGTCACACCACCTGGAAGTAGCAGGTCTTAGCCAGGGGCTGGCAGACTCTCACTGTAAAGGGTCAGGCAGCAAATATTTCTGGCTTTGTGAGGCCCATGGTTGAGACTATTCAACCTTGCCACGGTAATGGAAGTAGCAGAGTCATGGCATAAGCCAGCTGGAGTGCCTGAGTTCTAGTAAAACTTGTTTACAAATCAGGTAGTGGGCTGGGTTTGGCCCGCAGGCCTGTGGCTGGAATCTTTTATTTCAATAAGCAATCTTTTACGTTTACTATTGTGAACTCTCACCAAGCCCACTTATATAATGGCCGACTGGGTTAATAATTGAGGGTTTTCTTTTTTTAACAATAACTCATATTTCTCAATGCCAGTTACACTGTAAATGCTAGGATAGGAAAGGGCATTTGGATGAATATGATTATACAAAGACACAAGGGCCTTTAGAGGAAAGCTCCTAAGCCATGTTAGTTCTCAGGAGTTTGTGAGCAAGACAGTGAAGAGGAGTTAGGTTTAGGCAGCGTCTGTTCAGTGTCAGGGCTATATCTATGTTACTCCTTCTATGTAAACTTCAATGTGGCAGTCAAAACCACATGGAACCGCCAGGCATAATGGTGCATGCCTATAATCCATTCTGGAAGTCTAAGGCAAGAAGAATCACGAGTTCAAGCCAGCCTGGGTAATTTATTGAGACATGTCTCAAAAATATATGTATATATTTTTGTCATGCTGGGAATCAGGGCCTTGTTTATGCTAGGCAAGACTAAGCTACATCCTCAGTCTTTTTTATTTGTCTTTAATTTTAAAAACTATTTATTTATTTATTTTGTGGGTACCAGGGATTGAACACAAGGGCTCTTAACCACTGAGCCACAACCCCAGCCCTTTGTATTTTTTATTCTGAGACAGGTTCTCACTAAGTTGCTTAGGGCCTCACTAAGTTGCTAAAGCTGGCTTTGAACTTGGGATTCATTCTCATTTCTCAGCCTCCCAAATCACTGGGATTACAGGCTTGCACCACTGTGCCTGGAATGAGATAAACTTCATTACCCTAGGTACATGTATGATTGCACAAATGGTGCATCTCTATACACTGTGTACAACCAGAGAATTGAAATGCATTTTGCTGTCATGTACAACTAAGTTGAACAAATAAAAAATAAATTAAAAAAATTAAAAAAAATGTTTGTGGGTATAGCACAAAGGTTAAGAGCCCCTGGGTTCAATCCCCAGTACCACCAAAAAAAAAAAAAAAGGAAATGAAGTTACTTCTTGATGAACGTGAGAGTTTAAGTGGCCAAATGGGCAGTTTCTTGCTGTATACCTTGGCTTAGGCCACACCGCCCCTTTAGATGAACTGCACACTTCACCTTGCCTTAATTCAGTTGCTAAGTGAGTTTGGAAAGTTAGTTTAATCTGAGATTCTTTTTGTCTCTACTCTATAAAAAGAATAGGAAACTCTGGGACACCCTTCTCACTTTACATCATTGCTTGGATAATCAAACAAGGAAAGTACGTGGAAAGTCTCTGCAAAGAGGGAAAATATTCTGTGTGATGTGAAGTCAGGTGCCACATGCCAGGAACCAGGTCACAGGAGCAATGAGCCAGGACTTTTACTTCATACCATTGTGGCTGACTCCGGAAAGGGCTCACCCACCCCACAGGATCCCCTCCACTGAATCATTCAAATTATTTAAGCTTGGGAGAAATTGGCTCCCTAAATCTCCTAAAATCATCTCAAAGCTGAAGAGCTTGGAAGAGATTACAGAAGTCAATCAGTTTCTAGTCACATAAATAGTCCTTTTAAAGACTCATAAGTTTCATTGCCATTGCCACCACGGCTACCTTCCTCCTAGACCTCATCTCCTATTTCTATTCTTCCAGTTTTAAAAGGGTTCCCCCTCATTAGGATGAATGTAAATCCAACCCTGTGTCCCAGGTCTGACTCCTGCCCAACTGGTTCAACAACAATGTAGTAGGGAATATGATCCAGCTTTTGTTCAAAGTTTGAAGTTCCAGCTCTTTGGTGGAGTGGGCTTTAGTGTACCCTTACCTTAAACCTATCATACTCCGGTCAATGGTGGACCATATACATATATGACATTGTTTACACAAGGTTATATTGCCTGGTGATACAGTCATTCAGGTCTGGGTAAGCATACTCTGTGATATACGCAAAATGACAAAATCAATCAACCATCCCTTTCTCAAAACATCGCCATTGTTAAGTAATACATGACTGTAATTAATATTATTTGATATCTAAGAGCTTGTATAAGTCAATCATGAAAGTGACTAGTGGAAAATTGAACAAAAACCATCAAAGGCAATACACAAGAACAACAGTAATGATAAAATTTTGAAAATACTTTTTGGGTTAATTTCAAGCAATGCCAGGTACTCAGTTATCATAGAATCACTAGTAATAGAAATGATTAGGCCAAAAATATAGGACTGTATCTTCACATGCCTCTGTGTGTGTATGTGTATATGTGTGTGTGTGTGTCCCAGAGTTTGTGTATGCACACAGAATCTCTCTATATAAACATGTACCATCCTGAGACAGTTTAGCTGAGTAGAGGGCATGGTTTCAGATTTAAAACTTATGAAAACAACCCACACAAATATAACCAAGATTTTAACTCTGAGAATTTCAACAAATGGAGAAAAACTAATATATTTAAGAGGAAGGTGCAAGGAGTCTCACAGATTTGTTATGCAACAATGCCTGGAATGAGATGCACAAAGCCCAAGGCTCATCTAAGGCAAAAATCATCCAGGAGAAAAATTCATTTGTGAAATAAAATCACCCTAATGCAAACGACACTTTGTGAGTAGAGACTAAAACCAAAGTGTGAAGGACATTTTCAAAATCAATGTAAAAGTGTGCAGAAATGGTTGGATCTAAATTAAGTAAGAATTAGGTGACGAATTGATGAGATGGTAAAGAAAAGCCAATTAAGATACTGGCAGACTTGTTCTGCCAGCCTACATGCTGTAAGACTGACTCTAGAAGAAGATTCTGGGTACTTTCTCATTTCTATGTACTTTTTCATGTTCTGTTCCTTGACACTTTTTGACTTTGAGTAGTCCAAAGTGAGTTGGTGCTGGTTGATTTCCATCAATGTCTCTCTCTCCCTCCTTTCTCCCCCTTCCCCTCCTTCATAAGCAACAAGTTGATTCTATTAGATCATAAACCATCTCTGGCTTTCTTATAAAAATGGTACATCTAATGACATCATTCAAAGGTACGTTTAGGAAATGGCCCCTTCAAGTTTTCATCTTATTTTTTGCTGACTGAAGAAATGGTGAGGCTGACCTATGATGGAACTAATTTGAATGACTGAATATATAAATAATGAAACACCTTTCTACTGAGAGTCTCAGCTGGTAAGGGGTAAATTATTTTGATCTATTTCTCAATAATAAAGTATGAACAAATTGAATCTAGGGCTTACAGAACTGCCTATAATTTCTAAAACTTTTGAGTTTTCACAGTAAACAGCTATTTTGTAGAAAATATTGGGAAATTCAACATGAATGAAGGATGTCCTTGCCTTAGAACTTCTTAGGGAGGATTAAGCAAACTACACTAGAAGAGTAACCCTGGGTGTATCTTATGCTAGAAAGAAACAAGCCCTGAACTATTCTATGTCTTGTGAACTTCAAGTGAAGGAAGAGAGTGTAAGAAATTCAAGGAAGGAGTATGTGTGCACCATATGTGGACACCCTAAAACTGACAGGTGACTCAGCTCTCTGGGTGATGGCAAATAGCAGCCGTAATAGAAATACGCACAGTCATGGTAAGCAAAAGAGCAAAACCATAAATGCAGTTGAGATAAACTGGCTACTGATTAAGACATATTAAAAAGACAAAATGTGTTAACACCAACATTCTATTAAGGTGAACAATTCTACATAATTTATTTTAATGATCTTTAAATAATATAAATTCATTACCATTGAAAATTTAATGCCGAAATATCTAAAGAAGAAAATTAAAGTAATCAATAACCCAGAAGTAACTGTGTTAATATTCTGGTTTTTTTCCTTTAAAGTCTTTTACTATGCATCAATGTTTTTCTTCTACAATGTTATTTACTCTGCTTCGGTATGCACTATACAAATGGCACTGCAGTAGGCGGCTTTGTTCATAAATCTTTGTTGAGTCTCTCTCACTTTCCCTGATTAGATTCTCCAGAAATAGAATTAGGGAGAGAAAGTATTTGAGGTTTTTTTTTTTTTTTTTTTTTAGGTCTTAATACATACTGCTAAATCATTTTCCAGAAAGGTCAACTTAATTTATACTCAAGTGACTCATTTCTTTAAATGTGTTTATTTTTCTTTCTATGATTCCTTTCATCTTCCACCTGAGATTAAAAGTAAGCCCTTAAACTTGACCCAACATTGTAAGAGGAATAAAAATTTTTTTTTAAAAACCCCCAAACTCAAGGTTTAATGGGAGAATCATTTCAAGATGTTGTGATAATTTACAATGAAATAATTCTCAACTCTTTTAAAAACTTCCATACCCATTTTTACATTTAGATCCCACGAATACTCTGAAGACGAAAAGGCTTAATTGAGAATTAATCACAGAGTGTGAGGAGCAAGAGGAAGAACTTCTGATACCATCTTGTTCAGATTTAAAGAATGTTTCCCTTTGACAGAGGCACAGGGAAGATGTAAGATATTTAAGTTCTAGAGCCCAAGTGTCTGAACTCTCAGCTCCTGTTACCTTTCTGCTGGATGACCTTTCCTCTAGCTGTCCCTGTCACACTTTGTATCATTCCCAGTTTCCTTCTCCCCCGTGCTGACTCATCAAGCCACTGGGAAGTACACCATTAGACTTCTCCCTCTGTTGCAGAGATAAAGAGAATAACTGTAAATCTGGATTCAGACTCTCAATCAGGGACAGAACAATCTTGAGATGAGTCTTTGATCATGATGTAGATGATAACCTAGAAAAGATCCCCAAGAGCCTGTGGGTGAAAACGAGTCCAGGAAGCCGAGAGAGTCAGATCTGAACTTGTGGTGAACTTCAGAGACCAGAGGGGTCAAGGGAAATTCAGTAAGAATAAGCATGGAGCTCCAGCCTTGATGTATTTCTGTACCCAACTACACTGATCACGAGACTACCAAACTCTGGACTTGCTGTGACACAGGAGAAGACTTTCCTCCAGATAATTCTCACCTACTTATCTGATATAGGAAGCCTAGGTAAATTCTTTGAACAGGCAGGGAGAATTGTCAAGGCAGACCATCTCTGCTCCTTCCACCCCAAAGGACCCGACAGCCCACATTGCAGGTTATCATCTGGCCAATGAACGACAGGATTGCAAAGCATATCACTTAGAAATTGAAATAGCACTTTGCTTATGTTCCACAGTCAATCAACGGTCCACCTTGAACTCTAGTCAACTGTTACCTTGTTTTCCCTGGGGGTTCAAATTTCTTTTATTTAGAAACATCACAGTAGCATTTTTTTTTCTGTGTAATTTTAAATTCTGAGAAACCATTTCTTAAAATGCCTGACATTTAAGAAAATCTGGCACTGTATTGCTACCACTGAAGCCAAGTATCCCATGTGTAGAAAGTAGCACAGTTTAGCATGCAAGTGTGCCAAATTTTCCTTAAAATTAACATTTGTGCCGTATGTTGGTACCCTAAACTCAATACTCCTTTGGCTGTTGAAAATGCAAAAGGAAAACATTCTCAGACTGAGTCCTGTTCTTTCCTTGTAGACACTGTTTTAAAGACATTAGCTAGAGTTGTCCTTTGGAGGTAAAAATGAGTGCCTGCTCTTTAATTCTAGGTGAGAAATCAAACATCCCAATGTCTTTGGTAAGAATTGGGAGGGAGGGGCTGGGGCTGTAGCTCAGTGACAGAGCACTTGCCTTGCACATGTGAGGCACTGGGTTGGATTCTCAGCACCACATAAAAATAAACAAATAAAATAAAGGCAACTACCACTAAAAAAAAAAAAAAGAAAGAAAAGAAAAAAGAACGAAAGCAACAATTGGGAGGTAGAGTCCATTCTCCTCATCTAATAGGACTTTTAAGAGAACAAGGTGGACAGGAAGAGGGGAGAAGTCTTCCACTGAACTTAGAGCATTATGAAAGAAATTCAGACAATGCCCAGGCAACCCAGGGCTACAAGTGGCCTATACATGACCCTCTTGTGGGTCCCAGATGCTGGGCTGCCTAGCCTTTGAAGTCACAATCCCTCTGAGTTTCTTCCTCAGAGAGTTTCCCCCCACCTCTCTTCTGCACCATGCTGTCTCCAAAACACAAGAAGGAAGTAGCATTCTTTAGGTTTGTGGGTTAAGTATCTGCACTTTTTGGTATCTGCAACATGCTTTGGCCAATCAATGACATTTTTTGCCAAGCTCTCTGGGCACCTGTGTGGCTCTGGTGGAGTCTGGGGGCTCTCCTTGAATGGCAACAAACCCTCATTTATGAATATTAATGTAAATGGTACCAAAGGGATGGATGAGGGGGCAAAGTCCCTGAAACCACCAGAGACATTTAAGCTACTATGGGAATTATGTGGCTGGGCTTCATTCTACTGCAGTATTAAATAAGAAGTGTATATTCCTGGTGTTCAAGCTAGTTTTCATCTGCACTATGAAGTATACACAGTATTTAAGGGTAGCTTTTCAAATCCAGAAGTAGAATCCAAGTAAGTCTGAAGATGATGATGATGACAACGATTGGTATCAGGGATTGAACCCAGGGTCACTTAACCACTGAGCAACATCCCCAGGCCTTTTTTATACTTTATTTAAAGACAGAGTCTTGCTGAGTTGTTTAGGGCCTTACTAAGTTCCTGAGGCTGGCTTTGAACTCCCAATCCTCAGCCACTCTAGCTGCTGGGATTACAGGTGTGTGTCACTGCACCCGACTAGATTCTTCTTCTTCCTTTTTAAATGTTTTATTATAGAAAATTCAACCTGTGAAAGTAGAATAATATAATTGGACACCCATGTCACAACCCAATTTCAATCCATGACCATCTCATTTCATTCCTACCTACCCACTCCCAATTTTAATGATTTGGAGGCAGATACACAACAGCATATTGTTTCATCTGTAAATAGAGTTGTCCCTCTGCATTCCTAGGGGACTAATTCTAGGACCTCCCTAGCTATCAAAATCTGGGTGCTCAAGTACCTCATATGAAGTGGGATAGTATTTGCATAAAACCCACATATATCCTTCTGTACACACCAAATCATCTCTAGATTACTTATAATACCTAACACAATGTAAATGCTATGTAAATGCTTGTTATACTGTATTGTTTAGGGAATAATGACAAGAAAAAAATCTGCATACGTTCATCATAAATGTGATTTTAAATAGAATTATTTTTCAATCTGAGGTTGGATGACTTTGTGGATGCATAACCTGCAGCTATGGATTTCAGGAGGCATATCTTAAACCTAAGGACTTCTGAAAACTTAGCCATAATACTATAGCATACCAAAAAAAAAAAAAACCAATGGACTCATTTAGCATTTGAATGTCTAGTCAGTATTCAAATTTCCCTAAAAATATCCACCTTTTTTTTTCTTTGGAATGAAACTCATTCTGGGAGTTGTTAGTTTAGTATTGAACTAGCCAGTTACCTATATTTCCAATATCATAGAAGATCTAGGAGCAATCTGCAGGTCTAAAGGTCACTTCAGGAGCAATGACAAGATGAAGAGAAGGGGAAAGAAAGGCATTTGAACTTTCTAAAGTTAACCTAGAATCAACCATTGACAGGACTGAAGAGGTGAGCATACATTACCCAGCCCACCACACTTCCTTGTGATAAACTGAGGCATGCAGTGGAGGACATGTCTTCAAAGTCACACAGCTGATAAACAGAAAGGATTCACTTTTAAGATGTAAGAAGCACTATTTAAAGCCTTCCTTATTTTTCAAATCCACTGTTTTGCATGTAGATTTCAGGTTTGTGTGGCCGCTTGAGGGTATAGAGCTGGGCTGCCCAGTTCTGTCCTCACTAGTCATGCATGCCTTTTGAGCACATCAGATGTGGCTCATCTGAAATGAGACATGCTAAGCATATAGATTACACACTGAATTTTTAAAAAGTACTTAAAGGGAGAAAAAGGAAAGTACCTCATGAATAATCATTCTGTTGATTGCATTCTGAAATAATATTTTTGGATTATTGGGTGAAATAAAAATTGATTATTCAGATTAATTCCATCTGTTTCTTTTTACTTTTTTAATGTAGCTGCTAGAAAATATACACTTACCTTTGCAGCTTGCATTGGATCATGCTTTTTCTATAGAATAGCACTGATTTAGAGATTGCTTTTCTGTGCAGTACTCTATCAACTTATTTTGTAACCAGGTCATAGGGCTGGAGAGGGCTGAAGGAGGTCATCTCTCCCACCTGTCTCTTTCAATTAAGACTGTACACCAAACCATCCTGTCATACATCTTTATTTTTTGAAAATTTGCAGAAAAATTAATTTTCTCATTTTTTTTGGGAGGGGGGGTGGTACTGGGGATTAAACTCAGGGGCACTTGCCCACTGAGCCACATTCCCAGCATTATTTTGTATTTTATTTAGAGACAGGGTCTCACTGAGTTGCTTAGTGACTCACTTTTGCTGAGGCTGGCTTTAAATTCACAATCCTCCTTCCTCAGCCTCCTGAGCCCCTGAGATTATGGGAATGCACCACTGTGCCCAGCTGAAAAATAAATTTTCCAACTTCCCCTGTGGTTGATCCAATATAAATAGGTGAGTTTTACAAGTAAGAAAGTTTACATCCACTTTACAATGAGTCAAACAAGGTACTAGGAATTATTCTTGAACTCCCCCTCTCTATCAGTCCTCAATCCCAAACTATGTTCTACTTCATGAATACCCTTCAAATCTCTGCATTGATCCTCATCATGATCTCCACCGATTCCCTGGTCTCCCCTGAGCTCCTGCAATGGCTTTACAAATTGTCTCTCAACTCATCCTTACTCCATACCCTTGACTCATTCTTCCCACAGCAGCCACAGTGAGCTTGTCAACAGGCAGGGGTGACCACGCCATTCCCCTGCCTGAAGGATTCTAGGAGCTTCTCACTGACCTTAGTGCAAAATCCAAAGATGGCTCCAGTCTCTTCCTGCTCTCGTTCCCATCCTTTCTTCGCCCCTGTTCTCCAAGCTGTCTGAGTTTTCCTTCTCTCAGTTCCTCTCACACACACCCTATGCCCCCTTTCCTTCAGAACCGCGGTGCATTTCTGTCACCTGTTAACACTATTGCTCTCCTTCTGCCTCACTTTGCTGGGCCCACGTGTATGTATTCAGATGCCAACTCAAGGATCCCTTCGGCAGAACCTCCTGACCAGGAAAGAGACACCAATTCGGACACTTGTCACATCACGGAGTGGTCGTTTAATGTTTATTTGGGTGATCATTCACTTGATGTCTGACTCTGTGAATAGACGGTAGGCCACGCCAGGGCAGGGGTCTTGTTAGTTCAGGGTCACTGTTGTGCCTGATATGTAAGGGACTTTCAGTTAGCAGGAGGGAACAAAGGAAGAATAATAAGATGCCTTCCTGCTGTGGCTGTGACTCTTTTTCCTTGGTCACCCACTAAGTGGAGAGGGGACCCCCCTCACCATGATTCCTCCACAGCTCGTTAGTGTACTTCTGGACAGACCACACAGCAGCCCCTTTATATGAATTAACACATTTCATGGGCTCCATTTTCTGTGTCCACCCACAGTCCAACCACTCCATGGCCCCTACCCTGGTCAAGCCACAGTAACTTCCTTGCAGGATTACTGCAAGAGCCTCCTCACTTCCACCCTCGGCGTCCCTTTAGCCCACTCGACACAAAATAGTCGAGAGGCTGATTCTACTAAAATGAAAGGCAGATCATGTCATTCCCCGGCTCAAAGCTCTCCAGCAATTTTCATCTATTTCAGAAGAAAATCCAAAGTCCACACAGTGGCCTACAAGGCTCTCCTGGTGTCATTTACCTCACACTCTTTCCCTTGCTTAGTCCACTCCAACCTGGCTGGCCTCTGGTGGTTTCTTGTACTTACCAAGCATTCTCCCACCTCAGGCCCTTTGCACTTGCTGTTCTTTCTGCCTGGGCAGTTCCTCCTCCAGATGCCTACATGGTTCACTCTTTAGCTTCCCTCAAGGTTTTGCGCAATATCATTTTTTTCAGTAAGGCAACTCTAACCTTGCCCTTCGAACCTTCCCTATTCTCTCCCTTCCCTTATTTTTCTCTGTGCCTTCCTGTATCCTATACACTCATTTTACTCATTTTTCCCTCCACTAGAAAATAAGTTTCATGAGGGCAGGGTTATTTGTCTTTTGTTCCCTAATGGATCCCTACTACCTAAAACAGTGCCTGGCAAGAGGTGGTCGCTTGATCAATACCTATTGAATGAGAAATTGAGGCTCAGCCTATATGTTTGAGAAATAGGCTAACTGGTAACCAGCTGTCCGGCTTTCACGGGCAGAACTGGCCTGTGTCATCTGGGAGACCCACTTGGCTTTACCTGGCAGCTACTTGGGAAGCAGTTTGGTTCCAGAGAGCGTCTAACAGGACTCCTGCCAACATCCTCCCCACCTCCCTTTCCTCTTCCCTACCACATACAAATATACCACACAACTCTCTCCTTTTCCAAGGACACAACTCAGGCTATTTCTGAAATTGAGATTCTGATCTAAAACAGTAGCATCAGCCAGCACAGAGTGCATCTCCATGTGTACAGGAAAAGACAAGGTACCTCTGAGCAATTTCTTGGCCTTATGTCTCTCCATTCCAGTAAATGAGGCCTTCTTTAGCTCAGGAATCTCTCTCTGAACCAAGCCGATGCCTTAATGATGCATTCCATTTGGTGCATACCACCTGTCTTGTTTCCTTGTTCTTTTATTTTTCCATTTTCCATATATAAAACCACTGGATCCCTTCTGTCCTGAAACTGGACAACCAGCTCTATTAAATGTTGATGGCTAGTTAAGGCACATATAATACTACTGGAGAGTTTCCTTCCTAAATAGGCATTCTATTTAATAATTCATAATAGTTAAATTGCACTCTCCACCTTCAAAGATTTTTGCAAACTTTACACTTCATTAGGCTGAGCAGCACTTGAGTTATGCACTGGACACGAGCAAGGTTAAACAGTTTGCCTCAAGCTATAGCTTGCTTTGTTTCCCACCAAGTACTTTGTCTTTTTTAATGTATAAGGGCAGTATAATGAATAAAAATGTAGTTCTTTAGCAACTGTGTTAATCAGTAAATTAGTTCCAAGTTATTTCCATGTGCTTTTTTTAAGGGCACATTTGGGGTTCTCCTTTGACTGTACTTGCTTTTCTTTGTCTCCTGATATCATTTCATGGTCCTCTTCTCCTTCCTCTCCTCCCCACTTCCTCCTCCTCACCTTTATCCTGCCCTAGCTCCTGGGGTACTTCAGCCACCAAGGGAACACACCATGTATTGCCAATATGACAGCAACTCTTATCCCTCATATCAATTATATGATAAGCATATGGTTGTGGGTTTAAGGTCATGTTTCTAGAGATGATAGAAACCATAGAACAAGCTGGACTATCTCCTGGGCTATCCATTTTATTTAGTTTTGAATACCAACAAAATTTTTAATTCAAACAAACATGAGTATATTACGGAACAGAAAGCAAAACACCAGGACACATTAAAGTCAAATCCCACCTGTAGCAAACCTCTTCAGATCTTTCTTCTTCAGATTTTTCTCTTCCATTAAGGGTACTTGAAATAGAAAAGTCTGAGAAGAACTGACTTAACAAGCCATGTCCTCTGAGCTCCAGGGAGATGAAATACTGGGATTGATTTTCTAAGGGCTAATGGAACCAGTCTTGTCATCTTATTGTTCCTTTGAGCAAGGATTTCCCCCCCACCCCTGGATATTGTTTTTGCTGAAAGGAATAGAGGAAATGTGGGGCATCCTTTCTCCTGGATCTTGAATATCCACCAGTTAGCAGCCTTACTGAACTGAGGAGAGAATGGCCCTTCTCTCCTTATTTAACAAATAAAAGTAATATGAAAGGAAATCGATGACACTCGAGAATAGGATTTGAGAAAGGAATCTGGAAGGTGTTCAGAAATAAAATTTCTGTTACTTGATAATTTCACAGTAAATGTGTTGAAGCCCTTGAAAGAGAACTGAAATGGGCAGATAAAATAATGACTGAGCCACAGTAATTTTGATGTGGCTTTAGCCAGTCCACTGCCTGGGGCACTTGCGTAACCCCTCAAGCCCTAGCAGTAGCATTCGGAGAGGCGGGTAGACACCATGTGCAGCATGCTGTGGAAAGCACCCACCGTGGGAGAGCAAAAAGCTCAGAAGACCACATGACAAAACCAGGCTTCAAAACACAGCTCCACCACTGCTCAGTGGTTTCAGTTTCCTCAGCTATAAAAAAAGAATGATAACACTTTACTCATCAAATATTCTGGTTCTCCTCCTGGGCACGTGGTTGGAATGGATTTTCTTATCCCCTTTTTAAGTGGGTATGGCTGTATGACTTGCTTTAGCCAATAAAGTGTAAGCATGAGTGACATTTTATTTTGTAATTTCAAGAAATGGTCCATGATTTCATATCATATTCGTTTCCTCTACCATAGCAATCTGAAATGTTTCAAATAATAGTTTGCTGTGAGCCAATCATCAGCCGGCAGCTGGAAGTTTGCTGGGGCCCCTTCGGCTGAGCAATAGTTGTTTGGTTAAGACGACCAGGGTCAAAGCCACATAAAGCCTCATTTGATCAATGTGATGGATATGTAATGAACTGAGAAATAAATCCTCTCTCTCTTCTCTCTCTGTGGAGATTTAGGGCCTGTTTGTTATTGAAACATAGCATAGTCTATCCTGACTAACACACTACTTCATGGATCTGGAGGAAGATTAAAATGAGCTTCCTAATATGTAATATGCATGGTACATGGCAATTGCTAAATAAATGTTAGTCCTTTACTCCCTTACCAAATTCCTCTGTTTCCAGATCCTTCCCAAGTCACGGGCAATGCAGCTTTTCAGAGAGATGTTTTCAATTTGAGAAGAATGAAAATGAACTTTAAGACCTTTTAAAGTATTCCCTAGCATCCTTTAAGAAAGTGGGAGAGCCCCTGAGTGGGGCAGAGTTGGGAATTCCCAGGACAGGAATTGAACCTTCTCTCCAAATTTACAAAAGGGAAAGGAGATAAGGGTCTTCTCGAGGGAATCAGTCAGAAAGTAAAACCAATGAACTCAAAAGTTTCCAGTCACAAGAATGCTCTGCGTGGCCACAGCATGCTTCTGTCACCAAGATCCAACACAGGAACCCGGCAGGGACCCAGTACTGACCTTCCTCTGCTGGGTCATCTGTCCTGGCTGGAGCTGGAGTCCTTGATCTGCTTAGTGCCTGTGTGCCTGACGTCCCAGCAAGAATGACAAAGACAGACCTCCAGCTTTAGCTCTTTCCTCACTGCTCCTTACAAGGGGAAGCCAACAGGGCCACTGAGGCTGCTTTGGCCAAGTCACTTAGAGTTAATCACTTAACAACTTAATCATTTAGGCCATGGACCTAATAGCTTTTTAGAGCATTTAATCTACTTTGGAGAAAAATGTTCCCACCTAAAATGACTCTCAAAAGTCAGGCCTTCAAGTTATACTCAAAGGATAAATCTAATTGATCAATTCACAAGGCATTCATTAGTACTGTGGGTTTCCAAATTGTTGAAAACTTTGAAAGGAGGGAAAAAGAAATGGAATAGAGATGAGAGACAGCTAAATAAGGCTTCTACCTTTGAAGGTGGTTCCAGAAATTAGAGGCAAGAACAATGCTCCTGTAGAAGAGGAGAGGAGACATGCAGAAACATGGCAAGGTGAAAAAAGAGAACATTAGTTCAAAATATCTGTACGAAGAATCTGTGGAGGGCTGAGAACTGAGCTGGACATGGAGGGACATGGTGAAAAGAAAGTCACAGCCCTGACCTTCTCAGGGCGGGCGAATAGTCTGGCTATTTTGTGGGGGTTAATTTTTTGTTGTTCCGGACTGTGGTGCGCAGAATGTAACATGCCTGCCCACCACCAGCCACTAGATGCCAAAAGTACCCCCAGCAATTGTGATAATCACAAAGTCCCCTGTCTATTTCCAAGTGCCGCCAGGGGAAACTGGACTGTCCCCCAGTTGAGAACTGGCCTTGAGTATAACAGCTGCTTTACATAACGGAAACTTTAAGAGAGACATAAAGGACCCCACTGGAGGTTGGAGGAACCAAAGAGCAGCCCACCCCAAGACCACTTTCCTTGCTATCTACATCTTGCCCTGACCTGTGGACTCATATTCCACAGAGGCTATTCCAGGTCTAAGGCACCTCGGAGCTCAAAAGACACTGAACACAATTGGGTAGTTCGGAGAGTGAATAAAATTATTTGAAAGAAGAGCAAGAAGCTATAAGGGGTGGGAATTGAGAAAGAATCCTCAGACATTCCATTCCTTGACTGCAAACTCGTTGGCCTAGTTAACAGAGACCTCATAGAGCTGTCCCATCATGGAAGGGCTTAGATGGCTAAAAGTTATCATTTCAGAATTCATGTTATCCAACTATCTCAGGGATGTAGCGCAATTCAAAGCTCTCTTCCTCATTTGTGGATTGCATGAGATTCTTGAAAGGAAAAGAAAGGATCATGAAAGGAAAGGAAACCAGCATTTATTAAGTACCTAGTGTGGCCAGGTGAAGTTCTAAGTATGTTCAAGTGTGTTATATCACAGAGTTTGACAGATATAGAAGGAGCATAAACTTAAAAAGTTGGGCAGCATTCAGTTTGGATTCTATCTCTTTCCAACTATTGGCAAGTTACTTAATCTCTGAGCTTCAATCTTTTCATATGCAAAAATGGAGGTTGAAAAAATAATAACCTAACTTACAGGGTTATTATGATATAAAGTAAGAAATGTAAAGTACCTGGTACCAAACCAAACAAAAAATCTTGATAAATTGTAATTATACTAGTATTTAATCTTCCTAATGACACTGGTAAGATATTCTCAGGGTTATACCGAGGAAGGAGGAAGACCAGAGACAAGATTGGGACTGAAGATATGTAGAAATAGCAAATTAAATCAATGATTCTCCTTCCACCTTTCTTGTTCTTTTACTCCAGGTCCCTTCCCCTGACTTTTTGAGGGAGGATCCTAGAAGTTTCTTTTGGACCTGGAAATGAGCCTGAGAGACCCCAGCCCTATTCTTTACTGGCCAAAATCATTGGGGTGGTAAGGGAAGGGGAATTTCCAAGTAAAACATTATGGACAGGGACAAATCAGAGAATATGCAGAGGAGTATGACCTGATGGCCAAGAGACTAAAGCCCCACCTTGTTGAGATGGCTGAAGTCACCTGGTATGTTCAGAGGGAGGCCTGATAGAGGCTTGGGGGCTTGGTGGCTTATGTTTAAATACTTCAAAGAGTTGACACTTAGATCAACTGGGTTCATTCCATGTGATCCCAGTGGGCAGAAACAGGGCCAGTGGATGGAGATGACCGGGAAATATATTCCTCACTATTCCATAGGAACTTTAATTTTTCTGGAAACTTCTGGAAGGCTCAGACTAGATCTTAACAACTTTAGTGTCTGATATGGTAGCACAGAACCTCCCCACATGGACCTCCAAGGAGCAGTAGCTGCCACTATTATTACTGCTGGTCTCAGAAAAAGCAGTCAGTTCTGAGAAGCTGATGATTTCTTCATTGGCCTATTTGCCTTAAGAAATAACTAAGTCACAGTTATTTTGTTTTTTGTAGGAAATAGATTTCGATATTATTATTAATAGAAAATGTTATAATTCATTATGAGACAACTACTGCACATATGCATTATTCAAAATTGTAATAGATAATCCAAAATAAAATTTAATGTAAAACAAAAAACAAATAAACAAACAAAAAAGAATTATGTCAGTCTGTGCTAAAACTCAGGGCATCCCACCTTTCAAAGTCTAGCAATAGGTTCTTTTCTCTTATATGCAAAACCTCAAGTCTCATGGCATTCCATTAATATGTACCATTTTTATTTTTATTGGATCCATTTAAAAACAAATTTAATTAGTCATTTAAGAAGTCTCACTTGCAAACACCAAAAGACCAAAAATAACTGTTTCTATTAGACTAGAAGGCTGTTGATGTAACAAATCTAAATGTCCACGGGATGAGCTGGAAGTGAAATTTTAAACTGGCTTAAATTTTAAGTTGCTATGAAAGGTCATTCTAACTTCCTTTGACCCTCTGATAACTGTGGTCCTCAGCATTTTGGTTTGTGGCAAGAGAGCATTGCTTCTCTCCTTCAGGGGCTAATGGGCTTGTTTCCTCTTACGGTTGGTAATGAGGAATGAAGCCTGGACCTCACGTTGGCTCTAAGGCCAAATCTTCCTGCTGGTCCCTAAATGCATGTTTTAATGCATCTAACACGCACAGGTGATAGACTTGGAAAGTCTGCTGGGCCAAAGACCCAGAAATATCATTATTCCTCTAACTTGCAATCACCTAGGCAAATACCCCCAACATTGTATCTGCATAAAACCCACTGTCCTAACTGCCTGTGACCAAGGATATGCAAATGAATTGCATTGCTAGATGGCCCTTTATTCCTCCTTCACATGTTCTCTTACCAATTCAATCCCAAAATGTTTATTGAGCATCGTCTATGCATCAAAAACAGTGGCAAGAACAGCATGATTTGCCGAGTATTTTCTATGCAACAAGAATGTGTTGGAGACATCGCATTGTGTGACTGTCACAGCACCCTGTGAGATAGGTGCTATTCTTTGCCACATTTTGTCAATGCGGAAACAAGAACACAAACAGGTTAAGCAAACTGCTCAAGGTCATATACATAATAAAGGAAGAAACCAGGAGTTTTTTTACAGACAGTTATCAGATGAAGGAAGAAATTAACAACAATGATAAATATTTCCATACACTTCACATACTTTATCATATCCCCTTAAAATTTGTTAGTGAAATCCAACTTTTGTCCCAGAAGTGTATCCCAAACTTCTCAGCACAAAATTTTGAAAAATAAACTCATTTTGCAAATCCCTAATAAGTTAGAAAAATACCAAAAAAAATCAAAGCTATTTTGAATTTAGTAACATCTTTAATTTCTAGTTAATTAACCATCCACAACATAACCAAATTTGAAAAACAGAGGTACATATCCCTCTAAAATATTATTTGGTCAGTTTTCCAATAGGAGGTGTTGACATTTTCATACAAACTCTTTGTGGTAACTCCATATTCCCCCAAAGATCCAAGCAGCTGTGTGACTTCTGCTGGTGTGCCCTTTCTGAACCTCTGTTTTCTCATCTCTAAAGTGAACATAATAAGGGCTGTTGTTTTCAGATTACAGGATTTAAAAATCAGAAGTATCCTTAGTGGTCAACTGATCCCTTCATTTTTCAGGTGAGAAAACAGGCTCAGGTATTTGCCCATGGTCATAGCACTGGTATATTTGAAAATCAATCTCTCTCTCTCTCTCTCTCTCTCTCTCTCTCTCTCTCTCTCTCATTGGGAACACAAAAAGGATAGGTAGTTAAGTTTTCCCCTTATACCCATGTCTTCCATCCATCTCATCCCCCCATCTAAAGAAAGATTCTATTGGCAAACCTATTGTATCCTTCCAGAGACGTTCTATACATAGCAAATAGACTTTTGGAAAATGATAGCATTTCATACAATGGAAGCATCTTATTTTTTTCAATACTGAACTATACAGGTTGGTGATTGCTCCATTCTCAGAACATATAGAGCTGCCTTATTCTTCACACCCCCATGTTATGAATTAATTTACATAATACAGAATTCAAGTACTTTAAAATATGCAGTATGATGAGTTCTAGAAAAATTTATACAGTTGTTCAACCATCACTCAAATCTAATTTTGGAATATCTTTTTTTTAAGTATTCAAACTTTTGCTTCTTTTTAATTTGTCTTATTATTAGCAAATTTAAATAATTATTTAAATAGTCTATAAACCAATCTTTACCAAATAAATATATGGAATATATTTCCTCCTAATTTGTGGCTTGTCTTCCCATTTTTAAAATGTTAACTTTACTTGAGGGGAAAAAGATTTTAAGTTTGATGAAGTCTACTTTATCAATTTCTTCATTTGTTACTTGTGCATTTCATGTTTTAACTAAGAGCTATTTGCCTAATCTCCTATGTTTCCTTTTAGAAATTTGATAGTTTTATCTAATTCTTCTATGTAGGCCCATGATCTACTTCAAGTTCATATGTGTGTATAGTGTGAGATAAGAGTCAGTTTCCTTTTTTTTTCATATAGACTTGAGTTGTTCTAGTATCATTCACTGAAAAGACTATCCATATCTCTTTGCATTACCTTCATCTTTGTCAAATCAATCATATATCTTGGAATCCATTTATATTCTCTTTCCTCCTTTTTAAGGATTGACTAATATTCCATTGTACAAATGTACTGTACTTAATTTAGCCCTTCTATTACTCAGAAAATTGTGCTAATATCTCTTTTTTCTGTTTTAAATAATGCTATGGCAAATATATTGCAGCGTGGGTATGTCTTTTCACATCTCCTAAGTGTATTTGTAGGATAAATTCTACTCAGTTTTTCATTTTGATAGACATTTACAAATTGGCCTCTGTAGAAGTTTTCCTAAATTTCAATTACACCAGAAATATCTGAGAGTACTCTCCAGAATCCCAGAAGCATGTGTGCTCAGAAAGGTTTTTTTTTAACTTTTCTTTTCTTTCTTTCTTTTTTTTTTTTTTTGGTACCAGGGCTCTTAACCACTGAGCCACATCCCCAGCCCTTTTTTATATTTTATTTAGAAACAGGGTCTTGCAGAATTGCCTGGGGCCTCACTAAGTTGCTGAGGCTGGCTTTGAACATGCTATCCTCCTGCCTCAGACTTCTGACCTGCTGGGATTACAGGCTGTGCCACTGTGCCTGGCAAAAGGTTTCATCTTTGCTAGTCAAGCAGGTAAAATTTGGCAATCTCAGAGTTTTAGTTTGCATTTTATTATTATAAATGAGGATGAGTATCTTCTATTTTTCACGTTTAAAAGCCAGCTATGTTCCATTTTGTGTGAAATCTGTGTTTCGGGTCACTTTCCTGTGTTTCTGTTTACATTAGGCTTTTTGTGATGCACTTTCAAAAATGTTTTCCCTACTTTTTTGTCTTGATCTTATTCACTGAGTTAGACCTGAAGGAGTTTTTGTTTTAATGTATGATAAATGCTAAGACTTTCAAGTAAAACTAGCAAAGACCTTCCCTACTCTGAGATTCAAAGAGCAAATCTCTCAGTTTTTCTAGTATTTTTATGCCGTCATTTTTAAAAAGAATTTTTAGTGCAATTTGGGATCACAGTAAGTTTGCATTTCTAACATTTTAAGGCTTTGACCTATGTGGAATTTATTTTAGGAAATAAAGTAGCAATATGTTTGTTTTTTTCCTAAATAGCTACTTAGTTGTCTCAACATCATTAATTACACAATTCGACTTCCCCTCTGATATCCAATGCTATTTTTATCATACACTAAATTCCCATCTGCATTTGGGTTCGCTGATTGACCATCTATTCATGTGTCAGTGAGCACACTTCAACCTTTATTCTCTGACTCCAGGTTTAGCTCTTTCTCTTGCATTGCTTACATTCTCAAAATGACACACAGGAAGTGGAAGAAGAACTTTATGAATTACTTGCAATAGTACTTAAGACTTTTCTTATCTTCTTCCTGATGCCACTAGCTAACAAAAACCAAACTCTTTGTAACATCATTTTCAAAAATATACAAAGACAGTAAATGTATTTGGAAGTAAAGGGAACTGAAGATCAGATGCTACATTCTTGCTCCAAATGAACAATTTAGGGCTCATTCCTTGGCTCTTAATGTTCCATAAGGTTCAACAATTTGAGGTAAACTCTGTGTTTATATGTATGTGTGTAAAGCATTTGAGGCATGTACATAAGAGATAGCTCTTTATTAAGCAAAACACCACCCCCCATAAGAAACCTATATTGGTTCAAGAGCAAATATATTTGGCACTTTATGTCCAAAACTGGGATGGGATTTACTCATCATTAAATGACCTTCCCAACTGCATGTATTAAAGATGTGATGTCAAAATTCCTCTCCTAGGACACTCAGAAGGGGCACCAAGGAGCCAGTGTAAGTCAGGTTAAATAGTAGGATATGTCTGAGTAGATGGAGGGGTAAAGACACACAGAAATGGGATTGCCTTCTTCAAAATGGTTGACTGTACCTTCTTTCCCTAAAACTAGGCTCTCTGCTTCTTCTCCAACATCCCTGTTCAGATCCAGGTTGCAGCCAGGAGACAAGTCCCTGGAGACCTGGACCCCACCAGAGATGAGGGATTATGCTGTGACATCGGTGGTGTGCCTGGAGAGCTGTTGGAGGAGAATCCCATGTTCCTGCTGCATTGCTGGGTGTCATAAAGATGGTGCACAGAGCAGTCCCTCTGTGCCCAGCTCCCTGCAGAGCTAGGTAAGAGATGAGATTCTGGATAGACCTGTTAGTAACCTCTTTGCACTTGTGTGTGTTCCTCATCCTACGAAGTCGGTTTCTAACATCTCAGGACCTCATCCTGATGGATTAAGTATAGTGATCCTTATTGCAAAGTGCTCTGTGTCTACATTTCTTAGGATAATGCTGGAGGACCTCTTCTTGTGCTTGTTGTGTGAACTGAGGAAGTTCTGTGGGAGCTGGGGGTGAGGGGAAGGAGGCTCCACTCTGCTATAGGGAGGAAACTGTCTGAAGGAGAAGACGGGCCAGTGAGAGACAGCACAGTGGGCCCTGGAGTGGCAGCTGTGCCACAGAGCAGCCTTGAAACCCTGAAGTCTCTCTGCACTTCCCGTGGAAGGAGGCCAGAGGGTCTCAGTTAAGGGGGAGAAGTCACCATCTCCATCCAGGCAGAGGCCCTGTTTCTTCCCGGCTGCAGCACCAGAAGCTATTCCGGTCCTCTCCCTTGCTCCCTTCCTGCCCTGTTTCCTCTCCCCACCCCTCCAACAATAGTCCCCTCTTGATTTCTGTTCCAAAAGAGAACGGTGAGTCCCCAGAGCAAAGGAAACTCTAAGGATTCTTTCCGCAGAGTTTTCTAAGTGGGAAGAGTGAGGTGAGCATACTGGCATCTCCTCCTTGGCTGGGATGCTGGAGGACAGGGTCCCTCTCCCCTCCCACAACCCAAAGGAGCACGGCAGGATTTCTTGCCCCCATTCTGGAACATTCAAGGACGAAGCTGGCCGGGTACCCATTCTTCCTGGAAAACTACAATGCGCTCTCTCCCACACTCTCTAATTATGTTTTTATGTGTGCTTTTTTTTTTTTTCCAAGCTGCTGAAAAAAGCTAAACTCTTTTTAGGGTAATTCTCCCAAATACACATCACTGCCCTCCCTGGAGATTTCCCTACCCTGAGCCAGTGCCTTGGGTAATGGGCAGAGCCTTGGTTCCCATCCAGACTCCTTCAATCTAGGGAAGGGCCTAGGAATCCTCCCCAGGTGACTTTGATGACCCATGCTCTGAATAGGCTTGAAAATCAAAACTCTGACCTTACCCGAGAGTGGAACCTTTTGGAAAGGAGTTAACTTGCTGGGTGATACCACAATCAGCATGCTCAATGCTGCTTGGAAGGGAAAGGAAAAGAGCCCTCGTTCAGTAATGCCACTATCTAACAGAGAGTTCCGCCATCTTGGTCATGGTCAATACTAAGAAATGGCTTTGTAACTCTGGAAGAAGGATACACATTCCAAGATCAATGTGCATTCAACAGATCAAAACCCTCAAGTCAGTGCTAGTCACACTTGACCGTGCAACTGAGTCATTGGGAGGTCTTGTTAAAATGCAGTTTCTGATTCAGTAGGTCTGGGGGTAGAGCCTACAGATCTGCCTTTCTAACAGACTTCTAGATGATGCCACACTGCTGGTCCCTGGACGACATTTGAAGGGTACTGCCCGAGGGGATATTTAACTTTTAAACAATGATGAGCTACCGTTAACCTTTCCTCCTTCATGCAAAATCTGAAAAGCGCAACATTGATTTAGTGAAGCAAATCACTTCCTCTAGATTATTTGTCTAAAAAAAAATATGTTTTTGCCTTTCTCTAAGATGAGAAGAATAAAGCACCTACTTCTTAGAATGGGAGGGTTCAGTGAAATGATGCATCTTTGGAGGCCCCAAACCTGGTAATGACTCCTCCCCAAGGGGTCTTTGGTGTTAGAGCTGCTGTTAGTTATATTAATTAGTACTTGGTATCAGTGGCCACAGAGAATGAGGTCAAAATGGGGTCATATGTATCAGGGAGATGGGAGAAAGGGACAGAATTGACTTTGTGTCTCCTGTACTCAACACTAAAGAGATCGGCTTCATCAATGTAAATAGAGAAAGCTTTTTCAGTTACTACTATAAATTGCAGAACCCTTGGACCCCAATGGTGTTAAATGTAGCAGTATCATCCAAAATTGTTAGCATCATCCCAATTTGTTATTAAACCTTTCTATTTACCACTTTAAATTTGCCAAATAAATGTAAAACTGCCTCAATCCAGTATTTTGGCAATCTTCATTGCCTTTAATTACATAAAAGAAAATAGTATTGTCCTCAACGAGGATATCACATTTCTGTCCCCAAATTCACCCCGTGGTGTTTTGCAAACTCACCCCTAGTGACATCCCTTTAACTTGGATTTACAGCTTTGCCCACAGTAAACCAGAGTGCTGCGCATTCTCAAGGCTGAATGCTGGCTCACAGCTCTTTCAGTCAAGGAAAGACAAATGATCATTTTCTCTGTCTGACCAAAAACAATTTGCTAACCAGTCATCTGCCTAGAAAACACATGGAAATAAAATGCAACTAACAGTCTTTCAGTGTACCTATCTGATAAATGTTTATCTCCCATGAATGGGGGTGGTGAGGGTCCTTGCCAGGATGAGTTTATTTTTAATAGACTCATAGCAGCTGCATGCACAAAATGATAGAACAAACCCATAAGATTTCAGTCAATTCAGGTTAGGCATACATCTGTCAAGCTGGAAGTTTGGCATTGTCCAGACCCCAAAAACACTTAACAAACTTTTTTTTTTTTACGCTGCTTCATTTTGTATGATATAAAGATAGCACATGTCACTCAACAGTCCATTTAATTCATTCATTCATCTATTCAACAGATATTTATTGTGCATCTGTTATATGCTATGAACTATTCTGGGCCCTGCACATACAGCAGTGGACAGAACAAAGTTCCTGTCTTTGTGGTGCTTACTTTCTACTTATACGCCCACCTGATGAGGAGATAGTTTTATTCTTTTATCTAAATACCGTTGTTTTATGTCAATGGATTTGGTATTTGAATAGGAAGAAGAGTCATTTCTGAGGGTACATGTCAGTGTTAGTGGTCTCCATGAGCCTGTCAGATGGAGACTGTGTTCACTGCTACTCTGTTTCATTAACCATCCAGACATATGAGGGAAAAAATTAAGTAAGATCAGGAAAATCAGAACAACTTTTTTGATAAGCTACATATTTTTCTTATAATTAAAGCCAATTTAACATGACTATTGAGTGCTGATTTTTCAAAACCACTGCCAATTTAACATGACTATTGAGTGCTGATTTTTCAAAACCACTATCAATTCTTTGGCCTTTCCACATCACTATTAACTTAGGGAGAAGGATATAACTTCTAAGACAGGCTGAACACAGCACACATGATAAGATGTTTAAAAAGCAAAACCTTACAAGATCAAATCTACTAGTGTTCTAAGAAAGAAAATAGAAAATATTTAATATTTGTGTTTTTCTTGATAAAGAAAAATATATGTCACTATATGTAAGATGCAAATAATAGGGAAATACATAAATTAAAAATTCTGTTTATACAGAATTATAATATTCATAGTTCCAAATAACTGATTTTTTCATGGTCTATACAGTTGCCCCTTGGTGTGGATGAGGGATGAGCTCCAGGATTCCTACAGATACCCAAATCCATGGATTAGTATTTGCATATAACCTACACACACACACTCCCAGATACTTAAAATCACCTATAGATAATTTGTGATACCTAATACAATGTAACTGTTTTGTAAATAGTTGTTAAACTATAATGTTTAGGGAATAATGGCAATGAAAAAAAAAAAGCCTGTATGTATTCAGTAGAAAGGCATTTTCCCCCAGTCTGTGGTTGATTAAATCCCTGGGGCCAAGGGTATAGAGAAATAGAGAATTGATTATACACACTTATTGTACATTGATCAGTATCATCAGATTGCTTAACTGGCTGGGACATTTCTGATTCCATAATACTAAAAGCTTCTAGAATAACATTACCTTCAAATAATGCTACCTTCAAAACTAACTTCTAAAGAGAACATTTAGTGCGTAACATACATTTCATTTAAAAGCATGGCTCTCAAAACATCAATGTAGAGTTAGCATCGGTGCCATCCTGAAGAAGGCAGAGCTAGAGACCACCCTCAGGATATCAGCAGCAGAATCTGGTAGATCTTGCGGGGCAGTGAGCATGGCAGGAGGAGTGTAAACAAGGCCCAGGTGAATTCTGCTACACACTCACACACAGGTCACTGATTGAGTCCCTCTCCAACATTGCACAGAGAAGAAAATGAGAGTCCAAGGAAATGAAGAAACCTGGCAAGTCACCATACAGTGAGAGGCAGAGGTGGGCTGAGAACAAGAGTGATAATCTGCTCTTTGATCTACTGCATCCTGCCGCATTAGAAGTGCCTTTTGTACATTAGTGCAGAAGAAATCAGCTTCAATTTGTTCCCCTAAGGTGAGTGTTCAGACAAGTCCCTCTTGTATCTGAGCCTTTTATTCTAACACAAGAAACTCAAATTTCTGGGCTGATGGTGGTAGATGTTCAGTCATTTTTGCTGTTGTGTGTTTTGCTTTTGAAAAGGGAAAGGAAATTTAAGACCTAAAAAGAGTATCATTATTATTTGATGAAATAACATGCATGTAGGTTTTGAAGTTCAGAGTGAGAAAAAAATTGTTGTTGGATCCAACACGCCCCCCTACACACACACACATACACACACACACACATGTGACAGGGTGTCCTCTTGACTGGTGTGAAGGTGAGTAGGTTGCTGCTGGAATGTTTGAGGACAGGGAACTCCGAGTGTACTCAGCCCTGGGTTGGGGGAGAATGTGTCACTTCCAGGGCTTTTCTCTCTAGCTGAGTCATGGCACAGCCACCATGAAGTCCAAAATAAGTGTCTGCAGTCCTCTGCAGCCAGGGAAAAGGTCACCATCAACACAGAGCTTGGGAGCTTGGGGAAGTGGGTAAGAGGAGACTGCCGTGTCATGTCTACTGCACATTCCTCTAAGTTGAAAACTTGGGTCCCAGAGAAAACGTTCCCTGCTCTGAGCTCCATCAGCTACAGCTGACCTACAGTGAGGCCAAAGTGGGTGCTTCTGCCGGAATCAGAGATGAATATCAGCACATTAAACCCCACCTTCTTTTATAAGAATTTGGAATCCAGAATGTGTCAATGTGTGCCCAACTGAATAGCTAGAGGGAAAAAGCTTTGTTCTGAAAGACGCTTGGCACAGCATTGAACAAGAATAATAATCCAGATTACAGAAGATTGAATTCTATTCCTTCTATTTGTAAAAATACAGGACTCTTCAATGTTAACAAATGGCTCTTGAAAAATCACAGCTAATATTGGTTGACTCTTAGTACTTCCCAAGCATTGTGTTAACTGCTTTATATTAATAATCATATTTAATCATCAGAACAACTCAGTTATGTTGATGCAGTTTTATGTTTGGGGATACTGAGACTTAGGGTAAGGACCCCACCTAAGGCTCATGATCAGTAAGTCACCAAGTTGGAATTCAACCCCAAATTTGCATACAACAGAAACCAAAGTGCTTTTGATGTTCTGTTGGCTCTGATTTAAGTACCAGCACCCAGAGCTGCAGGACATATATGCTCACATGATTTAAACTATATATTGGGGCTGGGGGTATAGATAAGTGGTAGAGTGTGTGCTGAGCATGCACTAGGCCCTGGGTTCAGTGCCCAGTACCTTGAGAAAAAAAAAAGTATGACAAATGATAACTAGCTATGTGGACACTTTTGGCAAAAATTAATTAACAAAATCTTGTGTGAGTCAAATTCTGCATCATTCCAAACTGGAATTCCCCTAATGATGCCACAAGAGAGCTTCTGATGACCCCAGAGAACAGTCATTCTGGAAGTTTCCAGAAATGCCAATTCACTCCTTGGAGTTGAATAAGGTAGTTTGAGAGGTAGCGGCAGAGCCTAAACTAGTCAGTGGCTACTATCTTCAGGTAGCCAAACTTTCCACCATCACCCCTCCACACCCCGTATCTAATAAACATTCTCATGGCAATGACATTACGATGTTCACTGAAATATTGAATATGTATTTTTTCTCTTAAAGAAAATTGCATGTTCCCTGCTTGTTAGGCTCGAGTCACGGGCCAAGACGGATCTTGCCATAATGAGTTCTTGGTAACATAATCCTTTCCCACCTTTGCCTTCCTTGTCTTTGGTCAGAGTGACTCTGCTTTTATTTATGCTGCATCCAACCCTTTTACTCCATAAGTAAAACCAGAGAGTGTCCTGTGCAGTTGTTTTAATTGGGTCCAACATTAAACATTATCAAGGAGAAATGAAACTGAAAGAAGCAAGTCAAGATAGCAGCCCTGAGTTTTCTTCTGGGATCACAGTGGCTGATAAATGATGCAAAAAGCCCAAGATGACCAGCCCCAGCTACTTTTTTGACCTGAAGACCTATGAGACAGGGTGTTGGGGTAGGTAGCAAAGAGCTGGAAACCACCAGCGACTGCCATTAGAATCGCTTTGCATCCTCAAGCAGGCAAACACTAATCACACCTCTTTTATTAATGGTGATTCTAAGGAAATTTCTTTGAAAATAGAAGAAAAAGGAGGTCTTACTAATGGAACCAAACCTACATAACAGACCAGGTTCATCGTATTTTCTCATTAAGATGATGGCTCAGTTTCACATAAAGATTAATTACTTAATTGTGAGGAAAGTATAATCTTGCCAAATTAATTTTAAAATGAGAGTCCAGCTATTTTTATTATACTCTTCAGATCCCAGGAAATTTCTGCCAGTACATTTCATAGAAATTAATATTGTAAAATTTATGTATGGCTGTTGTCCCTCACCCATTTAGCGCCTCTCTGAATTGAATTATTGATATCAGTAAACACACACAGTCTTTTGGAATGACCTTGCTGACCTATTTTTGACAGCATGATCTCGGCTCCCTCATGGCTTGCCATAATGAGTTCTTGGTAACATTATCCTTTCTGACGAATTTAATGGAAGCAAGTGAGTCTTTAGAAACTGGTCGTGTGCATAAGCTCCATTAGCTTTCTGTGTTCTATCTGGTGCTTGGAAAACCAGGCACCAAAGAATGTTTTTCAATCGCATCTATGGCTTAGCTTTTCACTCCTACTGACACAGCGATTAATCTTAATCATCCCATTCTAGTCTCACACTGTTTTCCAAAACTAAAGCTACATGCCCCAAAATCTTTGCCTCCTTTTGTGTGGCAGATGACATCTTCCATCAACAGTGAATAATAATAAATTTACATTCAACCCACATGTGGCACCTGAACACCTAAGCCTCCCTCCAACTGCTGTTCCAAAGTGACATTCCCTTCTTATATTTCCCTTCTACTTCAGTGATGCAGAATAACAGTCACAAATTAACAGTCCCCCTTTTTTTGGGAGGGGAGAGGGTGTCGGGTGCTGAATGAAAGAAAAGTACAAGAGAAGGGCAACTCAATCCAGACAATATGTAATAAAAACCCAGAGCGAACCACAGTTCTTAACAGACTCCCTGAGAAGGTTCCCAGGCACAGCACTGAGGAGGAGTGAATTCTCCAGTAGGACACATCACACACTCCAGTGGCTCCTGGTTAACCTTGCCACATTATCTGTGCCAAAATTCAGATTTCACACACTGTCCTCCTTAACCCCAATGCAATTCTATTTCCAGTTCTGCCAGCCTCAGATCCGCAAAGCATCAGTATTCTATTAAAAAAAAAAAAAGTATAAGCTCAAATTCTGGGTCATCTAGCAGTCGCACCCTGTGATTAAGGACTACACCCAGGAAGGTATTTTCTGTGGAAGATGCCCAGGCCCGTCTCCATCCCAGGGACTTTGAAATGGAAGCAGAAAGGATTGTGTGGGTAACTTACCAGCTTCTGAGGTCAGAATGGCTGCAGCAGCCCCACCGATTTACCTGGTCCCTGGCTCTCTCTGTCTCTCTCCCTCTCTCTCTCCCTCTTTCTCTTGTGTACAGATTGCAGGGAACTTAAAGAACTCGCAGGGACAGTGTTTCAAATGACTTAAGAAGAACAGGAACAATACTTCGTTCTCTTTTTCTCAGATGAGTACCTTCGGGAAGAAGGAAGGAAGGGAGGGGAGAGGGAGGAAGTCAACAACCCTTTGCTTTCCTGAAAAAAAATAAGGAAACAGAAGATAGACATCTCATTTTCTCTTAAACAAAATGTTGGAAGGGGCAAAAAAAAAAAATCTTTGAAAGAAGGAATTCCTCAAATATGCTTTCTGCCCTGGGAGCTTTAAAGAGACGAAAACGCCTTAGTGGCCTGTCCTGTCCGAATAAATGGTGTTCCAGAAAGGCAGGCTCTCCTGAGCTTGCAGCCTCTCATATCTGGTTTGCAGAACTGACACAGCCAAAAGGGAACAAATCCTGTCATGTCGACTCTGAGCAGGGGGGACGCCTGGTCCATTGTGCTAACGGAGACAAACCTGCAGCCTGGGAGACAGGACCTCGTGGCCAGTCGGCCAGGACTTTTGGCTTTTCCTAGGCCCTTGGAAACACCAGCATTGCTGCAATTCCTCGGCTAACGCTAGATCCTTAGAGTTCTTTCAGGATCAAATAGCAGATTTATGCACTGGTCACTGAGCTTTATGCAATGGATCAAATCCAGCTTCCATCTTGCTGATGGATGAAAAAGGAAAAGAAGTCACTTACCACAGTGCTGCGGACATAGTTATCTCGGAGCTGCTGTTTATATTGTCCTCTTCTTTACATTCCTAAGGCTTCTTGGATGTAATCACCTCTGGAAAACTGGAGGGATATTTCTAATTTGTTTTCAAAACATTGCAAAGCAGTGTAGACCTTATATAAATTAGCCACCGTTTTTGAAAAAGGATGGAGAAGCTGATTAGAAGGAGTAGAGGAAATGGAGGGAACATCCTTTAGCAAGGAAGGGACCTGTGAGTTCAGGGGACAGGCATCCTGTGCAGGGAGCACTTAGGATTAAGCTTGGTTTAAATTGCTCCAATTTGTATAGTGTGGACTTCATTCATCTGTTATGACCATCGTCACCACAAACAGGAACCAGCATGGACCTTTGTGGTAGCACAAGAAAAACCAGCCTTGAGCTGCTTCCTCATTTACTCAATTGTGAAAAAATGGGGTGGAGAGTTACACCTGATTGCAGAGGACACTTACATGAGCTGGGGGAGAGGACGATTCTGATTCAGTGTCCATGTGAGACTCTTATTGGGTACCAGGGTCTGTAAGATTATATATTCCGAGTTTCTCTCTCTCTCTCTCTCTCTGTCTCTCTCTCTCTCTGTCATCTACATGGACCTATTAATCAGTCTATCTGAAGATGTGTGCACATTTCAAAGAGAACATGATATTGTTACTTGACAACCTGTCAGCTCCAGAGCAGAGTGTGATTCTTTGCATTCACCATGCACTGACACCGACTAGACGCATAGATTCCTGGCATGGGTGACCCCTGCCCCACACACCGTGGACAGATGAGAAGAAGAGCCAATAGCACAAGGGCCTCAGCCTCTGCACTTTTCCCAGAGTCACACACAGCAGTGGTAAAACCCCAAATGATCAGTTCGTTGGCCTCCTGGGTCCAGCTCTAGGGCTCTTGCCCTCTGCTGGCCTTCCTCTGCATCCTGCCTTTGTAAGGATGGGAAGGAAAATGAAAATGAAAATCTAAGAAAGCAAGGGAAGAGCATGAGAGAACAGAGCAGGGCAGGAGTCGGAGCTGGGGCTTTCAGTGGTGGGGCAAATCTCTGAGTGTCTTGAGGCTAAAGAGTCCAACTCACCCTAGGAAGTGGGTCCATGGGAGTGTGGGGAGTGAGGAGCAATAGGGAGGGGGTGGGCATCAGCCAGCAGAGGAAGGAGGGGACCAGAGGGTCAAAGAAGCTCAGGCTACAGAGTCCTTGCAGAAATGAAGCCACCTCTAATCACCTGAAGAGCCAATCACCATATACAGCCTTTTCCATGTTATTTCTCTTTGTAGCCTCAGGGCCAGGCCAGGGCTGAGCCCCAGGAGTCCAGTCAGAATCCAAAGGATTTCCCTTTTAAGTCTGCAGAATGTGGGGATGGTCACGTTGAAGCCCTGTTGTTGTCTCCAAGCCAGCTGACCCGCCCAGAGTCCCCTGGACGGGGCGTGTCCATTCAGTCTGTGTGGCTTTGATTTCACTCAGCAGAACCCAGCAGAGATCTGGCGACACCCACGGGGCTGGCCAGGGGATCCTCAGCCCTGCCTGGTGCCAGGCTCTCCAACCCGTGAGAACCACAGAAAGGTTTCTCCTTCCTTCTCTGGGCTGCCAGGCATATGAAAAGTTGCCCCCTGAGGCTTGTCACGCCGTCCACTGGTCCTCAGACCTTCCCATTCGGTTTGGAGGGAGAGATTTTGAATCAGGCTTCCCAAGTTCCAGCCAGCTCCTGGCTGCTCTGGATCCCTGGGTCCCACTGAGAGTGAGGGGCATGGACGCCTGTTCTGCAGCCGACAGAGGCTACAATGTGCAGGGTGGATGTGGCCTTGCCTAGGACCCATCTGTAAGCCCCAAATTGCATGACATACTACAGAGATCATTCGAGTGGAGAGAGAGGGCTTCATGCCCATGGGACTGGATCAGGACACCATGAGAAAAACCAAAGTGAGGCCAAGCAGTGACCCGAACACTCAGAACCAACACCACAGAAATAGGAGCTCTGCTCAAATTGGTTTCCCATCTCTAAAGCGCCCAAATTTGTACATCTCCAGTTGTGATGATCCTGAACTCTAGGGCCATCCGTTCAACCCAGGACAAACTTGATCCAGATTGTATAGATGGGGGGAAAATGAAGGGAACGTTGAAATGTAACGTGTTTTCAGAAAAGTGCCAAAAAATAAATACGCACATGAGTCAGTTAGGCTCCCAAAATGGAGAGATGTGACTGGTCAGGATTCAATAAAGAATCAGGACCAAAGACCCTGGTGCTCATCGTGCCACTTCGTCTCCTCAGGGGACACTTCCTAACTTCTAACACCTGATGCAGATGAGCATTACCTGGTTCTGAAGTTGCATGAGAAATGGAATGGGTTTGTGGTTTTCAGTTTTGGGTTTCTTTGCCTCGACGTAGCATCAGCAGGATTCATCCCTGTTCTTAAGGGTGGTCATGCTGCCTTCACTCCTGTGCTGGATAGGGTTTCATTCTGTGAATGTGCCACAAGTTTTATATCTGCTCTACTGAAAAGAGACCTCCGGGTTGTTTTTAGCATGGGGTATCAAACCAGTGCCAGGAATATTCCTGTCCCTGACAGATGTCTTCCTAAAAGTCTACTATGGGACTCTACTTTTGACAGGAAGAGGGTCCCCTCTAGTGACTCACAACCTTTTTATTTGATTCTCTTTGGTATCCACTTCCTCTCACATGGGATACATGGCATCCATTTTTTAATTCAAATGAATTTGGTTTGAGAACATGGAGATACCTTGGAGACACTGGCAGTGATCCTGGGGAGCTTTGAACCATCAGGAGCCACTGTTCTTGCTTCCTGCTGCAACCTGGAGATGCTAGTTCCTGCTGCTCCAAGTCACACTACAGGGGCTCCATCTCCCCTCGAGATTCTGTGGAGAGCGTCTCCTCCCCACCCTGGGCTTCCCACGGATGTGCAAAGTTCCATTATATTCACGTTCAGGAGGGATGGCCAAGTCCCCAGCCTGAAACTGCTTTGAAACTTCCTTTGTTTCTTTGATTTATTGTCTTCATCTTGCCAAGCCCCTATGTCTTCCAAGTTCCAACTCTCAAAAATGTGAGAACATTCATTCTGTCTTCCTTTTTAGTTTTTTTTTTTAGTCTAAAAAACCGATCTAAAGGATTCATTTAAACACATTATTGAAAAAAATCTATTTTATGCAGCCAGTTTTCTCATTTGACAAGTGGGGATAATAAAATACCTATTTTGTATATTATTAGTAGTAAATAAGAATAGTGAACATCGTTCACAGCCCACGTGTCAGGCATGTTCTAAATACTTCTCCTGACATGATCTACCCAAGATTTTCACAACCCTGTGAAGTAGCTGCTGTTATCATCCGCCGACCCATCTACCCTTTTATAGGTGAGGAAACCAAGTCATGAAGGTGTTATGCTGCTTCTCCAACACAGCATAATAAGTTAGATTTCAAACCCAGGGAATTCTGGCTCACAGTCCTAATTTTTAACCACAGAGCAAACTTGCTTTGCCTTCTGGCCAAACAATGCCGATCACAGAGTAAAAACCCAATGCGTGGAAATCCCAAAGCAGAAGTCAATTACATGTCCTGGAAAGAAAATGAAGTGCACATACACATAAAATAATTGGTTTTAAACTTTAAAAATTACAAAATTAAAATGTTTTCCCCAGGATGTGGTGGCACGTGCCTGTAATCTCAGCGGCTTGGGAGGAGGAGCAAGAGGGTTGAAAGTTCAAAGCCAGCCTCAGTAACTTAGTGAGGCCCTAAGCCACTTAGTGAGTTGTTTCAAAATAAACAAACAAATAAATAAGTACTGGGGGTGTGACTCAATGGTTAAGTGGCCTGGGTTCAATCCCCCCATACAAAAAATATTAAGTAATATGTGTATATTACTTAATATTTGTATATAATATTATATCTATATGTATGTTGGTTTTTATCATCCAAGGTGTTAATGATTTATTTAATAGATTATTAAAATACTTCATAAAATTATTTCCCTCATTTTGTTCTTTTTCATGTCCTATTCAAATTGCATGCATATTCTATAAAATAATAGCAAACATCCCCCCGCCAAAAAAATAAAACCAATCCAATTCATGCTCCCTAAAATTGAAGAACACTTTGTTCTATGATGAAAAAGGCAAAAATATATGGCACCGAGTTTTCTTAGGCAATCATTTGGTGAGCACATCATAAGGACCAGGAGACCCCAGGCTATGGGTGGCTAATGTGCTTCTGAAGTTTTGCCTGGAGGAAGAGAAGTACAGTGAACAAGTCAAGAGGAAGGGAAGTCTGGGAGTTAGAACAGCATTTGGCATGGTACAGACTCTGGACAAGAAGGTCAGAGAAGATCTTCTTAAGAAAACGGCATGTCAGCTAAGATGGTGGTGAGAGGGCTGCTCACACAAGGAGCAGCCCAGAAGGTCTGAGTTCAGATTTTATTCTTGATCCCAGAGAGGATGGGAAACCATTAAAGATTCTACACAGGGAGTGAAATGATCCGGTTTGCATTCCAGGAAGACTATTTTGGTCACTGTGCAAAGAACAGATCATGGAAGGGCAAGAACGGAAGCAGATGAGCAGGTGTACAGTGTAGGCTACACTTGATGGTACCCACGAGGACTGGAGGAGACACAGGTGAACATGTTGGTGTTTGCAGAGGTCGTGGGATGACAAAGCTTGATGGCTACACTGCTACGCTGTATGACAAGGAATTAAATAGGCGATGCTCGGTATAAAAATACCGCTAAAGAAAGATCTGAACTTTCAAACGGCAACATCTCTACTCTGCCTCTACTCCCTCTCCAGTTTCCAGAGCCTCCAAAGCTGAGTACCTACTTGCCTTTAGTCTGTCCCGGCCTCTGCCTGCTTGCCTTCATGAGATGTATCCTCACACCTGAATTCATCCACACCCACCCAGCAGACAGTTCTCTTGCCTTTTCACCTCTCTAGTGCTGTTAACAAAGATATCCCAAAAGCTGGCCTGAGCGTGGCAGGCAAGTCTGAGTGATGGGTTAGAGATCAGTGGTTGAACTATAAGGCTAAGGACCATGTTCTCTATCTAGGTATTCCATGTTAGAATAGAGTTTGAAATTTTCTAAGGAAACTCTGCCACGCGTGGTTGATTGACAGTGTTATGATCAAGTTTTAGCACATTGTGGTTGTAAGGACTGGTATCTGAGGCAATGGGAGAAAAAAAGACTCTGTTTCTCTTACTGCACCCTCACAACTCAGACATTTCTGACGGCAGATATGGGGGATACTTCCCTACACACCAAGCAAGAGATCAGTTCTAGAAGATACCAACTAGGTGTCCTCTAATTCAACGCTATTCTGACATTCTCTGCCGAGAAATAGCATCAGATGCTCCAGGTTGGGAGCTCAGTACCATAAGTCTGCCCCCACTTCAGGGACCAACTGCAAACCGAAAGGTGTTCACTTGTGTTTCTAAGCAGCCCATTACTAATGGGCGGGGAGGGTCCCACAGGGGACCTTGCGGAGGGGACCTTGGGGTTAATTCATTTTCTGTGCTAGTTCACAGAACTCAGTAAAACACATACACTTACTGGATTATTATAAAGGATACAATGAACACTAGAGGAAAACATGGAGAGGACAAGACATGGAAAGGGAGCAGAACTTCCATGACCTCCTTGTGCACACGTCCCTGTAGGAACTGGCACATGTTTAGCTCTCTGGAAGTTCTCACACCTGGTCCTTACAGGAACTTATGGAAGCATAGTGGATTAAATCACTGTCCATCGGCGATCAGCTTCGAAGGTAAGCAGCGAGGCTAAAACCCTCTAATCCTGCTTTCGTCTTTCCTGTGCCAGACCTCAGGTTGAAACCACTGAGAGAATGCCATCCATCAAGTCAACTCATGAGCACCCAGAAAGACATCACTTTGGAGACCCCAAGAGTTCTTTCTTGTATGCCAGGAAACAGGAGGGCCAAGTATGTCTTTAACAATATCACAAGTGGCTTGAGGACTTAACCACCAAAGAGCATGTGGTTTCTACAGGAAAATCCATTCTGAGCTCCAAATATCTAGCATGAACAAATAAACATATTCAAGCTGAGGAACAGCTGAAGCTGCATTAAAAAGCAACTGTGGGTTTATTGTCAGGCCAGAGGCAAGAGTCATTCCCCTCCGGCATTCACTTCTCTAATTCTGTGGGGGCCCACCTTCTTGCAGCTTCCTCCAGGGTGGTTGGAAAGGTCTCTTCTTCTACTGATAGGCTCTCTCTGAACATCCCAAGAGCTTATGTGTCTGTGATGCATAAGGAACAGGAAATAATTTTATTTTTCTATATTAAATACGATAAGAGTTCCCTCTCCTCAATAACATTGGCTAACAATTCTATATCATGAACTTTTTTTTTTTTTTTTTACAGATCCCACACCCTTCCTTTGGTTGTACCAGACCTAGTACTCACACAGTCCTAGGAAGACAGCAGCACTGAGCCTTGACCCATGACAGTCGATCCATGGTCCTGTTAAAGGTGGCTCTATGCTCTCAGTGTCAGGATTTGTCAGAACATCCACCCAATCTTCCAATATCTAGTGCCTAATGCCCACATCACCACTGTTAGCCCACAGAGATGAGACCCAAGGTTACTGCTGCTGTAAGAAAACCACAAGGTATCACATTTCCCAATCTTCTGGGACCCAACTCACACCAGGATTGTCACATCATCCAGCTTCATCAAGTCTAGACTGTGTTTAGATCAACACTCAAATCTTAAATAGACCAAGCAGGTAACACAAATGGGCTAAATAAGTGCCTATGTGTAATACAAGAGGGAGTGGTGGGGGACATGGCAAATTGAAGAGTCACAAACCATTTTGGAACATAGACCTAGTGTGACCTAGTGTGCTAGAGAGTTGACTCAATGGCTGGCACTCCATAGGTAGCTTCAGTATGGGACTGGTCATAGGAAAGACCAGGGCAGGATTATAGGGTTGGATCTTTCAACCACACCATTCACCTTCTAAATCGATCGCCAATGGCCTTGTAAAAACATAGACCTAGTGTGGCCTGATTTCATTTTATTTTTTAAATAAGACAAATCTGGATTTTTATGTGGAGTTTCTTGATTTTAAAATATAAAATTTTAAAAAATGGTTTTAAAATATGTTAAGGACTCTTATTAATTTTGTTGGGTGTGATAACAATGTGGTAGTTTTGTTTTAAAAATACATGATGAAGTCTTAACAGATGAAATAAAAATTTTTTTTAAGATTCTCTAAGAAAAAAAAAACATGTGAAGGAACCCTAATGTGATAGTTTTACATTATGGCCATAAATTATTTGATATTCCTTCCCTCAAGAGGTAGCATCTAATTCCCTATTCTTCCAGAGTGAACTGGGACTTGGTGATTTGTTCCTAAGGAACAGAATAAGGCAGAAGGGAGAGTAAGGGACTTAGGAGGCAAGGTCACAACAGGTATTGAGGCTTGCTCTTCTTTCCCTTTTGGATTGCTTTCTCTGGGGGAAATTAGCTGCTGTGTGGTAAGGATACTCAAATGACTTTGGGGGAGGGCCCACATAGAAGTCAGGGGCCCTCCTTCTAATAGCTCTCTGAGTGTACATGCTAGATAACAGGTCATCTAGCCCAACTGAGTTCTCGGTATAGACCCTGCCACATTCTGACACAACCTCAGGAATGACGCTGAGCCACATCCCCCAGATAAGCTGTTCCTCAATTCCTGAACCACAGAAATAATGAGATTAATATTTGTTTATCTTAATCCATTTTCTGTTGCTATCACATAATACTTGAGACTGAGGCGTTCATAAGGAAAAGAAGCCTTTTTATCTCACAGTTCTGGAGGCTAGACGTCCAAGACTGGGCCACTACCCTGGTGCACCCTCATGCTACATCATAACATGATGGAAAAGGGAAGGACGAGTGGATGGAAAGTTGTTATTTTTTTAAGGAAAAAAAAATGAATAGTACCCTTTCACCAAAACATAATTTTTCCTGGAAACTAATACAGATGATAGAATATGAAAGATGTGAAACTCAGACTTTCTGGTTCACTGCTATATTCTCAGGTCTGCAAGTCTCTGGTGGGTGAGGATTGCCCAATAAATGTGTGTAGAATTATTGATTGTCTGAATAATAAAAAAGCCCAAAGAGAATCTGCTCAGTGGCCTTCCCTTCTTCCTGCATTCTCCCTGCAACCCCCCTTCCTTCATTCCATACCCAAATGTCATCACTGAGGCATGAGAAATCCAGGGTTAAATCTAAAGAGAGGGAAGAACACTTTCAGACTGGATTAGGGCAGACCTGGCCTCCGCCCTTGGTCCTTCCATTTACAGACCACAAGGCCCTGGCAGTTGGCTTCACTGTTCTTTGGTTCTGATTTCTTATTCTGCAAAATGCAATAGTCATTGTATTTCTTCTGTGAAGTGTCTGTTCAATTCCTTAGCCCATTTATTTATTGAGTTATTTATTTTTTGTTGTTCAGTTTTTTATGTATCCTGGAGATTAGTGCTCTATCTCAGGTGGGTATGGCAAAGATTTTCTCCCATTCTGTAGGCTCTCTCTTCATATTATGGATTGTTTTCTTTGCTGAGAAGAAGCTTTTTGATTTGAATCCATCCCATTTATTGATTCTTGATTTTACTTCTTGTGCTTTAGAAGTCTTGTTAAGGAAATCAGATCCTAAGCCAAAATGGTGAAGATTTGGGCTCAAAAAAACTTAACACCAAAAAACCAATAACCCAATCAATAAATAGGCTAAGGAACTGAACACTTAACAGAAGAAGAAATACAATCGATTAACAAAGATTTGAAAAAATGTTCAATATCTCTAGCAATTAGAGAAATGCAAATCAAAACCACAATGAGATTTCTTCTCACTCTACTCAGATTGGCAATTATCAAGAATACAAGGAAAAATAAATGTTGGTGAGAATGTGGGGGGAAAAGTAAACTCATACATTGCTGGTGGGAGCGCAAATTGGTGAAACCATATGGAAATCAGTATGGAGATTCCTCAGAAAACTTGGAAAGGAACCACCATTTGACCCAGCTATCCTACTCCTCGGTTTATACCCGAAGACTTAAAATCAGCATACTACAGTGACGCATCCACATCAATGTTTATAGCAGTTCAACTCATAATTGCTAAAGTATGGAACCAATCTAGGTGTCCTCCAGCAGATGAACTGATAAAGAAAATATGGTATATATACACAATGGAATATTAGCCTTAAAGAAGAATAAAACAATTATGTTTGCAAATAAATGCATGGAGCTGGAGAATATCATCCTAAGTGAAATAAGCCAATCTCCAAAAATCAAAGGCCAAATGTTTTCTCCGATATGTGGATACTAATCCACAATAAGGGGTGGGGGGATAGAGAAGAATAGTGTTGCTTTAGACTGGGCAGAGGAGAGTGAAGGGAGGGAAGGGGATACAGGGGAAGGAAAGATAGTACAATGAATCAGGCATTATCACCCTATGTACCTAACACAACTACCCACCGGTGTGATTCTACATCATGTACAACCAAAAAATGAGAAATGATACTCCATATATGTGTGATGTGTTAAAGTGCATTCTTCTGTCAGGTATAATAAAATAGAACAAATTTTTTAAATCTTGAAAAAAAAAAAAGTAATGCAATGAATGCTTCCAGCCTCTCAGAGGTTTCAGGGTCTGGCCCGGGCTTCCCTCTCTTTTAACCTCCGCCCTGAAGGAGGCAAGTCACCACTTGTGCTTTGAAGCTAACAAACTGGAGACCTCAGAGCGATGTGACCAGAGGCACACAGCTTGGCAGATGACCTGGTGTGACTGATGTTCAAAGCAGCGTCCGTCCGTCCGTGAACAGAGGCAGCCTGCACAAAGGAGCCAGCCAAAAATAATGAGAGAGGTGAAGAGGAAAAAAAAAAAAAACAGAAGAAGAAGAAAGAAACCCAGCAGGGCAGGGCTGTGGGGTCCCCTGTGTTTCCTCTGGTCTAACCTCCTCCCTCTCTTCCTCTACCCAGTCCTCAAACGACCCCCTCCTGCCTCCTTCTAGAGACAAAAAGTTAAAAGCTTTCTTGGGGAACAGAGTCGTTTGCTTAGACTTCTGCTGTTTACCTTTGGTAGGACAGCCATTGGTGGTGAGTTCAAACACAGGAAAAGGCCTCTGGTTACAGGAAGGGCTGCAGACGGGCCTGGAAGGCTGGTGGTGCTACCCAGGGAATGCTTTTCCCCACTGGTGCTCGGCCCTGGGATCTGACTCCAGGCCCTTCCCTGGACATCAGGCCACCAGCCTTCAGCTACTCCTTGGACCATTTCCTTCCCTCGGGAATATTGCCCCTAAAGCAGAAAGATGGTAAGGAGTGGAGGAATGGATCTGCAGGGAGAAGGAACAGAAAGAGCAAAAGGGGCTTCCATTACAAACCAGTACACTATCACCTTTCTCTTTTCCAATCTAGTATGAAAAGCATCACTGCAACAAGCAGCAAATTTGGGATTTACATTTCAAGGCACTTTATTTGTTTCCAACCATTACAATAATCCTCCATGAACTAAGGAGGCCCCATTTTTCAAATCAGGGTCACAGTGCTACACGGGTGAAATTGATTTTACTGCAGCTGGCAATCCAGAACTCTGGGATTTGTTGGTGAAAAGGAAAGAAATGCATCTGCCTGTTTATATTTCAAAGTCCTTGCTGGGGAGACCTACCCTGAGGAAAAGGAAATTGAGGAAAAGTGAGTTGAGAAAACAAATGCTGTGAAATAATCAAAATCTTCTGGGCTTTCCCCATTTCCCCCAAATTTCTTTCCTCTAATTCCATTTCAAAAATCCCCCTGACTCCAAGAAGCACTAGACTTTCTGGTCACACCATTCTCAAGTTTATCATAAGGATCTCACTTCTCTTTCCCTGATTTTAGAGTCACTGGTGTCAAAATCTCTCTGTCTTCCAGAGAGTGTTTGGCTTCTCCACCAAATCTGCCTCAAATAAAGTGAAGGGCTGCTGATGTCCTCTCCAGCTCATCACCTCCCGCTCATCTGTCCTGGACTTGTTTGTATTATGGAAAGCAGCAATTTACCCCCCCCATTGAAAAATGTCCCCCAGTTCTTAACAATTTAGGAATCACTAAAATTGGCAGTTTGCTTGGCGTGGAACAAGTGACGTCTAATAAGGTCCTTTGTGTTCTTTCAAGGGTTTTCTCCTTAACAGTGGTTTTCCATGTGTGTGTGCGTGTGTGTGTGTGTGTGTGTGCCTGTTTTCTCTTCTTCCTAAACTGGCAAATTTTTATCTTTCTCAAAAATCTGGAAAATTTCCAGTGTTCTTTTTCTCAAGAAAATTTTTTCCGTCTCATTTTTCTGTCTTCTTCTCTGACTCCAATTACACATATATTAGCGTTTTTGATATGCTCTACAATTTTCAGAGGTTCTATTCTTTTCTTAAAAATCTCTTTTCTCTCTGTTCTTTATATTGGATGGATTCTTTGGACCTATTTTAAGTTCAGTGATATTTTTTTTCTGTTACCTTTACTTCACTGTTAAGCCAAACCAGTTATTATTTTTAAAATTTTAATTATGTTAATTAACTATGTTAATCTTTGGTTCTAGAATTTTTATTTGCTTATTTTTTTAATAAAAATAGTTTTTGCTTTTTTGAACTTTCCTGTCTTTTCGTTTATTAGAAATGCATTTTCCTTTATGCCCTTGAACATGGTTATAATAACTGCTTTTTAGTCTGCAAATCCTGTAATCTGCATTATCTCCAGATTGGTCTCAATTGATTTTTTTTCTCTTGAGACTGGATTATATTTTTTTGTTTCTTCAAATGCTGAGGAATTTTGGAATGTATCCTGGCTATTATTAATGACACATTTCAGAGACTTTGTATTTTGTTATGCTACTCTGAAGAATATTTTGCTTTTTTACCTAGGCAAACAGTTAGTTTGGCTGAATTCTCAAAGTAACCCTGGTATGCCCTGAAGTATGCAGCTGCTCAAATCAAAGTTCAATTTTTTGGCTTCAGCTAGAGGCTGGCAGTCCGCCCCACACATGAGATACAGAGTTCAACCAGAAATTTAACAGTAGCATTTGGGCCCTCTCTTCATGAACCTCTCCATGAAATTTCTCTCTTACTGTCATGAAGCTGTGGTTGGTTGTCTTGAACTCTAACATCTGGCTCTTCAAGTCAGGAAGACTGGGTTTCTATCTGAGTTTCAGTCACCCCCATGTGGCACCACCTATAGCCTGCCCTCAGGATTAAAAACAACAACAACAACAACAACAACAAAAACCCTTTTTTTTAAAAAAATCATAAAACTTAATTTGTGCAATTCCTTACTCAAGTATAGAATCTCCTTTAATATCTACCTACTTTTTTATTCATCTTTCAAAGCCTTCAGGTAATTGTTTTTGTTTTTCCAAAATTTTAAACTATTGTCTGCAGGATAGTTGGTTTGATAAGAGGTAATTAAGCTTTAACAGAAAGTGGACTCTCCTTCTTTTGTTCCTTCAATAAGTACCATTCAAATGTTTCCCAAGATATTGCCAATTATGTTATCCAGCAGATGTTTGTCTCAATTTTCTATTCTGTTCTCAAACTTTGTGTTTTATTTGCTTGTGGTTCTATAGTTCAGCAATTTGGACCAGATCAACTGGGAAGTTCTTCTGCTAGTCTGCCTATAGTTATATGCAAAGTTTTAGTCATCTTGTACTTGCTTGGGGCTATACAGTCTAAGGTGTTTTTGCTCTCTGGAGATTGGCTTGGCCTGTCTTTCTACAAGGCCTCTCATCCTCAGGCTTCTGCACATAAATGCCTCAGGGTACAAGTGAAAGCTGCCATTGTCTTTGCAGCCTACCTTGCAAAGATGTAGTGTCATTTCCACCACAACCTATTGATTAAAGCAGCTCATAGAGTAGCCCAGATTTAAGGGGATAGAGATTGGATTGTGTGTCTATTGACAAGAGGAATTTTGGTCATTTCTTGTAATGCAGCACACCATTATAAAAAGATTATTATGCAATAATAATGGTAACAATCTTACTAAATTTTAACCTATTTTCTAAATCATCCACCTCACTCATATGTGAAACATTCACATGAATGGTAGAATCCTTTTCTTGGTTCATTTAAGGAAACCAGGAAATTGGGAGGTTAAGCAGATTTATCAAGATTGGAGAGGCAATGACAGACAGAGCCAGGGTAGATGACATATGCATGGAAGAAGGAAGAAGGTACCATCAAAGGAAAGGAGGAAATTAAGAAGGGCAGGAGTGGGAGAGTTTGTAATTTTAAATAGGATGCATAAGGAAGGCCTCACTGAGAAGATAAAGACAGAGAAAATACCTGAAAGAGGGAAGGGAAGGGAAAGAGTAAGCACCCTTGGTGGAATCTGATATTATGGAAGTATGTCATAGAGATTCACTGGATCTCCATTACATTTTTATGAATTGGTGGAGCATACATTTATTATAGTGGATCCCAAAGGCTAGAAGTAGCCATGACTTAAACTTGTTTTATAAATAATTTCCTGTCACACTACATTGGGTTCTTTGAAGACTTCATGAATGCTGCATAAAAATTTTGGTTATATAGAATATATTACATTCTTGGATACGTAAAGCACTTTATAGTGATTAACACATTCAAAAACATGAAGTAGAAATAGAAAACTATGAAAATTTTCCCTTTCTCTGATGAACACATATACTGAAACTTCTACTCCCAGTAACTGATAATTAGGAAATTTGGCAGACCTCCCATTGAGGGCACTTCAAGAACTCCATGAAAAATAAAAAATATCTTAAAAGCAACAAGTGCTAACAAGATGATTGAGGAAAACTTGGAAGTGGAGAACCCAAGAACAAGATCAACATCCAAATATGACTTTGCCCCAAAGGCATTTGCTACTCCTAAAAACACAGCTGCATAACTGAGCTGTACTTTTGGCAAACTCCTGAGACAAGGGGGCAAAAGGCCAGACCTGCTATGTCCACCTGAGCTGAGGATTCTAATAAACCTCCCCACTCTAAAGTGGGATCCCAAACAGCTGCAGCTTCGGGTAACAAATCATGAGTAAACTAATCCCTGCAAAAAAATTGTATCTGGAGTTATAACATCTGGGTGGTCAAGGGAACCGCAAAACTTGAACTTGGTTAAAGATGGTTGTAGACTAGAGGTGCCTTAGGCTTCTGGCTGAGGCAAATGAAAATCCCCTTTGAAAGAGGATGCTATCATGCTGGGCTTCAAACTATTCTCACAAGTAATTTTTAAAACACAATGTTCAACACAGTGTCAAAAACAACCAGTTATACATGGAAACAAAACAAATTGATCAAGCACCCACAGAAACAACAGACAGCAAAAACAGATCCATAAGCACTGCAGATAATGTCTACTGAAATTATTAGTCGCAAACTATAAAGTAATGCTTTAAGATATAGCTGACTATTCAAAACTAATAAAAGATATAAATCCATAGATTCAAGATGTCTAGTAGACTCTACCCAACATAAATTTAGAGAAGAGTACTCCCAGATATGTCATAACAAAACCGTAGAAAAACCAAAGAAGCAGAACTCTGTGTATATATATGTACAAATACATATATGCATATATATATACATATATTATATATTAAAATCAGCCATAGAGAAAAGGACATGTTACTTTCAGATAAGTAAAGTTGACAGCAGAGTTTTAAAAATCAACAGTTAAAGTCAGAAGGCAGCAAAAAAAAAAAAAGTCCCAGAAAATATATATAAAGAGAAAAAAATCTTAAATGAGGGAGTTTGGGAAATTCTAAAACTTTTTTTATTTAAAGGAGAAATAAAATGATGTAGATAGAAAGTCTGCAATGTAAGAAGAAATAAATAAACAAAAGTGTCTTATGGAATCTGGTGGAATTTAAACCTGGTATAGAAATTTAAATTGTTACAATAGCAAATTAGTTGAGATGTGGGTGAATAGGGTTAAAAGACCTTAATGTTTCTGAATTACATAGGCCAGAAATAAAGATCAATATTTATATTGTGTTTGGATAAGTTAATGCAAGACTAAGGAGAAAATAATAAGTGTCAAATAAAAATAATAATTTTTAGGTCAGCCACTGGAACAATTGATGACTTTCCAAAATAAATAAATCTTCCAAAATAGTAAAGAAGAAATTAATGATTAACAATTCTTCGCCTATCAGTAAGAAGTCAAAAAAGAAGGGAAAAAAAGAATCCTAGAAGAGGTAGAACATACCAGAATCATCAAATTGGATAATAGACTAAAACCTGAATATATCAGTAATTACATTAAATGTAAATGGACTAATCTTACTATTTCTTAATAAATGCTCATTCACCAGCTGCAGGGGAATATTAGGAGACACACTGGGTATAGGGTCGGAGGCCTGAATTTCAGCCCTGGTTTAGTCATCAGCTAACCATGGAATTCTGAGCAGTTTTCTGGGCCTCAATTCACATAGAAAATGAGGACTTTAGTTGGATAATGACAGAACTTCATTCAGTCCTTTTAGACTTAAGAGACTGTTCTCATGAGCTCTTTCCATAGGTCCCTGGTCTTCTATTGTCTCATGTTGCTTAGGGCTCATCACATTCCTAGAAGGATGTGATGCCCTCTGCTGAGACAAAATGGAATTATTTTAAGTCTCAGATGTCCTACTGAGCAAGACACCTGAGGAGGCACATGGAAAGGGGATAGTGAGAGGTGGCTGGGGCGAGTTTTAGAAAGATGTCTTCATGCCTAACAACAGATAAGAAAAGACACCCTCCTTTGGTTTCCTCTGGGTATTAAAAATGTCTGGATGTGACTCCTGGAACTTTATAGGTGTGTACTGACCTCAACCTGAGCCAGATGAGAGCAGAGTGGGAGCCAGTAAGATGTCATTGACATGCTGAGTTAATGACCCAGCAATTCCAAGCCTCAGACTGCAGCTCTGCAAGATGACACTTTTTTGTTTTTTAAACTTACACCACTCTGAGTGTTTCTGCTCCTTGAACACTGAAGCCTCCTACTTAATACTAGGTGCTTCCAAACACCTAGTGACAATAGGGTCATCTAAACCAGTGCTATCTAAAAGGAAGGCAACATGGTCACATGTGTGAGTTTAAAATTTTAGTAGACACATTAGGATGAAATTAATTTCAGACATATACTTTATTCAACCCAATGTGTGCTAAATAGTATCACAAAAATTATTGATACATTTTACCATATTTTTTTTGTTGAGAGCCACAGCCGAGTCAGAACACACCTGGCATATTGCCAGAGGGAATGGTTGAAAGGTGACACCAGGGAACCATTGAGATGATGATTTGAGTTAAGCTGTATATAATTGCTATGATGCTGGATTGATTGAGTCGTATATGGACCCTGCTCTAGGAATAGGGCGGCTCCAGGAATCTGCCTTGGGTGCCCGTGCCCGCTACTTTACTAAATAAACCTCTTCCTGACAAAGTACACAGCCTTAAATATTTTGTTACAACAACAGAAAATGGACCAAGACTCAATCCCTTGGTGTATTTGCTGAACCTAATAATACCTTACAGAAGCAGATGGAAATGAGGTTGAGAGAAGGAGGTATCACCTCTTCAGTGCAAGTGCCAAGACACCAAAAGGGCATAGTGAGTGGGTTCTCTCCAGTATGATAATGTTGCGCATAACCCCAGTTGCAAAGTTGCAGGCAGGGTTCTGAGAAGCTGCTCTCACAGCGGCTCTGTTGGCCTTTATCTGTCTTTCCTTCTCTGGTGTCCAAAGTGGCTGTTAGTATTCTGCCGGCAAAAGAGCTGTCCTGGATTCTTGCCTCTTGGAATGAGTTTGGATGCCTCTGTCACCAGTGTGAACCAACAACCAGGTTGTGAAAATGTGCACAGCAGGCCTCCTGGGGGAGCTGGGCAGTCACTGACTTCGATCTGCTTTTGCGTCTGGGACCACATTTCTGAAGGACCACTGCTCTGGAAGTCCAGCCCAGCCTGGGGGAAGATCTGTCAGCAATCTTCTGGCAAGCAAGCAGGGAGGCTTGCAGTGGCCTCTAAGGGAAAATCAGCTTGTAAATAAGGTAGTCTTTTAAAATGACAGCAAAGTGGGGTGTGGTGGCCAACGCCTATAATCCCAGCAACTCAGAAGGCTGAGGAAGGAGGAGCGAAAGTTTGAGGCCCGCCTAGGCCACTTTGTGAGATGCTGTCTAAAAACAAAAAAACAGTAAAGGGATGTGGTTCAGTGGTTAAGCACCTCTCATTTCAATCTCCAGTGCCGAAAAATAATAATAAACTAGTAATAACAAAAATATGAAGAACAATTCTAAAGACACTTACACATGCATTTTTACAAGTCATTGTGTTGATCTGAGAGAAATCTAAAACCATGTGTCTTTTTAAAATCTTCTTGAGATTGTAGAAGGTGGACATCTCCCATAAGGACAAGATCCATCTCTGGTTATGGATGAGGAATGCTTACTACAAATAGCATTAATATTTTAAAACTACTACTTGAAAGTATTAGAGGGTCAGTAAAAGCAGGAGGGTATTGAGAGAGTTTGAAATCTAGAAGATGGGAATGGCATTGGATGAGTTTGCCATTTTTTGTTCTATAGTTTATAGTTGGAAGATAGACCTAGTCCATGCTTCACAGGACACAGAAACCTGTAATCCTGTGGCTTGAAGAACCAGGGGCAGGAATCAGGACAATCACAGCAAATGAAAAGTGTGTGTGCGTGGGGGGAGGAATTCCAAAGTGGACAGAGTTAGAGAAGAGAGTCCCAAAATCTGCTTGTGATCTCTGCTCATATTCTGGCTGAATCATCCTTGTCTGGTCAGACTCTAAGCAACCCCAATACAGCGAAAGCCAGAGCTGATGTTTAAGACTTTACTTCTGCTGCTTAAAAAAAAAAATCAATATTCTTTGGAGGAACATAACAGAACCAAGTATCTCTATGTGTTTCCCATAGTATCGAGGCAACAATAAAAAATTATTAGACACATGAAGAAACAAGAAAATGTGAGTCACAGTCAAGAGAAAAAAAACAATCAAGGGAAATCAACCCTGAAATATCCCAGATAAAACTGGCACACAAGGACTTTAAAATAGCCACTAAACTGTGCTTAACGATCAGAGGAAAATGTGCTCACACAAGAAGAAGTAACCAATTTTAGTAGTCCTGCATCTACTAAACAGATGTAGACTAGAAAAAACTTGACAATACTAATTTCCTATTTTATAATCCCATTGAGCTTTTATTCAGCAACTTTTTACTTGTGTTGAAAAATCTTATTCAAATCAACTCAAGACATTTTGATCAGCTGATTAGATGAGTTGAAGTTTGTTCTGAGGGAGACATGGAACAGGGGAACTGCACCAATAAGCAAGAACTTATTGGTTAATCAAGGGTGCACAAAAGATAGCCCACCTTCAGCGGATTTTCCTCATCTTTCTGGGGAGGAAGTGAAGGGAGAAGAGGTAGAAAGAAATAGAAACAAGGAGGAGAGAAGCATCAACCACAGCTAGGACTCCAGCCCCCCAGTGATTATTAATGCCAACAGTAAAGGATCATAAGGTTTAGCTGTGGATTTGAGCATAGAACTGGAGGCCAAGGAGGAGGAAGAAGGCCTATGGTACACATCACCTGAATGTTTTAAGCTGAAAGTTGAACATTTTCTTTTCTTTCTTTTTTTTTTTGGTGGTGGTGCTGAGGATTGAACTCAGGGCCTTGTACTCTACCAACTGAGCTACATCCCCAGCCCCTTGATCATTTTCTTTAGACTAAGTTAAAGTGTCACATGTGCATCCCGATACTGACTCCCCCGGAGTCCTACTGTGATGTGTACAGCTCCCATTCTCCTTGGTAAAATTATACGCCACGAGTAAGACCAAGCAGGGAGTAGGAATAGCAAAAGAGTTACATTTAAAGTATTCCCCAAGTATTCCCAGAAATCCCAGAGACAAGACTCCATGGCATTTTTCTCAAGCTGGGTTTTGAAGACATCTTCTTAAGTTAATTGTAACAACCGTGATTCCGTGTACTCAATTCTGTGCTTAACTGAGTTGGGATGTAGCTATGAATTTGTCTAATATTCCTTCACTAAGAACTCTAATGAACACTAATGATAAGTAAGTAAGTCACAAAGAAAGGGTTTAATGAGCTACATTTTGGGGAAGTCCTGTGTTAAACACATTTTTTTTTTCTTGCAGGGCCTTTTAGAGCCTTCAACATAGGAATATGCATAGTAGGTCACCAAGGGTGTCAGGGTCAGGGTCTGGCAATCACATGCAGAGCAGGGACTCAGGATATGGCCAGGCCTCTTAATTTTCCCAAGAGGGGAACTCACTCATTCATTTAACAAACATTAATTGAACATCTACTTAATCTAGACACTTTTAAATATGCAGTAGATATAGCACCGCTTTCATTGAGCTGTTTGGCCAGAGAAATAGAAAAAAAAAACAAATAAGCTAACAAAGTATCATTATAAGTAACAACGAGTGCTTCAAAGCAAAGGGACAATAGAGAGTAATGGAGCCAGGCTAGAACATACCTAGATAGCATGGCTAGGAAAGACCACTGAGGAAGTGATACATATCCTGAGACCTGAACAACAAGAAAGAAACAGGCTGCGAAGGGCCAAGGGAAGAGCTTCAGAGAGAGGAAGCAGCTCCTAGGGAGGATAGAAGGCAGGAAGTACTTTGCGTGTTTAAGCCTCTGAGAGGGGGCCAGGTGGCTTGCAGCATGAAGGATCATCTAGAAGATGGAAGGTGTTAAAGAAGGAAATGTCTAAAGCACGCAACAAATGAGGCAGAGTCTATTACCTGCAGGCCCAAAAGCACATACCCGGGAAGAAGTATGCTGAGCTCCCTGCTAGTGGCAAGGCGAAACCCTATGGTCGCTTTGCAAAATAGTTTGTTTCCTAACAAAGGCAAATATACACTTATGATATGGGGCATCATTCTATTCCTCAGTATTTATCACTGAGAAATTAAAGTGCATGTCTGCATAAAGAATTTTTAAAAAATAATCATTATAGCATTGTTTTTGTAATACCTCAAATCTAAAAATAACCCAAATGTTCCTCAACAGGTTAATGAATAAAAACTTAGGTATGTTCCTAGAATGGAATAAAACAATAGAAGGAAAAAGCTAATAAACACACAGAGAGACACGCACACACACACACAAGATATTTAGCAAAAACACAGTTGTGCAGGTAGAAAGTCCAAAGAAACTGTGGAGGTGCTGAGAAGCTTTAAGTAGTGGATCGAGCAATGAGAGGTGTGGGAGTGTAGGACCCCAGTCTCTCTCGTGCTTCCTGTCTGAAGATGTGATTCTCCCTCCTATAGGTCCTCCTGCCATTGCCATCCATCTTCTGTCATATGGCCCTTACAAGAGATTGTGATATGCTACTTGAACTTTTAACTTCCAAAGCTGAGCTAAATAAACCTCTTCGCTTTATTAAATTAACCACCTCATATATTTTGTTATGGTAACGGAGAAGCGACTAATACAATCTAACTGTAAGATAAAACCCATGAGTAAGTCTAAACAATCTTGGAGTAAGCAAAGATTTCTTAGGACACACACACACACACACACACACACACACACCAATCCACAAACCATAAGAAAAAAATTTGATAAATTGGATTTCATCAAGATTAAAATTCTGTGTTCTTTGGAAAATATCATTAAGAAAATGAAAAGACATGTCACAGACTGGGAGAAACTATTCATGATACATAGATTTGATGAAGGATCCTAATATCTAAAGAACTTTTACAACTCAATAATAAGAAGATCAGCTGGGTGCAGTGGCACATGACTGTCATGCGGCTTGGGAGGCTGGGACAGGAGGATCGTGAGTTCAAAACCAGCAACTTAGTGAGGCCCTAAGCAATTCAGTGAGACTGTCTCTAAATAAAATATAAAAGGGGCTGGGGATGTAGCTCAGTGGTTAAGCGTCCCTGGATTCAATCCCCAGTACAAAATAATAAGAAATAAGAAGGTAAGTATCTGATAAAAATATGCAGATTTATGTGACATTGGTATGTTTCACATAAGAACACATGCCAATGGCCAATAAATATAAGAAAAGATGCTCAATAAAATTGATCATGAGGGAAACACAAATTAAAAATTCAGTGAGAAATATCTACACACCCAGACAGAATGACTGAAATAAAGAAGATGGGAAAGAGTATGCACTGGTAAGGACAGGGGACAACTAAAACTGATATGTTGCTGGGGGTGCACTTTATTGTGTGTAAACTATCTCAATAGAGTTTTAAAAAGAGTTAAATCAATGAAGCTTTAAAAACAATGGCTATAATTTATAAGAAAAGAAAAGGGAAGAAAAAAACATCCCGAAGGACTTCGGCTTGATTCCTGTGTTTCCGGAGGCGCTGTGCTATATCCATGCTATGCAGTTCCTGGCTTGATCTTAATAAAGAGCCTCTGAGATGAATCCACTTATCATCTCTCTTTTAGAGTTGGGCAAACTGCCGTTCACAGAAAATAAGTGGTGAAGCCCGGGCAGGCTGACTACAGTACCTAAGCCCTTAAGCATGAAGCCAAAGAAGCTGAAATTGCCGCCTTGCAGGGTTTCTTTAAAGCTGGTTATAAAATGGAGTGAATGCAATGCTCCATATATACTAAATTTTCCTTGAGTCCAATTCCAATTTTATATGCAGCACCCTAGGTAGTAAGATCTTTATGGAATTAATTGACTTGAAAAGGCTCGGGCTCCACAATACACCAGCCCCATCCTAGCTGCAAATCCCTCCCCCTTGGTTTCTTCAACTGTGAAATGGAGATCTAATCCCTGCCTTCCCTACCTCGGAGGTCTACTGTGAGGATGAAATAAGCCTCATAGTTGAAAGTGCTTTGTAAACTGTACAGCCCTAAACAGTTGCAAAATCATTTGAATAAACAAGAAAGCCTTGGTGGAGATGCCATTCTACATGGGATTTCTTGTTCCAATTTTCAATTAGGTTTCAAGGACCTGCAGATTCTGAATTTACTGTCATTGATTGCATGAGTGAACCAACTAGCCAGTATTTATTGATTCTGACTATGTGTTCAGTGCTAGTTTGTGGTAATTAGAAAAAGATGCTTCAGCTCCTGCCTTTGGGGGCTTAGAGTAAAACCAAAGGGATAAACAACAACCAGGCTATCCCAGAAGCAATGCAGGTAAAATTTACACCTGGTCTCTGTTCAGGTGTATCCACTAGAATATCCTAAGGATAATGAAATCCTCTGAGATATCAACCATTTTTAGAAAAGTCTCAGGAAAATACCAAAGAGAAAGAGAACCTCAGGAAATGTCAGAAACTCAAGACAAGAAGGCAAAACCAATGTGAAGGAGAAAAGCTTTTGACACATGGTCTATGAGGAAATTCAATTGCAGTCATTCCTCCGTATCAGAGTGGAACTGGTTCCAAGAAACAATCCCCCCCAACCCCCACAATGGATACTAAAGTCCAAGGATGCTCAAGTCCCTTATAGAAAATGATGTGGCATTTGCTTATGACCTATGAAATCTACCTATACACTTTAATTCATCTCTAGATTACTCATAGTCCCTAATATGATGTCAATGCTATTGTAAATAGCTCTTACGTTGTATTGTTTAGGAGGAAATGACAATAAAAAAATGTACATATGTTCAGTTCAGATGCAGACTTGGGGGGAATATTTTTGCCCTCAGTTGAATTCTCAGATGTGGGAGATGTAGAGGGTTAACGAGGTATACCAGCAGAATAAATTGGCAGTAGAAGAGAATCTTGCATGGGTGTAAAAACATGAGCTGGGAGCTGGGACCAGGGTCTTCCTGGTCTCTAATACTCTAATACCAGCCTTCCAGAAATCTGGACAAGAAGTCTTCATCCTATCTTCAGCAGACAAGCACACAGTCTCTTTTCAAGAACAAAGAACTGGTTGGGCATGATGACGCATGCCTGGAATCCTAGTGGTTTGGGAGGCTGAGGCAGAAGGATAGCAAGTTCAAAGCCAGCCTCAGCAATTTAGCAAGGCCCTAAGCAATTTAGTAAGAACCTGTCCCTAAATAAAATACAAAAAAAGGTCTGGGGGTGTGGCTCAGTGTTTAAGCACCCCTGGTTTCAGTCCCTGGTACCAAAACAAAACGAAACTTATTTCTATGCATTTATGAGTTGGTCAGGATGAACCCAGCTACTATGTAAAACCATAAAGCTCCAATTAAAAAAAAATAAGACAAAGAGCTTACTATCTGCAGCAAGTCTTGAGTTCAGTTCTTTGGGAAGTTACTATAAATAAGCAGATAGATTTGAAAATCACCCAGTTTGAATACATGTTTCCATCTCTGTTTTCCACCCAGTGAAGCACCCAGTAGGAAAGAAGTCAAATGAAAACTCAACAATTTTCCTAAAACCAAGAGGCTATGATGAACTACAGTAGACAAGCATTTTAGCTGGGTGCTTCACCACAATGAGCAAAGTGAAACTTCTCTAGCAAAAAGTAGGTTCCTGGGGCTGGGGTTGTGGCTCAGTGGTACAGTGCTCGCCTAGCATGTGTAAGGCCTGGGTTCAATCCTCAGCACCACATAAAGAGAAATAAATAAAGGTATTGTGTCCATCTACAAATGAAAAAATATATATATATATATAAAGAACATCCTGAGGATAATGAAATATCCTAAATATCATATATATGTATATATATATATATATATATATGTGTGTGTGTGTGTGTGTGTGTGTGTGTGTGTGTGTGTGTGTGTGTGTATAAAATAAAAGAACAGGTTGCAGAAAATAAGTAGGCTGTTGAGTAGGGGACTTTATTAGTGGCTTTACTATTTTATTTGAAATCCTGAAAGTTTTCAGACAACTAGTTATTCTTATAAATAAATTCTCATAAAGCATCTTTTAAAATGATTTGGAAAATTTAAATTATTTGAAAATTTGAATTTATCATACCAATATAACCCACATGCAGTACAAATATCATGACTGATTCCACAAATAGAAAATGTAACTTGTTCATCAATATGTATGACTCCCCTTTGTGTTTCGTCTTTTGGGCACAGGTCTATTTATGTATTTTGTCTTAGTTTAGGGCTCTTTCAGATCTGAATCAGAGATAAGGATTGGAAAGAAAGCAGTTTCTCTGGGAGGTAAAGGGAATGCTGTTCAGGGAGTGGGGAAATGAGGGAAGAAAGGGACCCAAGGAGAATGATAGAAGTTCCATTATCAACCCTGCCGCCATGCTGGTGATGAAATTAAACTCCACTGTGGAAGCTCTGGGAAAACACCTGCCCCACAGCCACCCACCTGAGGGACGAAAGAGGGGACATGCTTATACTCCTATCAAAAATGGGCACCGATTCAAATAAATACAGAAGGAGAATGCAGTTGATACTTGGAGGGGTGAAACAGGCAATTCCAAAAACAGAAGAGCCAGCCCTTCCCCAAGGAATAATAATAATAATAATAATAATAATGAAAGAACTACTCTTCATGGGCAAGGCAGCCTTTTAAAAGGACATTAAAAAACATAAAATTTCAAATAATAGTTATCAAATTTAGAGGAAAAAAATCAAATCTCTTTATCACCAACTGAAATGGAGATATATATATACTGGTGTCAATCACTGCAGACAGTTGAATTTCTACCCCAGCCAACCCAGGCTTTTTTCACACCTTGGCAACTTTGTGTTTCAGCACCTCATGTCACCCCTTCCGAGGAAGCTTCTCCTTCTGTTCCAGGATGGATTCCCTGATGAGACTTCATCTGACATCGTTCTACTTGTACTCAGTTGAGTTTTATTTACAAATTAACTCCACTTCTTACTCCTTCCTAAGTATAGGCAAAATATTCTCTAATTGCTTCATCTATAGCTCTAATTTCTTTCAAGTCAGTGAATTTTCCAAAGAGTGGGAACATCTTATTCTTTTATAATAGCCATACCACTAGCACAGTACCAGGAACAGAAGGAATGAAATCTGCATTTAAATGTGGTAAAAGAGGGAGGCACAGGTGTGGTTTGATGAGATCACAGGAAATGGATCTATAGAACTGCTGTGGATCCTCTTCAAGTTTCTTCATTTATAAACAGGGAATGAAGTATCTCCTTGGAAATTTATGGTTAGGATCAAATAAATTAATATATGCCAAGTGCCTAGCACAAAGCAGGCTTAGGCTATATTTATTCTTTTCTCCTTCCTAATAGAAAGCAATGTGCTTCATGTTCTAATAGAATGTTAACCCTTAGGTTAATGTTAATCCTTAGTCTGGAGTCCAGAATAAACTTGAGACTCTGTTTGCCCATATCCATGTGAATTGTTCTAAAAGTGTTTTTTTGTTGTTGTTGTTTTGTTTTTGTTTTTGTTTTTTAATGTGGACTCACTATGTTGTCCAGCCTGGCCTCAAACTCTTAGGCTCAAGGGATCCTCTTGCCTCAGCCTCTGGAGTAGTTAGAACCATTGAACCATGCCCAGCTTGAGAAATATTTATCCTAATTCATCCTTGATGTGTAAGGGTAATTGAGACATGCTCACATTTGTAAGGGCCTTTGTGCAAATGTAGGGAGAATCTGGTTACAGTCAATCAGAAAAAGGAAGTCCCTTTGAGCACAGGATTTAGCAGAAGCTAAAGACACCAAGCAGAAAGCAGGTCAAGTGGACTCTGCAAAAATTCAAGTTCAGTGCTCTTCCCTAGTGCGACTCTAGTTCTTGTCCTGCCAGGCTCAACTCTAGAAATCTCTGACTTGCCTTGTCCTATTGCATCTCTCTGAATCTGGCTATGCCCTTGGTCTGACTTAAATTAGCACAATGGGCCTTTCTCATCATTATGAGGATTCAGCAATTAATGATGTGGACCTCCATGGCAGCAAAAGGAAATCAGCTTTGATTCTTCCTTTCACCAAATTTGAAACAATAAAATTTTATTTGATGGCAAGGAGGTACAAAAGCAAGTCAAGGTCCATACCTGTTCTGATTTAGCATCTAGGTGTGTGTGTGAGAGAAAGACAGAGACACACAGAGACAGAGGCAAGATGCAGAGACACAGAGAAAGGGGACATAAAGATTGTTGTTCAGTAGTTTTTAGAAGCCTGGGCAGAGTTCTGTTTACATTTACCATGATACCGTTTGGATGGTTAAAGGCCCATGGTTAAAGGCTAGTTGCCCAAGTTGGCACTGTTGGACTTTTAGGAGGCAGAGCCTAGTGGGAGGTCATTAAAACCATGCCTCCAAGAGGGAGCCTGGCCAGTCCTCTTTCCCTTTTGCTTCCTGGTTGATGAGATGACCAGTTTTGCTCTGCTGCCTTCTCCCACTGTGATGTGCGACCCCATAGCAAGCCCCCAACAATGGGGCCAATCAATCATGAATGGGAATCTCCCAAACTGTGAGCCAGAATAAACCTTTTCTCTTGTAAGTTAACTAGCTCAGGTATTTCCTTAGAGTGACAGAAAATTGGCTACGACACACAACCTTTCCATTTCTGTCATGCGTGACCCACCCTCATCAACAGATAAGGACACCAAAGACCAGAAAGAGCCTCTATGTTTTGCTCAAAGGCACACGCCAAAATGCTCATTTGTGTCCTCAGTCCAGCTCTAGTCGTCTTGCCCTCAAGGGCCTTCCTCTGCATCCTGCCTTTGTAAGGATGGGAAGAAAATAAAAAATGAAATTCTAAACAGCAAGGGAAGAGCATGAGAGAATGGAGTGGAGCAGGAACAGGAGAAGAGGCTCTCAGAAACGACAGCAGAGGGGTGGCCAGCCCCTGAGGGATAATGGGGTTAAAGAGCACCGAGCTGGAACTTACTGCAAATAATAGATCAGTGGACAGAGGTTTATACCCAGAATACCACATATTTATACCCAGGATATAGAAAGAACTCAGAAAACCTAATACCAAGATGAATAACCCTCAATAAATGGGCAAACGAACTGGACAGACCCTTCTCAAAAAAAAAAAAGAAGTATAAACAGCCAATAGTTATAAGAAAACATATTCCACACTTTTAGCCATCAAGGAAATGCAAATCAGAATTACACTGAAATTCCATCTCACCTCAATCGGAATGGCTATTATCAAGAATACAAAAATCTAGCCAGGTGTGGTGGTGCACGCCTATAATAACCAGCGGCTTGGGAGGCTGAGGCAGGAGGATCTCAAGTTGAAAAACAGCCTCAGCAAAAACGAGGCACTAAGCAACTCAGTGAGACCCGGTCTCTAAATAAAATATAAAATAGGGCTGGGGATGCGGCTCAGGAGTCAAGTGCCCTTGAGTTCAATCCCCAGTACCCTCCCCTCCAAAAAAAAAGAAAAACTAATAAGTGCTGTGGAGGATGTAGGGAAAAAGGAACATGTATACACTATTGCTGAGAACGTAAATTAGTATAATTACTGGAAATAACTATGGAAGTTCCTCCAAAAGCTAAAAATAGAACTACCATATGATCCAGTGAGACCACTCCTTGGTATAGATCTGAAGGAATGAAAGTAGCATACTATGAAAATACCCCGAATACACATATCTATTGAGGCACAATTCATAATAGCCAAGTTAGGAGATCAGCCTACGTGCTCCAAAACAGATGAATGGATGAAGAAAATGTGCTGTAAATACACAATGGAGCATTATTCAACCATAACAAGTCCAAAATCCTGTCATTTACTGGAAAATGAATGGAACTGGAGATCATTGTGTTAAGCAAAATAAACCAGACTGAGAGAGAGATGTATCACGTGTTTTCTCTCAAATATGGTATCTAGGGGAAAAAAAAGACAACGTGAAAGTAGAAGGAAGACTATTAGAAGAAGAAGGGGAGCGGGGGAGGGGAGGAAAGGAGGGTAATGGGGGTGGAAATGATCAAAATATGTTCAGTGCATATACAAGTAATCCACAATGAAACCTATGACTCTGTATAATTAATAGGAACTAATAAAATTTAAAAAGTGGGTTCGTGGAAATGAGTTTAATGAGGAGCAATAGGGAGGGCGTGGGCATCAGCCAGCAGAGGAAAGGAGGGAACCGGAAGGCAGAAAGCTCAGGCTACGGAATCCTTGCAGAAATGAAGCCATCTCTGATCATTTGGAAGAGCCACCTACAGCACTTTCCATGTTATTCCTCTTTGTAGCCTCAGGGCCAGGCCAGGGCTGAGCCCCAGGAGTCCAGTCAGAATCCAAAGGATTTCCCTTTTAAGTCTGCAGAATGTGGGGACGGTCACGTTGAGGCCCTGTTGTTGTCTCCAAGCCAGCTGACCCGCCCAGAGTCCCCTGGACGGGGCATGTCCATTCAGTCTGTGTGGCTTTGATTTCACTCAGCAGAACCCAGCAGAGATCTGGCGACACCCACGGGGCTGGCCAGGGGATCCTCAGCCCTGCCTGGTGCCAGGCTCTCCATCCCGTGAGAACCACAGAAAGGCTTCTCCTTCCTTCCCTGGGCTGCCAGGCATATGAAAAGTTGCCCCCAGAGGCTTGTCACACCGTCCACTGGTCCTCAGACCTTCCCATACGGTTTGGAGGGAGAGATTTTGAATCAGGCTGCCCAAGTTCCAGCCAGCTCCTGGCTGCTCTGGATCCCTGGGTCCCACTGAGAGTGAGGGGCATGGACGCCTGTCCTGCAGCCGAGAGGCTACAATGTGCAGGGTGGATGTGGCCTTGCCTAGGACCCCACTGATAAGCTCTAAATCGTATACTGTTTCACAATTTGAATAAGAACCGGAGGTTTGAAAACCCTTGTGATGGGGGAAGAAAGAGAGATAGACAACGACTTTACCTGATTGATCAGGTAAAATTTGTAACAAGCAGAAATCTGAACTGGCAACCAAAATCCAAAACTCTATTCAAGATGTTCTCCCATCTGCAAGGCATCTTTATTCCCACTTGCCATCCAGTTATTCAGACCAGCTGGGAAGTCCATTCAACCTTGGACTAATTTAACCCCAGACCCCTGCAGGGTTTTGTTTATTTTTAAATGTTATCAAAGTGTAACATTAAAAAAAAAAAGGTAAGAGCATAAAAATCGTAGTCAGCTGTTTTAATTTTCACAAAGTGAGCCCAGGCCTGTAAACTACCTCCAAATCCAGAAACACAACACAGTTAGCACCCAGAAGCCCCTGCAAATCCTTTCAGCAACTTCCTCCTCAGGTATAACCATGACCCTGACCAACTTCTAACCATGACAACCTGTTTTGCCTGTTTTGGGCCTTACATAAAAAATGGAATCACACACACAGTATACTCTTTTATGCTATTTTTGGCATTCAACATCATCTGTGTAATTTATAATTGGAGTTTATTGACTTTCATTGTGGTAAAATATCCCGTTGTTTAAATACACATGATTTGTCAATCCATTCTATCAAAAGGGGCATTTGGGTTGGTCTGGTGGGTAATCACATGCATAGTGTTGCCCTGAACATTATTACACAAGCCAGGTCCTGTTTTCAAAGTCTGATACAAAACCACCTACCGTTGCTGCGGCCCTCTTTACCAAGATGTTTCACTCCCAAGATTTCACAGTTTTGGGACCCCACTTAACTTCCTCCCATAATGATTTATGTTATATTTTTTAATACAAATTACCCTGGCTGAAGAGCATGTTAATATCATCAGCATTTACTCATCTATGTGTGCCCACAGAGCTTTGTCTAGTGCCCTGCACAAAGCAAGTGTTCAACATTTTCTCAGTTAAATGGAATTGTTTGAGAATGAGCCCTACATACCCATCATCTCCCCTAGTCCCACTTCTCCATCTTCTCCAAACAAAATATCATCTCTCCCTGAAACATCCATTACAGCAATGGTGCTCAATTATTTTGTTTTTATATCTCCAATGTAAATAAATGGAAAACTCTATTCCCATGCACAAATTTTTAAATTTGTATATTTATCACTATTTTAAATAAATAGAGTGAAATTTCTGCCATATTGGAAATTGTTTAATACTGCAAATATTTTTTAAAAAGTTGAAACTGCAAATTTGGCTCATAGAAGTTATGGACAGTATTCACCATATTACATAATTGGCAAAGCAGTCTTCATTGACAAGTTAATTAACATTCAGATATGACTTCCCACTATTTTAAAAAATTATTTCAAATAAACATGTTATGGCAAACTTTACTTGTAAATCATAATTCTGAGCCACATAACTGTATGGGTTGGTGGATGATGGATGGGTAGATGGGTTAGATGGGTGAATAGATAGATGGATGAATGAATGGATGGACAGGTAGGTGAATGGGGGAATTGGTGGGTAGACGATGGATGAATGGATGCATGGGTGGGTGGGTGTCTGGGTAGGTGAGTGAATGTGTGGAGGCACAGAAATTCACCATGACCCTTTCACGTGAATGAAACAAAATTCCATACCTTCAATCTCCTCCCAAACCTTTCTTTGCTTTGCTTTCATGTGACTTTCTAGAAGGGATGCCTTCCTGCATTCTTTATATGTTAAATGTCCCAAAATCTGTTGCATTCCAGGACAATAAGTCTCCAACAAGAAGATCCAGGGAAGTGAAGAGTCAGTTCTTCCTTTCTGATGTGGGGGCAGAAAAAAAGAAGGTAGAAAGCTGTGTTTTGAACACATTTGCTCTGTGCTTGCTTTCTAAAATCATGATAAGAAGAGAGTGATTGGCGTTTGAAGATATTGGATCACTTTATTTTCTCATGCTACCCAGTCAAACCATGAACCTTAATTCTATCTCCGTGTCATACATAAAAGACACACAGCAATCCAAAAACTAGACAGAGATCTGTTTTCCAGTCTCTCAAGAAAATGGACAGCAAGGGATTTCCTAATAATGCTCACCTGGCATTTAGAAAGTTTAAAATTCTCCCTCTGAATTATTTTTCTATTTTACTTGTTATACTACGATCAGGTGTTTTCTAGGAAGGGTTAGAATCAGCACTAAAACGTTCTTAATTACCAAACAATATTTATTTCATTCATTACCTGAGTTCAATTTTTAATTTGGGTTGACTTTTCCCTGAAATTTAGCATAATAAACATTTTAGCTCATTTGCCCCCCACAGCTCAACTAGTTTGAGCTCATGGAATGCAAACTAATTTTAAAATAAGCAAGGGACTTGAAAGGCAAGCTTTTGCTGCCAAAATAAAAAGGAAAGAAAGAACATACTGCATTAATAGCCAAGTGGTATTTCTCTGACATCTGGGATCCTCTAATTCTCCAGAACAGCTGCAAACCTGAAAATACCCCCAAAGGCCTCTGGAAGTGAGCAGTGGTTCACTCTGGGAAGATTCTCACTTTGAAAACGACAGAAGAAAAGAGGAAACCGACTGTTCCCTTGGACAACTGCACACCCAGCAATGCAGACCTCTGAGGGCTGAAGAAGGTGGCCAACAAGCAGTCCAGACCCAGAAGCCTGGAGAAGTGGATCCCCAAGAATGAAGAGTAGGGACTCGGGGAACCCCAAAGACAACTAAGAAGAAGTTTGATCACTCCAAAGAGAAGAGCAGCAGATAGGGACAATATCAGCTGCCTTACCCCAGACACCTCAGGACCTCTGAGGGCCTGTGCATGGTATTAACACAAGGGTCCTCCTCCTGTACCTACCCTTTTGACTGTAAGGAGTTGACACCTCTGTGTATCAGCTCCTCAATCTTCCCTCAGTCAACCGTGTACCTGCTCCACCATGGCTATTGCTCCTCATTACTTTGCCCACTTGCATACCACCAGGGGCTTTTCATCCCAACTTTTATATCACAGATGGTTTACTTACACTGCCATCTCACAACACTCTACCTCTTTCCATGTTTGGTTTGAATTTCTGAGTATCCTATTTGTCCAACTTGACTTTTGAAGCCAAACTACGGGCCAAGACTCATTGACCAGCTTGTAGACTGGCTACTTTTGGGACAGGTGCCCATTTTGATTCCACCAATTATAAGTGGGTTTGGGAAAGACATGTGATTCAAAACAGGGCTACTCTAGAGCTTCCCATTAGCAGAAATTGTGGTAAGCAATATATATATAATATATGTTTAGTGAGACCCTGAACCATCTAGGAGTATCAATTTGGTTTAATATTCTTGGCTTAATAAAAAGCAGGAAAATCTGATATGATTTCCAATGAAAACTTTTACCTCTTAAAATAATAACTTTAAATCATGTGGAAAGTTCATGTGAGTACCATACAACAGAGAGGCAATTAACTATTCTTTCTCAGATGATACGGAGGATTTGTAAATATTTTTTCATCTTCCTGGAGTGTTAAAGTGGCTATTGGGATGTTATGTTCAGTCAGTTTTCTGTTGAATACAGCTAGCTCTCTTTTGCTATTGGAAAGTATTCCTACCAATACTCTCTAATCCATTTATCCCAGAGCTTGCCACAACCACAGGAAACATGAGCCATGTCTTTCTTAGGTCTTTTATGTGTTGGAGTTTAAGCATCAGGTCTAAGTGCTGACTCTAAAAATTCTCACGACGTAGCTAAAAAAAAAAAATACACATTGGTCCCTGGGCAAAATGGTAAACAGATGTCTCTTCACCCCTACATAATGATATCATATTCTTACTAAAAACATGGCCATAGTCTAAAATCCAATGAGAATGAAGTTAGTATAAACCATTAGCAATTTCCCTAATCAGAGTACATTTCTCCTGCCCCTCTGACAAACCACACCCACTTGTCCTTCCAAGTCCAGCTAAACAAAATTTCTTGTTTTGAAATTCCTGAGATAATGGCTGGAAGAAGGACAGAAGGGCAAAATCCTAGGAAGTAGTTTGGGTAACTAGGAAAGGTTCCTGCAGGCAAGAATAAAGAGAGATTGCAGGGGAAAAGGCAGTTCATATCAGGAAGAAGCCTTAGTTTAGTGGCTAGAATTACCCCCAGGAGTAGCTACTTTAGCAGGATCAGTCTTAGATGCTACAATGAGGGAAGAAAAGAACATCTCACTTCCAGGCCAGTGAAAGGTGTTGGGGACAGGGCAGAGAGATACTGGTCTGGAATCCAAAATCAGGGTTGGAACAACAGAAAGAATAATGGGATCTGAGCCAGCATTCTGGCCAAGGGCAAGGCCAGACAGGTGCAATGTATGAAGTTTGAAATAGGGTAGAAAGAACCAAGGGGCCAGGTAACTTGGAACTTTTCCAAGTTCAGAAAAGAGAAGGACAAAAAAAATCAAGATTTTAACTGACCTATATTCTCTGCACTCTTGGAAGTTCTTAATATGCAATTATCATACAGTTTAGCATTCACCTGTTCTTACCTTCTCTCCTAATGTTACGGGTCTGTGAGGTGTCCCCCAAAATTTCATGTGTGAGACAAAGGTTTAGAGGAGTAATTATTGAATTATGAGAGCCCTTGTGACTTAATCCCCTCATGGAATTACTGAGTGGTAACTGAAGGCAGGCAGGGTGTGGCTGGAGGAGGTGGGTTATTGGGAGGGTGTCTTTGGGGTATATACTTTGCATCTGGCAAATGAGTCTCTCTCTCTCTCTCTCTCTGTCTCTCTCTCTCTGCTTTCTGATCATCATGTGAGCTGCTTGCCTCTGCCATACCCTTCCTCCATGATGTTCTGCCTCACCTCAAACCCCAAGGAATGGAGCCTGTTGTCTATGGAGAGAGACCTCTGAAACCCTGAGCCCCCAAAATAAACATTTGCTCATCTACAATTTTTCTGGTTAAGTCTTTTAGTCACAACAGCAAAAAAAAAAAAAAAAAAAAAAGCTGATTAAAACACCCATTCAAGCACCTATCATTAATTTATTGAGTTTCTGTTTCCTAAATGTAAATTCCTTAGTAGAGAAATCTGAGTTGGCTTTTCATTTCCAGAAAGTCTCTTAAGAATATGGGTTGTGGGGCTGGGGCTGGGGCTCAGCGGTAGCACACTTGCCTTGCATGTGTGAGGCACTGGGTTCGATTCTCAGCACCATGTATAAATAAAATAAAGATCTATCAACAACTAAGGGAAAAAATATTTTAAAAAAAAAGAATATGGGTCAAATGTTAATTTCCAATGACCTGGAATGGGGGCAGAACTCCGGAAGGAGACCTGTGGACTGTAGTTATGTATGAGGGGAACACATGTTTCTAGGACACATTCTCAATGGGTTGCAGAATTCTGGAGGGGTAGGGTGGTGGCATATCTGAGACATACACGAAGTAGAAGCTCTCTTTGTCGGCCTTCACTTCGCTGACTCCAAACTTTCTTCTGCTCTCCACTCCCTCTAGAAGACCTGCCACATGATGGCCCTGGCATAGAGAAGTCTCTCAGTCTCTGTCTACTCCTGCCCTTGCCAGCTGGGCTGTGAGCTTGCCACACATTAGCCTGTCTGGCCCTGCTCCTGTTCACACTAGTGGTGCTTGTATTATAATTGTATAATTAAATAATGAATAGGTAAACTCAGAGCATGTACATTGAAAAAAAAAGAATTATCTCTACAAAGATGAATTTGAGGGCTTTGAAAAGACCCATAAAGTTTCACCATCAAATAAGATGTGAGAAAGACAACTCAAAATGGGAGGAGTACCTGCACATCTACAAGTATTCTGCACTCAACTTACTTGAAAACTGTTTTTAAGTTGTTCATTCACTTGAAAAAACCCCAAACTAGAAATCATGGATGATTTACTACAGATATGATTTATTCCAGAAAGATAATATGAAACCCCAGTCAGTTGTCCCTGAATTAAAGTGAAGGTCTTAACCTGCCATGGAAAAATGGCAAGTGAGTTTACATTTTTTTTTTTGCATTTTGTATGAATATATGTGTTTACATATTAATTTACATGCATGTGTATACTGAAAACATTTTAGGTCATATACTTTTTTTATTATTTTCTTCAGTAACTGCCAACCATCAGTGTAATCAACTTGGTGGGAGGACTTTTATTGCAATTTTAGTCCTTCCTGCTGCTTCCTATCAATAACTTGCTTAGCACCAAAGCATCATGGTCATTAGTGACCCCTTGTTCCCTGACAACCTCAAAGGAGGTAAATAGGCCAAACAGTGAGAAACAATAGCTTGTGCCCAAATTATCATCACAGCCCAATACTCCTTGAAGACTGAGTGAAATGGAAGTAATAGTGAATCGTTAGTTCTGGAAAAAAAGAAATAATAATATGGTCTCTTGCCTTGACTTCATTGTTAAGATATTTGGCACTGGCACTTTTAAATACTCCCCTAAATGGCAGAGAACTTGTCTTAAACATGGCCCCCATGGAGAACCAAACAATAGGGAAAAATCAAGATCATGATCAGGCACTCTTGTCCTCCCAGCCAGTGCAATGGGTGAGAGCTCCGCTCTAGAATCAGGTGCCTTAATATCAATTTGCCAAAAAGCATCCACAATAATTTAACGTTTCTAAGTCTCAGTTTTCTCTGCTGTGAGTTGGACTCTTGTTGAGAACTGAATGCTGTGATGAATGCATCACAAGGTAAGGTCTTCTTGGCCTTCATTCCTTCTCCTTTTTCATCTTCTATCCACCCTAGAGAAGGAGAAGGTGATGAACACAGTAGAGGGAAGAAATTTGTCATCCATATAAGGCCTGGAGTTGAAAAAGAAATATGCATTATGTTTGCCCCACTCTGAAGTATATGAAGGGCCTCGAGCCTCCCCAACACCTCACTGGCTCAGAACAAAAGCACCTGGAAACTTTTCTTGAAGATGCAACCTTTCCTTCATGTGTCCACCAAGCACTAGCTATGTGCCAGACACTGAGGTGCAGCAGTGAACAAATCGAGGTCTCCACTCTCAGGGAACTTACTAATAATCTGACTGAAGAAAAGCCAAAGACCAAGAAAGAGTTTCCATGTGAAAACTAAGCACAATGCCTAGCACACAGTAAGCACTCAATAGACACCAGCTACTTTAACACTGGTCATTATTACTCCAGTTGAAAAACCTAATTTAGGATTGTTAAAGTATACCCCTGACTTCACCCCTGTTTCCCACTTAAAAGATGGACTAACCTTCCACTAAATTTCTCAAGAGCCATCCTTGGGACCTCTGTGACCCTGTTCCAAAACACAGACCTCCCTGTGTTTTATGAGCTTTCCCTTCCCCTACTTTTCTGTTTTCAAAAGTCACTACCACTTTACAGCTCTGCAGCAGCTGGGAAAGGAAAAGCTGGGGTCATCAAAGCTGCAATGCTCTATTAAAATATAACCAATCCATGTCCAGCCTTCCATCCCATTCCAGCAGTAAAAGGCATGCGTCTTCAAGGATCTCCAGGTCTGTGCAAACCTATGGACACAAAGGAGGGCTCTTCAAAGTGTCACCTGCTAATCTGAGCACAGACTAATTCCTGCCAGGCAGGTTTCCACAGCCTGAGTCCTCCTGGGGCCTACCTAGGCCCCTACTTAATACTGGACCCCTCCACACTCTACCTCACTCTAGTTTTTCTTTACCATCATCTAACCCATAATTCATGTATTTATTATGCTCATTCTTTATTTCTCTTTCCTCCATGGTGATGTAAATTCTTATGAGGGCAAAGATGTAAATTTTGTTACCACTCTGCCTGGTCTATATTAGATGCTCAGTAAATATTTTTCAAACGAATGAATGAAAACCACAGAGGAAAAGCTGCTTACCAGTCCTGGAAGTCCTGTGGCCCTTAGCCAGCACTCCAGAAGGCAAAACCAACTCACACTTGGACAACTCACTGAGACTGTTTCCATGTACACGGAAAGGAGAGTGGGAAAGGTGGGGGAAGCAAATGAGGGACAGTGCTGCTTCTGTTTTCTGGAATGTTCCCTGTGTATTGAAGGACTGAATGCATCTCCACACACACACACACACACACACACACACACACGCACACACCACATCATACACACCCAGCCTAAGTAGCCCTCGTTGGGATTCCGCAGATAGCAAACATATAATGAAACTGGGATTTGAAAGCACCATCTTCAGTTGTTAAGATTTTGTTTCTAAGAAGGCAGACAAGAAGAGCTCGGGCAGACAGGGCTGTTGCAGGGCTGCCATCTCTTTTGCCAGGACAGGCAGAGCTGTAGCGGGCAGAGGAGGGAGTGGCCCAGGGTCCTCCCCTCGCTCCCAAGCGCCTACAAAGGGCAGCTGGGGTTGAGCCTTGCTGAGCCAAAGCAGCAGCATACAGCAAAGGAAATGGGTGGAGAGGACACTGGGGGCCAACAGTATGGAGCCAGGCAGAGGAGAGGGACCAGAGGTCCCCAAGGGGCTGGCACAGCAGGCGGAGAGCCTCCTCCCTGCAGGCTCCGAGCGTGCCAGGATCCCTAGACTGCCTCCCCCGTGGGCACGGGGGTGCTTATGCGCCCTGGGAGAGTGGGGCTTCACCATGCAGACTGGTTTCTGCCTTTTCACATTTTTTGCTCCAGAACCCAAGGTTTCTGAGCGGGGAGTGAGGGGCAGGGGCATAGAGGGACCCCCCAGAGGGAACCCAATTGCTCTAGCTGCGCCCTTCCCTGCTGTTCCGGGGTGCCCACTCCAGCCCCTCAATTCCCCGAAGTCTTCTGACCGCTCATACTTCTGTGATCCCCACTCCCGAGTTCCCGCAGGAAACACAACATTGCATCTCTTAGTTCAGGTCTTTCCCTGGACAAATTGTAAATCACATGAAGAGCCTTATTCTCTTTTGCCCAAGTTTTATTTCTCTTTTTCCTTTTTAAATTTTTTCTTCTGATTATAAAGTGTTTCTGTGGATTCTGTTTAATCCAAAGCAGTAATTTTGCCCAGCCATTAATAGTGTGACCTCAAGAAAACACTCTCTGGAGTAAGTTTTCTCGTGTGCAAAATGAGATTTCTAAGGTCCCTGACGCTTTTAAATTCCAGACTTTCCAAGGAGTCCTAGGGTTGGTTTATTAGTTAGAGTTGTCCTGACTACAGTGGTTTTAGGTCTAAATGCAGTTTCTGGGACAGAGGCAGGGATGGGGCTTCCCCTTGGGCATCTGTGAGCAACCAGCAGGAAGAGAGCCCTGCAGTCAGCCTGGTCTGTCCCCCCTGGGGTACACACTACGTGCCCCAGTTCTTCATACATATAACCACTCTGATAGTGGCTGAGGTGTAGGGAAAAAAATCTCTTTTACTGCAAGGCCAACTCTGAAAGGGGGGATTTTTCAGAAAGAACTTTTGCTAGGAAATTATGAAGTCCAAAACCACAAAACTACCTTCATCCAGTCAGAGCCCACATTCTTGTGAATGACTTTAATAAAAGGCAGACATTGGTTAGTAAATTTTAGTAACCTAGAGTCCCAGGTTATTTCCCTCAACTGATCCATGAAGAGAAGGGTGCCCAGGCCAAGGAATTCAAACCATCACCATGCAGTATATGTGGCCCTTTCTAGGATCTGTACAGAGGAAAAAGCTTGGGCTTCCAGATCATTCTCATGCAAATTCAATTCCAGTGTTGCCCTTTTTTTTGGCCATCTTGTTTTGGATCTCCTTCTTATTTATTTGTTTGTTCGAAATTGGTATGTATGACAGCAGAACGCATTTTGATTCACTGCATACAAATGGAGCACAATTGTTCATTTCTCTGTTTGTACACGATGTAGCGTCACACCACATGCAGTCATACACGTGCCTAGGGTAATGATGTCCATCTCATTCCACCATCTTTCCTGCCCCCATGGCCCCTCCCCTTTGCCCAGTCAGAGTTAGGACAGCCTTCTTACTTCTCTGATCTCCATTTCTTTTCTTCTAAATAGAAATAATATCTTCTGTGCCACTGGGTTAAATGAATATTAAAGGCGAATAAATGTGAATCATTTGGAGTTCTTAATGATATACATGGAACTGACCCCTGTTCAGCATAACAGCAATTTATTAAGGGATGCTCCACACAATCCTGAGAAAGCCAGTGAATCAGGCTTGGAGGCCATGAAGCCACAAAGGCTTCCCAAATAACATCTGCCTCTGCAGGTGGCTTGGGACAGACAGCTTTTAGCTCCTATCCTGGCCTGTAGTGTGTCTATCAGGGCTCTGCTGCTGCCGCCACCAGCAAGGCTTCTCAGACTACCTCTTGCAGCATTGCCTTCCAAATCAAAGGCTCACATAACCTAACAGTGTCCTCTGTTATTCCTTCAGATCTGTCTCTGGTCCTGGGAAGCTACTTTTCTTCATTTTGTTTGATTCATTTGAGACAATCCTCCATCTGTTTTTAAGACTGATTCTGCCCCTGGGTGAAATTAGCTTTTCACCTCTTTTTTGGGAACAGAATGGTGTGACCTTGGCAGAAGGCACTGTAACCTCACCACTCCATCCCATTGCAGCTCTAAGTTAGTACCTTGTTTCTTCCTGTTTCGAAGCCTAGACTATCTTTGGAACATCTGAGAAATTCCCACTTCTTGTTTGAGTCAAGTTTGCATTACCAGCTGAGCCACCACCTGGCTGTTCTTTGGTTCAATACCCTAATGCCTCCAAGGCTAGATCAGTGGTTCCCAGCCTTGCCTGCACATTAGAAGGTGCAGGGGTTGGGCCTTGGAGAGTCTGATTTAATTGGTCCCGAGTAATCCCAGGTATGAGCATTTTTAACAGCTCCCCCATTTAATTATCAGGGGAATTGTCTTCTAAAATCCCATCAAGGTTTTTCCTCCAACACCAAAAGCTTTAGGCAAGGAATTAAAATTGAACATATTGTATCAAACAAGAGGGTAACGTACTCCCAGTCTCTCCTAACTATCTGCAAATATTAAGTTTTGAGTTAACATTTTGCAAATAGGAGCTGTGAATGAGCCTTTTTGGATACTTCAGCTTCTGGATTTGAAAGTCACATTGATCCCTCTGAGGCTGTTGTTACCTATTCAGATTGAATTTAAATAGAAAAGGGGAGAAGGAGTCCTTAAGGGATGTGACACAATCCCTGGTGGTCCAAGCTCTCTAAGGTAAGTGAGGAATGACAAATTCTCAATTCTGCTTACTTCAAATATTTGGTTTGTTCAGTAACATGAATCATCTAATGATAAAGTGACTGAGGTAAAAGTATTGACAACTGTGAGAATACCAGGGGGTTTATTACTTTTCCCATCTATTTATCAGTCCAAACTGTCAATTATACTCATAAGAAACGAGCAGAAGGAATTGATAGGCCTTCACTGATGGCATAGCTAAAATGCTATAGAACAATGGAAAAATGTGGAAATGACATCTCAGTGTGACTCACTTTACATATATAAGTCAGCAGTGTTTTGAGTGGTTGGTGATAACTATGGAGACAACTGATCTCCTCCTCCTCTTCCTCCTCCTCCTCCTCTTTCTTCTTCTAAAAAGTCATAAGAAGCCTTACCCCAAACTGTCATTTGATGTACAACCTGTAGAAATGCTGAAGTCCCCACCACTGGGGACCTTGTCATTCTTTTTTGTCCAAACAACATCTGGGTTGGAATCTCCCATCTCCCAAATGGCAGATGCTAAGAGTGCCAGACTCTCACCTGGCCTGCTGCCCCTGAAGCTGAGGCATGGGCCCAGCTACAGAAATAGGCTCCACCAATCACAGACAACCACTAGACTTGCAATCAAAGCTCACTGATCAGCAGTGATGCAAGATGGCAGCAGGTTTTATTTGTCTGATGCAACAGTGGCAGGTGTTTCCAGCATCTGAGGCTCTGGGGGCAGACTGCCACCTTGGGCAGGATGGCAGTGGAGGAAGCATTGCGGAGACAGTTCTACCTATAATGGAGCTAGCTGTCAGCCCTGTGAGATATTTAATGAGCTACCCAATATCCTTTCAATAAAATTTTTCTTTTCTCCTTAAATTATCCTGGATTATTGCAACAGTCACGCAGTTGTCTCTCTACTTCAATCCTGCCCTTCTTTGGTATATTCTGAATGAAGTAGCTAGAATATTCTTGTTTAAACATCAACCATGGCATAACATTTCTCAGCTCAGAATTCTATGGCACCCTATCTCACTCCAAATAAAGCTTTGATGGTGGCCTATCTTTATAGGTCTTATGCAGCTCTGCCCCCTCTGTCTTTCTGGGTAGTTTAAACACTGAGGGATAGTCAAAGGCAATATCGAAGGACTCTGTTTTTTTTTTTTTTTACATTTGGATAATATGTTGATCTTTTTCAGTTCAAGATGAGCAAGAAGGAACCTGCCATCATGGTAGTGGTCACAAATTCTGATCATGGAACAGTTGCATAAACCCATTTTATAGGAAGAGCTGGGCAGTGTAATTATGTTAATGATAATAGCAGCTACACTTACTGAGTGCTTACCAAATGCTAGGCACCTCTTTATAGGTTTTACATGGATTATCCCACTTAATCCTTACAATGAATTTATGGGGTAGGCACCATTTTAATTTACCATTTTACAAATAATAAAATGAGAGGCTAAACAACTTGCCAAGAGCCACATGCCCATAACGACTTCATGAATCATTTGGTTATGTTTTAAGATAAGAAGAAAGAAAAATTGAAGTCTGTCCAGCTACCTTGTATTCTAAAAATAACCCTACGAAATTGTGGGCACCAAACACAATGTCATAGAACACAGACAGGCAGATGGATTTGACCTTCACATCTGAGATTCACTTCGTGACAAGGCAAGTTACTTAACAATCTGGCTTTAGAGTTCCTCTTTTGCACAATGTGAAGTTATGTGTTCCTTGCAGCTTTATGAGATTAAATATAGTTACACAGAGAAACACTGTAATAATGCATGTCCTAGAGAAGGCTTTGAAGAAATGGCATCATTATCACTATGATTGTTGTTGATATCACTGAAGGAATCCAGGGTCCAGCCTCTTAGCTCTCTACTTGTGAATGCCCACACCCTTGCTTCTCAAACAGCATTTCACATCAACTGGCTAGCAACTGAGAAGTGCAAATTCCTGAGTTCCAACATGCAGAGATTCTATAGATACATTGGGGGCTAGAAATCTGACTCTGAGGTGGGAAATTGACATTCTCTTAGCTCCAGAAAGAGAGAGAACCTCCACCTCCTTCTTTATGACGCTTTGCTCCCTACTGCACACTGCCCCAAGTCTCCCTGCAGTGCTGCCTCTGCTGAAGGAACCACTCGTGCTTACACTCCGGGGCCTTGGGCAGGCACTTGAACCTCTCTGCCTCAAATTGGAATAACTAACGATAAAGGAATGAATGAAGGCTTAAAGTAAACATGTAAAACAATTAGGAAGAGCCTGGCATCAATTAGGTTAAATGAAAATGAACTATTACCATATTATCATTTGATTCTACTTCCCATTCTTTGATCTTCTATTGATGGAATGATAGCCAAAAGGAAAAAAAAGGAGGAAGAAGAGGTGGAAGGAAAAGAAAAAAAAAATCTTTTTTTTTTTCTCAAAAAATTGTCTCTAGCTGGGTGCAGTGGTACACGTCTGTAATCCCAGGCTGAGTTCAAAGCCAGCCTTAGCATGGCAAGGTGCTAAGCAACTCAGTGAGACCTTGTCTCTAAATAAAACACAAAATAGGACTGGGGATGTGGCTCAGTGGTTGAATGCCCCTGGGTTTAATCCCTGGTACCTCCCCTCCAAAAAAAAGTGTCTCTGGTTGGTCTTCACTGCTCCAAGAGACAACACACTATGCCCACTTGTGTTCTGCAGGGCCTGTACAAAATAAAGAAGCTCAAGCCTGCCAAGGGCCCAGGCTCACCTTCAGGAGACTGCCAGTGTTTCATATATGTGAACTTAGGGAACGTTTCTTAATAGCTAGTCTAAATCTCACAGATGAACCTTCCATATATCCATGGTGTAGGGAAGAAAATGAGCATCCATTCCCCTGACCCCTACCCCGTCACTCTCAGGATCCAGCAGTTCCTGGCCTTGGTCATTCTTGCCTGCCCAAGGCTCAGCACTTTTCCTCTGCCTGGAATCAGCTCTCCACTCTTGGCCTAGCTCCTGCTCCTTAATATCGAGGCTTTCTCTGACTGCACCCTTAAAATATCCCCTCCTGCTCTCCAGGACCCAGGTGGGCACAACACCACTCTGCCATTTCCTCTACCTCTGTACTTGACTTCACAGCCTCACCACAGCGTACGATCATCTCTCTCATTTTTCCGCTTTCCTGTTTCCAGGCTGTGACCCCCTCACCACAGAACTAACTAGAAGATCTAGGAACCACATTTATCTGTTCCCCACTTGTCATGAGCGTCTGTCTCACATAAGCAGCTCTCAACAAATATTGAAATAATACTGAATGAATTTAACATCTTGGTTCTAAAAAGGCATTTCCTCTGGACTATTTTATCTGAAAGAAAAGGCAAGGGGATGGATCTGAATAAATAGAAAAGGAACAAAAACATTAATCACAACCTCTGCAATTTCCTAGAGTATGGCCATTAGTGAGGTCCCCAGCAAGGCTTTTAAAATCATTAAATGAAGATTTTTCCACCTTAAATGTGAAAACCAGTAGCTACACAAAGCCTGCTGAAGTTTCAAAGTCATCACAAAGGATTGTGAGTAAAATAAAGTACAGTAGGGTTTTTCTTTAAATTATTTTTCTGAGAAAGAAAAAACTTTGATGAGATCAGATCTAAAATCTCTTGATCTTTCTGAGAGGAAAGAAATTGGGTCTTTTCTTCTCTACAATTTTGTCATATTAATTTTGAAGCTTGATTGTTCCCTTCCCTTGGCTTCCAACTGAAATGTCGTCTGCTCCCTCTGTGCCCCATGCCCTCCCCACCTGTAGGAACAACTTGGAGCTGGAGGGACTTTGAAAATCATCTTGTTCAATTCTTTCTTTTTGTTCAAGAGGAAAAAAAAGAAGTCCAGCCACATTGAGACTGAACTCAGAAGGGATCCTAGGTCTCTAGACTTCCTGGCTCACCCCCCACTCCTCCATGGTCAATTCGAGTCACTTGGACTCAGCCCCTCCTGACTCATCAGGGCTCACCCACTTTCCAACCCCAGTACAATAGTTCAGGTGTTGGCAACAGGTCCACCTTGGCCCCTGGAGCCCTACCTCCACTAGTTTGTTCTGCATGCCAGTGTGGCCAGCTCACAAGGCCATGGCGAACTTGCGGTTTTTCTGTTCCTGCTTATCCGTCTGAGACATATGTATCCCACGGGAATGCCTTGACCTTTTCTGGTCTGATGGACTTATTGTTAAGGGAGGTTTCGGTACCTGACAATAATAGATGTTGAAACTAAATTTCTCCCCCCTCCCTCCTGCTTTTGGGTAGTTTTCCACTTCTGCTGCTTGGGGTATAAAAAAAGGTGTGTTAGCAATAAAGATTATTGACTCCTGGATGAAGAACCTTGGTGTCCTGTGTGTCTTTTAACCTCGCCGTCCCTCGCCGGACTCGGCTCCCTTGGCCGGACGCGGCAATTGGAGGCTCCCACCGAGATCCGGAAAGCAGGGGTAAGCGGACGGGGCTCACCTTCTAAGAAAGAAGGGGGAGGATTGGTTTAAAGATATTTTAAAGAGACAGGGTACGTACCATGGGTAACTCAACAGCGAAGGTTCGTCTGGCCAACGAACTGAAAGAGCTGTTAAATACACAAGGAACAGGAATAAAAACTAAGACTGCAACCGAATTCGTTGAAATTATTGCCCAGGCTTGTCCTTGGTTTCTGACAGGAGGATTTCTTAATAATAGTGACTGGGACCTGGTGAGGCATGACCTTCAGAAATTATTGAGGGACCGGGGCTCGGACAGTGTCCCAGTTGCCACCTTTTCCTTATGGAGGTTGGTAAAGGATGCTTTATTAACAGATAAAGTAAAAATCAAGGATCAGCTTGCTGAATGTGAACAGGCCCTTAATCAGGTGCAGGAAGAGCAAATGGCAGAATCCTTAAAGGATGAGGGTCCTCTTGAGGACTCGGGCTCGGAGGGTAGGAAACGCCTCCAGATTTCTAAGCCCAAAAATGATCCTGAGGACCTCAGTTCTCTCTCTGAGGAAGAGGAGGGATTAGAAAGGGAGATAGAGGAATTAGAACATCGCCTTAAAAGGGCAAATGTGAGGGTGCCTAGGGCCCCCTCAGTTGCCGCACCTCCTCCCTATAATCCTGATTGGAATGAGGACACCCCTACTAGACGGGCGGGGGTCCACTGGGGTTCTAGAGCGGCTCAGGTTTTTCCAATGATTGAAAACGCCGATGCTGATGGACAGCCGGCCAGAGCCCATGTCCCCCTAGCCTTCAAGGACATAAAACAGCTTAAGGAGGCGGTCATTAATTATGGACCTCATGCCCCTTTCACATTGACCCTCTTCGAGTCTTTCTCAGCCAGTCAACTGATACCTAATGATTGGCAGCAACTTTGCAGGGCTGTGTTATCTGGAGGGGATTTCTTATTGTGGAAAAGTGAATATCATGAAAGGTGCCGCGAGCTGGCTCAGATTAACCTGAATGCGGGCCATCAACGGCGAAATGCTGAAATGTTGACAGGAACTGGGCAGTATGCCACCATAGGCCAACAAATTAATTACGACCCAGGTGTTTATGCTCAAATAGCCTCAGCTGCAGTTCATGCCTGGAAAGCCCTGCCCGTTTCTAAGACTGAAGCAAAAATTTCCAAGATCTCTCAAGGACCCTCTGAACCTTATTCAGACTTTATAGCCCGCCTAATGCAGGCTGCTGGAAAAATATTCCCTAATCTAGAACAGGCTATGCCACTTATTAGACAACTGGCATATAAAAACGCTAACACTTACTGCCAAAATGCTATTAAGTCCTCCTGGGCCAAAAGTATAGATGACATGATTCGAGCATGCAAAGATATAGATGGGCCTCATATTACTGGTCAGGTTTTGGCTGCTGCCCTTAAGACTGGAATGCAAAAAGCTGATAACAGGGGAACCCGCTCTAAGGGGTGTTTTAAATGTGGGAAAGAGGGACATATAAAGAGAAACTGCCCGGAAAGGAGCGAGGGTGCTGGCAGAGGGATGCCTGGACTTTGTCCTAGATGTCATAAAGGAAATCATTGGAGCAGTGAGTGCAGGTCAAAATTTGACATCCAGGGTAACCCAATACTGTCGGGAAACGGGAGCAGGGGCCCGCCCCGGGCCCCGGAAGCCAAAGTGTACGGGGCAGTGCAGGGACAGAACAGTGCCCCAGGGAGTGGGCGTCTCCGCCGCCTCCCACTGACCAACCCCTTTCTATCTGGGAACTCCCCAGGGGAACACCAGGAAGCGCAGGACTGGACCTCAGTTCCACCTCCCGAGCGGTATTAACTCCCCAAATGGGACCTCAGACGCTGCCTACTGGGGTTTTTGGACCCCTGCCAGAGAGGACGGTGGGACTAGTGTTGGGACGAGGTAGCGCAACTCAGTGGGGCTTGAAGATTCTTACGGGGGTTGTTGATGCTGATTATCAGGGAGAGATAAAGATAGTAGTAGAAGCTACCCAAGGAATTGTTATTCTTCCCCCCGGGGAGCGTATAGCTCAATTGCTGCTGCTACCCTTAGCTTCCATTCCTGGGCACACCCTCCGTGGGTCCCGGGGCGACGGCAGCTTTGGCTCCACTGGAACTCCCCAGGCCTTTTGGGTAGCTCATTTGGATTCGCATCCCAACCTGACCATTGAGATACAGGACAAGGCTTTCAAGGGAATACTAGATACGGGGGCGGATGTCTCTGTCATTTCTGAAAAACAATGGCCACCTGCCTGGCCCCTCCAGAGTCCCTCGGCCATATTACAGGGGATAGGACAGACCCGACCAAAAAGAAGTGCCTCCTTTTTAAAATGGAGAGATGGCGAAGGACATAGTGGCCATTTCCAGCCCTATGTGGTGACTGGACTCCCCACGAACCTTTGGGGGAGGGACTTGCTTCATCAAATGGGGGCTATTCTCACTACCCAGACTTTGAAAGGAAATAATGACTTTGTTAATGATACAATGCTAGACATGGGATGGATCCCTGGAAGGGGACTAGGAAAGAGACATGAGGGCAGAATATCACCCGTGAATCCAGCAGAACAGGTTACCCGGCGGGGAAGAGACCGGAGAGGACTGGGAAATTTATCCTAGGGGCCACTGAAGTGCGGCCACCTCCACTGTCCATTACTTGGTTATCAGATGACCCTGTGTGGGTAGAACAGTGGCCCCTAACTAAGGACAAATTACAGGCCGCTTCCCTATTAGTTCAAGACCAGCTTAAGTTAGGACATGTGGTGCCCTCTACCTCCCCTTGGAATACCCCTATTTTTGTTATACAAAAGGGGTCTGGGAAGTGGAGACTTCTTCAGGACCTACGAGCTATTAATAAAACTATGCAACCCATGGGACCCTTACAGCCAGGGCTACCCTTTCCTACTGCGATCCCAAAGGATTGGCATCTTATTGTCATAGATTTAAAAGATTGTTTCTTCTCTATCCCCTTAGACCCACGAGACCGAAAGTGTTTCGCTTTTTCCTTGCCTTCCACAAACTTTAGGGAACCTTACCAACGGTATGAATGGACTGTCCTACCTCAAGGGATGACTAATAGTCCTACAATGTGCCAATATTTTGTAGCTGAGGTTTTGCGACCCTTTCGACAGCAGTTCCCACAGCTCTACCTCATTCATTATATGGATGACATCTTACTGGCAGGGCCCAAGAAAGAAAGGCTTCTTCAATCTTATGAAGTCCTCCAATCCCTTCTAAAAGGGGCAGGGCTGGTCATAGCACCCGAAAAGGTGCAGTTTCAACACCCTTACAATTATTTGGGATACATCATTAATAACATAGGAATCTTTCCCCAGAGACCCCAGTTCCAGATAAATCAGCTCAAAACTTTACATCAGTGGCAGACATTCCTCGGAGAAATACAGTGGCTGCGCCCATCCTTTCATATTCCAACTGGAGAGCTCAAACCCCTGTATGACCTCTTGCGAGGAGATCCTTCTCCTACATCGTGTAGAGTACCTACACCAGAAGCCTTACGAGCACTGAGGCTAATAGAAGAGGCTCTGCAGGACATGCAGATTACGCAGATAGATTATTCTCTGCCCTTGTCATTTATAGTTCTACCTTCTAAAATTACTCCCACAGGAGTGTTCTGGCAAACGGGTCCCATTTATTGGGTCCACTTGCCGGCTTCTAACCCCCGGGTACTGACTCCCTTTTATGAGCTAGTTATTAACTTAATTTGGAAGGCTAAATATTTGGGTGATGCATTGTTTGCAAAAACCTTTGACATACTTATTCAACCTTACACTCAAGATATGATACACAAGTTACAACAAGAACATGACCTTTGGTGTCTTTTCCTGTGCAGCTTCAAGGGTCAGATTGATAATCACTTCCCTAAACATAGACTTTTGGAGGGCTTTAAAAGGTGTCCCATTATCTTCCCAAAGATTATGAAAAGGGAACCTATTCCAAAGGCCCAAACTGTATATACAGATGGGGCCAAAAATGGATTTGCCGTCGTTTTTGATGGATCTCAAATTCTCCGACAACCTGTGTCAGGTCAGTCGGCCCAAAAGGCAGAAGTTGAAGCTTTAATCATAGCTCTCAAAGTCTGTAGTTCTATTCCTCTTAATGTATATACTGACAGCTTGTATGTAGCCAATCTGGCTCTAGTCATAGAAACAACATCATATATTGGAAAGCAATCCACCATCACAGAACAACTACAGGTAGTTCAGCTTCTCATTTGGGCTAGAGGAGATCCTTTATACATTGGCCACATCCGAAGCCATTCAGGGCTCCCTGGACCTTTGTCAGAGGGCAACGCAAAAGCAGACGCTGCTACTCATGCTGTTGGCCTTTCCTGTGTGACGACCGAATATGATAAGGCCTTACAATTCCATAACAAATTTCATTTAAATGCACAGTCTTTACGCTTCCACACAGGATGTTCACGAGACCAAGCTTTACAGATTGTCTCATTATGTCCAACCTGTGCACCATTTATTCATTCTCCTTCCCTTGGGGTTAATCCAAGAGGACTACAACCTAATGATGTCTGGCAAACTGATGTTACACACTTCCCTAGCTTTGGTAAGCTCTCCTTTATACATGTTTCCACTGACACATATTCTGGCTTCATTTTTGCCACCTTACATACTGGAGAGAAGGCTAAGGACGTAATCAGTCATCTTCTAAAAGCCTTTTCCTCCATGGGCACCCCACGATGCCTCAAAACCGATAATGGTCCCACATATGTAAGCCAGGCGGTTCAACGGTTTTGCACCCAATGGGAAATTAATCATAAGACTGGAATCCCTTATAATCCACAGGGACAAGCTATCGTGGAACGAGCCCATCAACATTTAAAAACTTATTTACAAAAAACAAAAGAGGGGGAGATATACCGGAATTGTCAGGGACCACAAGCACTTCTAAGCATAACCTTATTTACTTTAAATTTTTTACTCACTGACACTGGAGGGCGCACGGCTGCACAACGCCACTTTTCCCCTCCCACTGTACAAGATGCTTAAATAAGGTGGAAAGATTTATCCACTGGAAAGTGGCAACCCCTGGCTCCACTCTTAGCTAGAGTGAGGGGAGCTGTATGTGTTTTTCCCCCAGGAACTGAGAAGCCCATTTGGATCCCGGAGCGCTGCACCAAACTGGTGAATGAAAATTCAAGACAAAATGAAGTTCCCAAGATGGCTGATCCTGCCGCTGTTGTTCTCACCCCTTCAAGTGAGTGCCGAGACACACCTCATGAGCTGGACCCCTCTTGTGGCACTCCTTCTGGACAGGTTTGCTGAAGGAGGGCTTGACCCCCCACCTGGGAATATTCATGAATATCTTTTTGGAGCCCCTTGTGAGTGTAAGGGAGGGCCCCAGCACTCGGCCCCCTCTGGTTATATCCAGAGCATTGATTGTGGGACTAAAGTAGCCTACATGGTGGCTGAACTCAATGAAAACATCGGAGGATTTAAGCAACCAAAATGGGTGTGTGTTAATAAGCCCGGACTTGTTGTCCCTAATCCGACTGAGACTCTTGGAAGCTGTCCCGCCACTTGTCATTACACCCCGGCAATGCACATCTCCTGTTATACATCGGCCTCAATTTGTGTTAATAATCAAGGAAAACAGTATTTTGAGGCCATCCTAACTAACACCCGTGGAGAATGGGGGACCACTTATAATTATATTCCTTTTCTTGGTGACCGGGGAGGGGAAGGCATCACGACTCGGTTAACGGAGGCGGGATGTGAGGGCGTCGTGGGTAAACCTTCCTGCTGGCCCATGCAGGCCCCCATCGGAGTCTCTGATGGAGGGGGACCCACTGATGCTATCAAACACCTTCAGGTGATTAAGCTTTTAAAGCCGGAGATCCCTAAGCCTACATACCACCCCTTGATATTGCCCAAATCCCAGTTTCCTGATTTAGATGCCAATACATTAGATATCCTAGAAACTACCTTTTCTTTACTTAACAGTTCCAATCCTACATCATCCTAGATGATGTGCAAACCCTGTCGGGAACCATTAAAGACTTACAAGACCAGATAGACTCCCTAGCAGAAGTAGTTCTTCAGAACAGGCGGGGTTTAGACTTGCTTACTGCCAATCAAGGGGCAATTTGTTTAGCCCTTGGGGAGAGGTGCTGTTTTTATGCTAACAAATCTGGCATAGTTCGCACAAAAATTAAACAACTCCAAGAAGACCTAGAAAAAAGGAGGAGGGAATTATTTGAGAACCCTCTCTGGACTGGACTTAATGGATTTTTGCCTTATCTTCTTCCCTTATTGGGACCATTGTTAGGCCTCCTTCTAGTAGTGGCAATAGGACCCTGCATTGTAAATAAGATAGTACAATTCATTAAGGATCAAATTAATATCTTAGCCTTTAAGCCGATACAGGTTCACTATCAACGTTTGAAGATGGATGATCGCCTCTCTGAGATATACTTCAGACCTATCCGAAGATGAGTGTCCTCCTTAAAAGAAGAACTCCTGCCATATCTTTTCTCTATGCATACCTCTCCCTCTTGCCTTCCTGTACTAGGATCTTTGCTGTCTAATCTCTCGGTCCAATCACATCTGCCATTCGGCGGTGACGGTCATGGGTCCCGTAGGTGGAGACGGTTAAGCTTTTACCGCAATAATGTCTTGATAGGTCATAACACCTTGAGCTGATCTTGTAGTACCCAGTGACGGGCAACTTTCACGCTTGCTGTGCGACCTAAGCCAGGGAATCGGGGCCTTCCCAGAGACGGGTAAGCATCGCAAGGGCTGTGAACGACCTAAGACAGGGGCTACTTGATTCCCACTGGCATGCAAAAAACAAAAGAGGGGGACTTGTTGGCAACAGGTCCACCTTGGCCCCTGGAGCCCTACCTCCACTAGTTTGTTCTGCATGCCAGTGTGGCCAGCTCACAAGGCCATGGCGAACTTGCGGTTTTTCTGTTCCTGCTTATCCGTCTGAGACATATGTATCCCACGGGAATGCCTTGACCTTTTCTGGTCTGATGGACTTATTGTTAAGGGAGGTTTCGGTACCTGACAATAATAGATGTTGAAACTAAATTTCTCCCCCCTCCCTCCTGCTTTTGGGTAGTTTTCCACTTCTGCTGCTTGGGGTATAAAAAAAGGTGTGTTAGCAATAAAGATTATTGACTCCTGGATGAAGAACCTTGGTGTCCTGTGTGTCTTTTAACCTCGCCGTCCCTCGCCGGACTCGGCTCCCTTGGCCGGACGCGGCATTCAGGAGGAAGCTAGTCCAGGTTCTGTCTGCTTTGAAGCCAGGAACTACATCACAGATGTCAGCAGAGAGTGTTCCTTCTGGAAGTATTAACCGAGCCTTCTTTTCTCCAAGTAGCCATCCAGCCAGAATATTTCCAACTATCCTCAAAGATAATCTCTCCTGTCCTTCATCAATCTGGGTTCATTCCCAAAGTCTGACCCTCAGTGGTGGAAATAGGTGTGGGGCTTTCCCCACCATCCTAATCAGGAAGCCTGGCTCTCTCTCTCCCTGGCACCGCCAAGGCCAGAACATTTTTAGTCTTCTTTTGCCCAATTCTCCACCTCCAGAAGGAAAGGTCTCCCACAACTGCTTTGGTGAAGCATACAATAGAGCTAAGTCTTGGTGGGCCATGGAAGTATTGGGAAAAGACCATGTCGTCCTTTATGGCCACCCTGGGGCACTGCTCTGGTCTCATACAGACAGACCCTGAGGTCTGAGCTGAGCCAGTTAGTTCTGCCTTCCCTCCTTTCTGTCCACCTCCACTGCAGAATCTGAGAAATGCTGGAGAAATCCTTTGCTCTGATCCCTTTCTCTCTAGAAACTCTATTCCCTCACAATAAAGCTCATGGGGAGTTCATTGTTTTCACATGGTCCCATTTTACTCTTGAATTTGTATTGGTGGTTTTGGTATTTTTGACAAGAGGGAAAGGAAAGACAGGTAGGGGTTGATAATTTTTAAGATAAAAATATCTCTTATCTCAATCTCTCAAATTGTCTTTGTCTAAACTTGTTTTCCCTCATCACTCTGACTCATCTAATAAACAATACTGGTACTTGGATTTTTATTGATTTCTATTTTTATTGTGTTCAAGGGTTTTATGCTTTGTTTCATTTTGGTCCCGGTGGGAGGATTATTGATTTTAAAAATAAGGAGTCCACCTTCACCTCAGGTTCTAAAATTGTCTGCACCTGAACTAAAACTTCTTTTCATACTAGAGTTCTTCAGGTGTCCTCAGTATATTATCACCTTCCTGTTCTCTCAGTCTGAAAGCTGGATTATCTTTGATTGATTCCACTTTTCTTCATCTACCAGTTCTTCTTAAAAGAGCTTCTCAAACAAACTTAATTTTGGTAACTTCCAGCAGCTTTGTATTAGTCATAGATCTTAAAAAGTATTGGCATGAACTCCAGTCAAGATGGTGCTGTGAATCCAAAATTTGAGGCTTTGTTTTGCTCCAGAAGCATTGCTGTGGCATAAAAAATAGAGAAAAGAAAAGGACATGATCATGTTAAAAGAAGATAAATATCTCAATGTACTACAATCAAAAGAGAAAAAAAAGTGGAATCTAGAATCACTAGGGTCTGAACCTGGAGTGAACAGAGGTGGCCAGGCGTTCCAGCTCCTGTAGGATTATGGGAATAGAGGTGAGGACAGAAGCAAGGTCCTCTGCTAGGTGCTATCCAAAGCCCCTTCTGAAGGAACAGTGCTAGAAAGCCATATTTTGAACATCACCTTACCCCACTCTCTCCAAAGCTACTGATTAGACCAAGATGCCTCTCCCAAGGTCATCCAACCATAGCTTTTAAGAGGGTCCTAGAATGGCAAGTTCTATCAAACAGAAAAGAGTTGGTTCCATGAGATTCTTATTCCAATGAAATTACTGAATTGTAACGTGGTGGAGAGCAAGTGTGCTATTTCATGTCGCTCCCCCTCTTCTTACAAAGCCACTAATGCCACAATGGGGGCCTCATCCCCGTGACTTCATCTACTCTTTTTTTTTTTTTTTTTTTAGTATTCGATGGATACAACATCTTTGTTTGTATGTGGTGCTGAGGATGGAACCCGGGCCGCATGCATGCCAGGTGAGCGCGCTACCGCTTGAGCCACATCTCTAGCCCCAAATCTACTCTTGATTATCTCCTAAAAGCCATACCTCCAAATAGCATTAACATAATTGAGGGATTTAGTTTCCAACCCATGAACTTTTGAGGGACTCATTCAAACCATAGCTCTGAAATAGCAAAACTTACCAGCTTTAGAGAAAAGCTCCAGATAGAAGAATGAAAATGCCAGTCAATAATTAAAAGAGAGAACCAGATCCATAGAGAGATTTGGGGTCATCTTCAGGGAGAGAAGGAAAGCAAAACTCTGCAACTCCCACTGCTAGGATCTGGTGAAGGACTGTGGAGCCCAACTTCTGACTTCAGCCTTGAGAGCTCTCACTCTACAAGAATCTGGGCCCTTCCTGAGACTTTGGCTCCTTATTAGCTGCTGGGAATGTGCACGGTACATTTTCCAGACTCTCTTTGCCAGTGGGCTTCTGATTCACTGAGAGGCTTACTGGCATGAAATTGAGGAGCAGGAGGAAAGGGAAGCCAGAGAATTTCTCCCCCTATATTTTGGACAGCAGCTCTGTCAATGGCCGCATATTCTTCTTGTACCAGATTCCACAAGAGGAACTTTTCTTGATGTTCCCGGATCTCACCATGCAGCTCCTGACTCTCCAGGGTTAGGGGTGAGAGCATTTTCCTGATTTTACAAATCTTTGGATGACCTCACTCTATCCTGTTTAGCATTTCACCCCTTGAACCCATTGGTAAGTTCTCCATGTTAAATTTCATCTATTAACTAGCATAGATATAGCAGTTACTAAATGGCCCAGTGAGGAGCTGAAGTTAGGTCTGTGTGATTCTAAAACCTATATCATAAGTCCATATTATATTGACAGTCAAATCACAGAGAGATTTCTCTGAATGTCCACTGCAAACTAGTGATGTTTCCCCCAGAGAAAGCCCAAAGAGCTTCCCACATTGTGTTTTCATGGTCATGAGTTGACTTTATAACGCCACAACTCTAAAGACTAAAATGGGGCTAGTAGAGTTCACGTCTAAGGATGGTACCTGGTACTACATCTCTTTGCTTTGTTCTGACTCTGCTCCCTGAATCCTCAGGGTCCATCTGTTTAGTCCTGGATTTGCTACCAGATGAGGAATTCCCCGGGCACCAAGTGTGGCACTGTGGCAGGTTGAAATTCAGATTGCTCAATAGGCTTGCCACTAATTAAAAGCAATGAACAATCTCTTGCTAGTACTCTTGGCTCCCCGCCTCTCCCCTAATTTCAACCCTTGGAGACTCTGTCCTTTCAGGATGACCTATCCTCTTAACACTTTCAGGTCTCTCTCTCTTCACCCCTTCCCCCCTCTTTTTCCTCTCCCTCTACGAGATTCTTGAATTTCTGATTATCTAACCTCCAAAGCCAGAAGTGTCTTCTATGGTAGATCATGTATTAGTATTATATTAATATTCCTATGTGGTCATTTCATTAAGGTCAATATCTCCCACAAAAGCTGTCATCCTCTGTTTAATGTTGCACTAAGATCTGGCATTCTGTGCCAGAAACCTGGAAGAGGGTGACTATCAGATTTATTTTCAAAACTAAATGCTCCTCCAGAAGAAGCAGAAGATTTATATCATCTTCCCTGAAAAATCTAAAAAGAAAAAAAAATCAAAGAAAGAGGAATCAACTTTATAATCTTGAAATAAACCCATGATTGCTTCCCTAATTGCAAATGGCTCCTGCACCTGGTCTCAGTCCTTTAAACTCTAAGTTTAGACTACTTGTGGTAAAGGTGCATAATTTCAGCATTCAATTAACAAGTATGTGATGGGAAATGTATTAAACTCTTGAGGTTTGTACTATACAATATCCCATACTGCTGTAGAGTGACAGTCTATAGTTCATAGACCACAGTTGAACAATCTGCATGATCATTTGTAAAAATAACCAAGTCTTGTTAAAGAAATGGGGTGTTATCTTTGGCATCTCCCTCCACGCTCCTTCCAGCTACCACCTCCCACATCCCAGCTGTCGCCTAATCCTGTGAGGGTTTCTGTTTCCCCAAAAACTTTAGTGATTTCTGTGTTCTTTTCTTTTCTCTCTCTAAGGAAATCTCAGTGTTAACAGAGACTAAAATGGATGGCCATATGTTACAGAGAATGAATCTCTTCCTAATTCCTCTCTTCCAAGGTGAACTAGAAGCCAGCCATTCTACTCAAAAGGAAGGTCTATATGAGGAAGGAAGGTCCCTAATCCCACCCCAACCCCACCAGCAGTAGCTAGCTCCCACTCACCATTTAGCTCTCAGAAAAGAGTGGCATCCTTGGAGAAATGCTGTCCAGCTCTCGGTCTAAGTCAGGATCTTTGTTATTCAATTAGAACCACCATCCTTTCCTTAATGGTAATTAGCTCAGCTTGTAAATTCCTCATCTGGGTTCTTTGGATGATGACTCTCCATTCCAGTAGTCTGTATGATCCATGAATATGTATGTGCCAAACTATATTTTATGAAAGTGGTGGAGGCAGGGGATCCTGTGGCAAATTAATTTAGCAAATGCTGGATTAAACCAAGTTAAGCAAATTTCTTTACTGAAGGATTTCCTGGAGACTTTAGAAGGCTAATGTGTATAGCCACTGGCATTTACCAAACTATGTTAACCATGGGACTTTAGCACACATTACCACCTGGAAGAACTAATGTTCTGTGGAATAGAGTTTGAGAAAAGTCAAGCAGAATGAATTACAATTTCTGCCCTTACTCGATCAATACAGCATTGTGGTAATTCACAAGAACAGATTTTGAATGGTCTTGGGAGCTGCAGTGGAAAATTGTAACAAGACTTCAGAGTGAAATAATCACACTGGAAGAGATAGTAAGGATAAGAGTAACCGAGGAAGACACCACATGCAAAAAAAAAAGAGTAATGAGAAAGAAGGCTGGCTTATCAAGTATTCAAGGATAGAGTTCCAATTAAAGTAGAATCCGTGCCAAGCAAGAGAGTAAAAAGAGAACTGGTAAGATTCTTCTTGATATAGTGTTGAGTAAGAACCAATATGGCTTCCGTTATTGGGCAATAGGGGGAAGAGTGTTGATCTAGGGATTTCTGTCTAACTTTCAGATATAACAACTATATAGTTAATTTGTTCATGATAATGTGAAAACTGAATGTTAGGGTCTGTAAACAAGTCAAGATGGCACCTGGCATTTTGCCAGGGGGAGTGGTTTGTGAAGTAACGCCAGCGAGCCATTAAGTGTGGAGATTCCTTATTGGTTGACTGCTGTATCTAGTTTATGTTAATTAAGATAAGCTGTGTGGAATGTATATATACCCCTCCTGTCCTACAATAGACAGCGGCTCCCACTCCTGCTGTATCAATCTACACAAGTTTCTCGTCACCCCCGCCCCCCGGTTATTTTGCTGCAGCCGGACTGTGGCAACTGAATAATTTCATGTTCCATAGGATTCTAATAATTGTTCAAGAAAATTTCAATCTAAAAATTATAGTTGATTATATTAAATAATATAAAATATATTTACCATATAATTTTTAATAAAATCTTTTTTTTTGGTACTGGAGGTTGAACCCTGGGGCACTTTTTCTTTTTTTTTTTTTTAGAGAGAGAGAGAATTTTTTAATATTTATTTTTCAATTTTCGGTGGACACAACATCTTTATTTTATTTTATGTGGTGCTGAGGATCGAACCCAGCTCCCTGAGCATGCCAGGCGAGCGCGTTACCGCTTAAGCCACATCCCCAGCCCCTGGGGCACTTTCACTGAGCTACATTTCAAGTCCTTTTATATATGTATATTTTAGTTGTAGTTGAGCATAATACCTTTATTTTATCCTATCACTCCTATGTGGTTCTGAGGATAGAACACAGCACCTCGCATGTGCTAGACGAGTGCTCTACTGCTGAGCCACAACCCCAGCTCTGCCCCAGTCCTTTTCAATTTTTTTTTTTTTTTGAAGCAAGGTCTTGCTAAGTTGTTATGGGTCTCACTAAGTTGCTGAGGCTGGCCTCAAACTTGTGATCTTCCTGCCTCAGCCTCCCGAATCTCTAGGATTATAGGCAGGCACCTTATGTCTAGCAAATCATTAATTTTTTTGAAGACTTAGCAGTACTCCCGTGACTATTATTTTATCTGAGAGATGTAAATAGATGCTTATTAATATTCTAAGGGACTATCTCAGATCTTTTTAGAAAATGGAGAAGACTTATGAGAAAACTATAAAAAGAGTTATTTCAAGTTTAGTGGGTAATAAGATGATGTCCAGGAGTTTACTGTGCTATAATTACCCTTTGGAATTAATAGGGTTTGTAGGGATTTTGGTTTTTAGTTTTATTTCACAATAAGGCATACAATTACACATGAACAATGGGAATTGAGAGGGAAGAGCTTGTTTTGCAAATCAACTAACATTTAGTTTTCCACTTCAGTCAATCAATTCAGATGACTGTTTTTATTGTGAAGAATTGAGACTGCATTAGGTAAAATTCCCCTATTATGTATGAAGAGAGAACTCAGAGTTGGTGGTTGGGAAGTCTACAGGCTTTCAGACATTTACAATGTTGCTTAAAACAAGCGGTAATCTCATGTAGAATATTTCTGTCAGATAATGTGAACACAGATATACGGTATAAAGGCAAAAAAAGGAAAAGACTCTGGAAAATGTCAGTGTGGATTTGGCTTTACTGAGGCTCTCTTTTATGTCAACCCTGAACTCTGTCTTCAATGATTATTAAAAAGAGATTGAATTCAAAGTATCACTACTACACTAACATGGTCCTGGGGTCTTGATACTTGGATGCAAAAACAGGACTTACATGGTCTGCCCGGAAGGGTGGTTAGAAGAGATTTATTTTAAGCCTCTGTGCTCCCGAGAGGCTATTTCACTAAGTTCTTAACTAAGGAAGTTGAGTTCTAGGGGCAAAATTAGAGAAGGTGTTGGTCCGGAGTGGGCTATGGAAGCTCCCTAAGGGAAGGGAGGTTGCTGGCTCGGGTGAGTAAGGAGCTTTCCCATGTTGCGAGTCCCCATCTGCTTCTCCTCCACCTGCCGGGCTCAGGGAACTCCCTCGGCCCTGCCTTTTGAGTCCAGCCACCCTCATCTCCGTGGCAGGGGCCGCTCTCTATCCACCCTTACCCTTGCAGAGGTGCTACCCAGTTTAAACTTCCTCAAGGACCTGAAAGCATGAGAGTTCTTTACTTCCCCTCCCAGAAACGTAGGGACGTATGCATGTGTGTGTGGGGGTGTGAGCACTTGTGCTTGAGTTCTCTTGGTGCAAGCTGTTGTGTGAAGCCTTAGATTTTTAGAACCATGATACTAGACCTTCTTCCCTGAGGTGTGGGTAGACACTGAGACTAGTAAGCCTTTGTTCTTTTCTTGGGGTCGGGGAGAACGGGGATGAACTCAGGGGCACTGAAACACTAAGCCACATCCCCAGCCCTATTTTGTATTTTTTAATTTAAAGACAGGGTCTCACTGAGTTGCTTAGCACCTCATGTTTTGCTGAGGCTGGCTTTGAACTCACGATCCTCCTGCCTTAGCCTCCGGAGCCGCTGGGAGGCTTTGTTCTTAATACCTACTCTGCTCCAAGAGGAATAAGAACTCACTGAGTTTTGTTTTTCTGTTGCTGTTCTTGTTTTTAATACCATATTTTCAATTATCATTTTCTTGTTTTTCTTTATTTTTAATTTGTTCTAATTAGTTATACATGACAACACATTTTAACACATTGTACATAAATGGAGCATAACTTCTCATTCTTCTTGTACATGATGTGGAATCACACTGATCATGTAATCATATATGAAACATAGGGTGATAATGTCCTATTCATTTTCCTCTTCTTTCTACCCACATACCCCCTCCTCTCTCATCACTCCCCTTTGCCTAATCCAAAATACCTCTATTCTTCCCTGACACCTCCCCCCTTATTGTGAATTACCATCTGCATATCAGAGAAAATATTCAGCTTTTGATTTCGGGGAGATTGGCTTATTTCACATAGCATAATATTCTCCAGCTCCATCCATTTACTTTAAAAGGCTATGATTTCATTCTTCTTTAAGACTGAGTAATATTCCATTGTGTATATATACCACATTTTCTTTATCCGTGCATCTATTGAAGGTATCTAGTTGGGTTCCATAGTTTAGCTATTATGAATTGAGCTGCTATAAACATTGATGTGGCTGTGTCCCTGTAGTATGCTGTTTTTAAGTTCTTTGGGTGTAAACTGAGGAGTGGGATAGTTGGCTCAAATGGTGGTTCCATTCCAGGTTTTCTGAGGAGTCTCCATACTGCTTTCCATAGTGGTTACACCAATTTGCATCCCTCCAGCAATGCATGAGTGTGCCTTTTCCCCCACATCCTCGACAACATTAATTGTTATTTGTATTCTTGATAATTGAACCCTGGTCTCTAAACAGACTGAACCAGCCACTTAGCTAGGCTCTAAAACATGTGAAAACTGGCCTGAGCCTGCTGTCTGGTGTCTGCCTCACTCACCTGCTCACCTGTTTTTGCTCTTGCCTTCTCCACCTTTTGGACATTTCCAGCTTGCTCCCATATGTCTCAGACCTGCTTGTTCCAAACTTTTCCAGATACACTCCTCTGTCTCTAGTCCCAGTCTTTCAGATCTGACATGATGCCAGCAGTTTCTTCCAAGCTCCAGGACTCCAAGAGCTATTGCTGCCTTGAGACATTCTAACTCTTTCCAAGAGAGGCAGAACACAGCCCCAGAAGAGGCAGTCTTTAGTCAAGTCTTCAAGAAAAGAATCTCTTTCTCTCTCCAGGCAAATCAAGAAGTTGACTTCGATCCTACAGCCAGGGCTAGAGCATCATGCCCACTGTGGAGACCACTGCCTTTGAACTCCCCACAGACCCCTTTGGAGAAGGTCAAGCTTCTCTCTTCCTCCTATTACACTTGGCCTGGTTATTCAACCCAAAAGGGGAAGCAAGGGTTGGGGCCAGGGTTTGAACTTGACCTGCAGTTCCTGAAGTTCTCCCTCCTACTTTCTGTCTTTCTCACCCAAACTAGGAGGCTACCACCAGTTGTGGTCAAAATTGTCCCAGTGGTTTCCAAAACTCCTTTCATAGTCACTGTAGACCTTTAGGTTTGACTTCTCTTCTGTGGGACATGTCACCACAAAGAGTCCCTTCAGCTCCAGCTGACAATCATTTTACACACACATACCCAAGTTGTCATTGAGGATGAAACTGGATGTCAACCTTCCCTCCCCCTAGAGCAGAGATGGGGCTGAACAGCCTCTCTGCCACAACCCCATATCAGAGACAGCCCTATGGTCCGGTCAGCACTGACCCTCCTTGCTATCTTCAGGTCCTTTGTCTAAACCCGTGGTGAGCAGTGGTTTTTCTACTCATGGTTCAGTTCCAAGAAAGCTATATATTGTTACAACCTATATTTCATTTAAAAGGAGTATGGCTTCATTGATTCCTGTGGGAATATGTGCTCTTTCATTTTAGCTTATAATAATAAATAAGATAAATAAAACCAATAAGGTAAATAAAACCAATGAATAAGGGCACCAAAAGTTAACATTCACATGTTTGAGAAGCAGTGACTTGGAGACAGCTTTCTGATCATGCATCCTGAGTGGAGAGGATCAGCAGTTCACTATGTGCACCCATCCCTCACCTGCTCTTAGTGATGAAGCCATATCTATTATGATTCCAAGCCCCATTCATGCCTTTTTCCAAAACTCCAACCTCTAAAGCATTTTTTGGAGTGACCTTGTGAGTCAGGGGCAGGCTTCTGGCTCATCGAGGGTGGAGGACCAGGCCTGTGCCTTCTGCTCTTTCTAGGTGCCAAGCCCAATCAGCTCCACCCTCCCCGGGGAAGAGCTACAAAGAATGTGTTTCCAGGCAAGCATCTTCCCCCTCCTCTTCTGCTCCCTGAGGGGTCCTACTGTGCACTAAAGGGATGAAGAGGAGAAACAAGCACTCCGAAGTGAGATTCCTGGAGGTTATCTCACTTTTCCACTTACAATAATCCTCAAACTATCTTAATAAGTTTTGCAACATTTCAATTCATTTCATTTATCTGCTTTAGATAAGATGGAAAAAAAGTTTTAAAAATGACCTCAGGGCCCTTTGCATCAACTAGATAAATGGTCAGGTCTATGAGAGGTTAATGCTTTGTGGCACTGTGTCTCTCAGCGTCCCACCAGGGCATTGTCATTTGTCTCATACCAACAGGATGCCTCTAGTCGCCTGCAAGGAGTTATCAACTAATTTCAGAATAGAGATAAAAGACTATGAAATATGCAAAGGCTCCTTTCTAATTAAATGATTCACTGAACAAATTTGGTTAAAATTGAGCTTTCCCATTTAGAACAAGGGCTAAGTCCTCAAGGAGATGGGACAGTGGGTGACAGATGAGTTTTTGGTGACCAAATTTGATGATCATCTGCTCACAGATGGTATGTCTGCCACATGGAGGGTTTTTAGAAAAGGACTTAAATTATACTTTGGTCTCTATCCTATCTATTCTACAAACCCTTTACAAAAGTTAAACTCTGGCCCATGCCAGAACAGTGGGAAGCTCCCCCTGCCTCCACTCTGGTCCTAGCCATCTCGATCTTCCTCCCTGATTATTGAAGTTATTGAAATCGCATTTTAGATGGAGTCCCTTCTTCTATTCTTCTCTCCCTACATTCTATTCTCAACACAGCAATCAGACTGATCCTGGTAAAATGTGAATCGGCCCCATCAATACATGAAATTTTATATTTTGACATATCAGTTTAAAAATAAATTCAATTTTTAAAACAGTGAGTCAGATCATAAAATTCCTCTGATCAAAACCCTCCAATAATTTCTCATCTCACCCAAATTGGAAACAAAGACTTCGATGACCTGCAGGGCCCTTCCTAACCAGCTGTCTACCCCTCATCAATCTGACCTCTCTCCCCAGTCACCCTGTGCCCCCTGCTATCTTCTTAGGTTTCTTGGCCATCTCTTCCGGGTGGCCTTCCTCCACCTAATTTAACATTGCACCCCTTCTATGTTCTACAATCCTCTCTTCTGCTTTATTTTCTCTGAAGCACTTTTAACACTGTGATGTAATGTATAATTTGCACATTCATCAAGTTTATACCCCCCCCCCCATATACCTATCCCACACACCTACACTAGAACGTAAGCTCTACAAAGGCAGTTGATTTTGCTGGTTTTCTTCCATGCTTTATTCACAGGGTCTTGATCAGTGCCTGGCATATAGTAGGCACTCACTAAATGCTTGTTGAATGAGTGAATGACCTGAGTATGAGCCAAGGATTTGGAGGCCGTTTGCACAGAAGTAAGCAGATGCTGCAAAGGAGAGGCAGACGCCTATGAGGTGCGGTGGGAGTGGCAGGAAGCAGAGCAAGGAGAAAATACGAAGCCCTCAGAGACAGAAGGCCTTGCTCCTCGAGGCTCTGGTTCCGATTTATGATTTCTATTAGGCCTCTGACATGTAATTTGTTTCCTGTCTTTGAATTGGCCATGTAGGTACAAAATAGGACCCACTTTATCCCTATAGCACTATTTAACTTGAACTGGTTTTGAAAGAGACAATGTTAGAAAAGAAACGGCAGACCAATTCATGAAAGGCTTTGCAGGCCACTCTATATTCTTCAGTTTCTGATCTGTTTGAAATTCAAGGACAAATGCAGTTTTTGATCAGAGGAGTGGCTTGCTGATTTTCATTTTAAGTAGCTCCCTGTAACTGCTGTATAGAGAAAACTGTCATAAGGAGTTATATTTGTCAGGGATCTCCAGAGAACAGAGTCAACTGGAAATTAGATAGATAGATAGATAGATAGATAGATAGATAGATAGATAGACAGATAGATAGACAGATAGACAGATTTTAAATAATTGTCTTACTCAATTGTGGGAGCTAAAATATACATGGCAAGGCAGACTAGGTTCACTGAAGAGTTGATGTTGCAGTCTTGAGTTCAAAGCCTGGACTTGCAGGTAGAATTTCTACATGGCAGTCTAGAGGTAGACTTTCTTCTTCGGGGAGCCCTCGTCTTTAGTCTTAAGTCGTTCAACTGATTGGACATTGCCACATCATGGAAGGTAATCTGCTTTATTCAAAATGTACTGATTGAAATGTTAATCACATCTTCAAAAATGTCTTCACAATGATACCTGGACTAGCATTTAATCAAAACTTAGAGGGCACCACAGCCTGACTAAGTTGACACGTACATTTAGCCATCACAGGATGTTAGAGTAGAATCAGGGCAGGAAGGAGACAATTGGGAGAATCCAGATGTGCAGTAATGATAGCTTGGACCACAGTGGTAAGCAGCACAGGTAATATAGCTGGATGTATTTTGGAGGCCAAGCTGACAGAATTTGATAATCGTGTGTGGGGTGTGAGAGAATATGAGAGGCCCAGGATGACTCCAAATTATTGTCCTGAGCAACCAGAAGAACAGAGTTTCCATCAACTAAAGTGGGGACAAGATATGGTGGCACACACCTATAATCCAAGCAGCTCAGGAGGCTGAGGCAGGATCCCAAGTTCAAAGCCAGCCTTAGCAGCTTAGTGAAGCTCTCAGAAATTTAACAAAACCCTGTCTCAAAAAAAATTTTTTTTAAAAAAGGAAGAGTGCTGGGGATGTGGCTCAGTGGTTGAGCACCCCTGGGTTCAATTCCTGGTACGAAAAAAAAAATTATAAAAAATATTAACATAGAGAGGGCTGCAGGGTATCAGTCTGTAGGGAGGAGGAAAACTTAGGGGTGTGTTTTGCATCTGTTATGTTGAAATGCTTAGTAAACATTCAAGTAAGATGATGGACACACAGATATATGAATCTGGAGTTCAGAGGAGAGGTCTGGAGTGGATAGAGAAGAGTTGGAGCCTCAGGATACCACTGTAGTATCAAGCCACGAGACAAATGACTTCCACCGTAGCCATTCTGTGGGAGTGATGGGCCAAGAGCTTGATAAGAGGAAGTTCAAGAGAGAATGAGAAGAGGGGGATGGTAAAGAGTCTTCAGATCTCAAAGTGTTTTAAAATAAATATATTCAAAATGTTCATCAAGATGAGGATAAGACTAGGTCCCGTTAGACAAAATAGGATGTTTTAAAGAAAAGAGCAGGTAGATCTGAAAGATTAAAAAAAATGAGAAAACTTAATGAAAAGAATTTTTTTTAAATATGAAGAGGTCTCCCCACAGGTGAGGAAAGAAGTAACTAGAAAGGGTTGAAGAGTCGTTAAAACAATGAACTACCCATTACTGGCAAAATGGATTACCAAAGATTACTCTCTGCTCACTGGAGTATGAAGAGTTTAAATGTTTAATTTTCCTAATTACTGACTCCCAAATAGTCTCACTGACACCCTCTTCCCAGTGGGATAACTGGCCACAAATAGCTCTTGGCCAGATCTCTTAAAGCGCTTATCACTTATGGTTTCTGAAACTGTCTCTTTTTATATTTAGACTCCATCTTACTTATTTTAAAACTTCATTCCCACTCATTTCTCCTCGTTCCCTCAGCTCTGGAAGTAAATGAAATCTGCTCTTCTCGTTGTGCTCTCTTTCTCTGTCTTTGGCCCTTCTCTGACTCCACCCTTCAGATTCTGGGCCCAACTCTTATCTACTTCTGGTGGCCTCTACAGATGGGTGTTCTGCTCAGAAAAGGTGCCCAAGGTTCTCCTAGGGTGGTGATCAGAGCCCTCCATTGTGGATCCCCTTTCACCAAAGAGAGTAGTTCCATCTCCCCTCAGGCCCCTGGGAGGACACAATGGGACTCTTATGTTGGATGGACATCCAGTCATATAAGCTGGAGGTGGCCGTTTGGCAGCTCTGTAGATCCTGCCTTTCCACCATCCTTGAGCTTCTCTGCACGGACATAGGAATCCACCTCATGCCCTCCCGGGACTCTTCCTCTTCTTCCAAACTCCCTGGCTACCCACTGAACTTGGACTGCAGAGTACTAATTGCCTATCAGGCTTAGCTTTGGTTTAGTCACAATTCAGACCCAAGAGAAAAAGTATAGCTCAAAGTCCTGAGGGTCCACACCATGCCCTGTCCTTCACTGACAGGAGGAGCCTTGGGGAAGTTAGTCCACTGCCTAGCTGGTAACCCAGAAAGTCTGAGATCAAATGTAAACCTTTCTGACTCCAAAGTCAAGGCCTGTGCCAGGTTTTGGTTTAAAAGAGGGTATGTTAAGTCTAGAAAGATTTGCAGGAAATTGACTAACTCCCCATCCTGGGAGAATCAGCCCCAAACTTCAGCAGGAGAAAGGGCATCTGGGGGATTCATAGGCCTCAAGCCTGGGCCAGCTCCTACCTGCAAGCCCTTGATCTGAGAGACTAGACCAGGGGCAGGGAGCCGCCTCTAATGTGGAGGCACTGGGGCTCCTAGGGGAAAGAACAGGAGGGTAAAGGACTATCTTTTTGTGCTTTGGAAGACAATCCCAAGAGACAAGGCAGGATCCCTGCTCTGGTTGAATCTAGGCTTGAAAGAAGGAAATAAAAACCCCTCTGATTTTCTTTCAGGTTGTCCACAAAGCTCATCATACTAGGATTTGGGGCTGGGGGTTAGCTGGGAGCGTAACACTGTCAGGAAGCTGAGCATCAGTGGCCTGGTTACAAAAAGGTGAGAAATGACCATCTTCCCACTAACCGCATGCTCCTGGGGAGAATGGGCACATATCCACATTTTTCAAGTGAGGATTGAGCCAAGCTCAGACATTGGGTAGAACTTGCCAAAAGATACCCAGCTCTTAAGAAACGGAGTCAGGACTGTACTCCAGCTTGCCACGAGAATGTTCCATACTCTTCACAGGCTGGCTGCCTTCTCTACTGTCAGCTTCCACGTCCCTCTTCGGCTTTACTTCTTGGCCAAGGACAGACGAGAGAAGAGTAGGGAAGGAACACAGTATATATAAAAACACTTTGAAAACCGTAAAGCTACATAGATACTAGGAAGTATTACTATTAAGCATGGAAATGGTTTATCACACTGTCTTTTCCATGATGACTAATCATTTTTATTTCCCACCTTCCCTGAGAGTTGACTATTAAGATAGGGCTAACGGGGAGTTGGGCTTGACATGGGGATGCTCACATTGAAGCATAGTAAAGAAAGATTGCAAAGAAATGAAAGTTGAAGCCCATTTCTCCAGGTCCTTCAGAGAGCAGAATAGGCCACGGAACTGATCATTCAATGAATGAGCAGCCACCAAAAATGGTTTTCCATGAAAGCAGCTCTAATTTTTTTTTTTAAAGTAACCTGGTTGGGGATACCAAACACCCAGACGAGAAGGAATGATGGGAAGAAAAATGTGAAAACTTCAGGAAGAATCTGTCGGCCTCACAAGTGAAAGATTGACCTAATTTGGGGTCATGTGTGAAGGAAGAAAGCAGCACTGAGCCAAAAGGAGCGCGCTGAGTCAGAGGGACCTGTGCTTCTCACTTAACCACCAAATTCTCAGCCAGCCCCAAAGAGAAACCACATGATCCCATTGAAGTACTTTTTTAATGAGAAACTAGGCCAGTCATCATCTAGCTGATGAGGGCTTCGTACCAAGGAAATGAGCGCGTTTACCAGTCTCCAATGTGTTTATCAGTGGTTATCTAAATGTGACCCCTAGTGTCCAATTCGTGTGGCACTCCTGGAGGAAAGGCTGGAGGACTGGAGGGCGGCCAACTGTAGAACCAGGGGATGAGTGAGCTGGAAGGGATTAGAGGACACTCAGTCTCCTTTCCTCCCCTCACAAGGGAGGGATCAAAGCCTGGGGGTGATTAGGTGACTCCTGGGATCACAGATTGTGGCAGAGCTGGAACGGAGCCCAGGTCTGACCCAGGTTGGTTCTATCTCTTGAGAATATTTTTCCAAAACTGCAATCGGCCTTAGGTAGTTTGTTACAGGGTCGACCTAGGGAAAAATACAAGATATAGGCGTTTATTTCACATGAACTGAGTTATAAAGCAGGTGCTGACATCATTCACATGACCTGAAGCAGCGCTGAGCAGTCACTTGAATTAAGAATTGTTCAAAAGATTTGAAACCTCTCCATATTTTCCTCATTACGCACCACGCATTTAAGTGAGAGTCGTGCCATTCCTTGTCAGCCCAGGGTTCATAGCCATCTTCAAAGGTAAGTCATCATATCATGTAACGGGAACAATCAGTTCCAGATGAAAATCAGTCGGACCAGGTCTCCTGAGATTCCCAGCTGTGGGCGTTTGTGTCAACAGCTGTTCTGCTCCATCCATTTCCTGTCCTGCTCACAGTGTGCTGAGTGATGCCAGAGGACATCATGTCCCCACGCATACTGGTTCTCCTAGAAACCCAGACGCTCTCACCTCAGCTGGCTCCTCTCGAACTTCCAAAAGTATTTGGGACGCTCACCCTCAAATTCCTGCCAATAGCTGTTCAACGTCCATCGTCCGTCCTCAAGTCTCAAGCTCCTGTCCTCTCCTCGATCCCCTCAGCTATAGAAAGATCTTACCCCCAATTTCACTGAGAAAAATCAAGGTCGTTCAACATGACCTAACAAAATTCCCTTTTATTTATTTATTTTGTTACTCTAAAGTGTCTAACGTCCATCCTGTTTCAAAGGAAGAAATGTTCCTTTTCAGAGTCTAGAACTCCACTTGCCTTTGAGAATTCTCCCAAGACGTCATTCTATCAATGTCCAATGTCTACTCCTTCAGTTTTGTTTTCTTTTCTCCCCTTTTTGACTCTTCTTGCCTAGAAAAATACCTAAATATCCTTTAACCTTAAAAAAAATGTTTTAGCTGATTCCTCTCACGTTGAAACCATCGCTCCCTTCCCTTTTAATTCTAATGATCTGTATTCTCTGCCTCCTTCACTCTTTGCAATCTCAATTTTATTCCAATTGTCTTCTGAAATCATCTTTAGAGAGAAATCAATCAAACTGTGGTCATTAGACTCAGTGGTCGATTCTTAGATTTTAATCTTTTTTTTTTTTTCAAACTTGCCACAGAGTTTTGTTCTCTCAGGAAATATTTATTCAACACTACTTTGGCAGGGCCCTGAACTGAATCCTGTAGGGAATAAAGATGAGTGATACCCTGCCAAGAGCTTGCGAACTAGTAGTAGAAACAAACACAGAATTGCCTCCAGTGAAGGCCTTTTCCTTATAATCTCAGCAATTTGGTTACATAATTTAATGATATTTTTGCACATTATTTGTGTACGTGTCTAATTGCCTACCTTAGAGTGTAAGTTCCTTGAGAGAAGATATCCTGCCTTTTGTCCCTAGTTGAGCCCAGCCCATAATGAGTTTCTGTGGGAGTCAGATGACTCCAGTGAATCTCACCTCCTGGTATTCATGACTGAATTGGGCTGGTCTGTGCACCCCATAGGATGTCAAGGAATTGATGGTTTGTGACTTCTGGCACTAGGTTATAAAAGACATGCAAGTTGGCTTGCTCTCTCTTGGATCACTTTAGGTGAGGCTGGTTATCATGACACTCAAACAGCCTTATAATGAAGGCCTTATGCTAAAGCCAAGTGAGCCATCTTGGAAATGGATCTTCTAATCCTAGTCAAGCCTTCTGGTGACTGCAGCTCTAATTGACATCTTGACTACAATATTATAAAAGAACATGAGTCAAACCCCCCGCCAAATAAACTATTATCAAATTCCTGGCTCACAGAGACGGTGTGAGATAATACCTATTTCTTGTCTTGAGATGCTAAGTTTTTTAGCATTTTATTATACAACAGTAGATACCTAATTCAGACTTTAGTAACTGCAAGTGCAATCCTGCTGCTATAACAAAAACCTAATACATGAAAGTGGCTTTGGAAGTAGGAAGCTGGCAGAAGTAGAAGAAACTGCCAGAGCAGGGGACGTAGTCAGTAGTAGAGCACTTTTCTATCATGCACAAGACCTTGTGTTCCATCCCCATTGCAGGGAGAGAAGAAGAAAAACTGCTAGACAAGACTGAGCTGTCTTAAAGGGTCTGATGGTAGAAGCTTAGTGGCCTTTGAGGCAGCTACAGGTGGAAGCTTAAAGGAAAATGTGACTAAAAACTCAAGGAAAGTGAATTCTTCCTACGAAGAGGCAAAAAGTTCAGTGACGTGGTAGAAAATAGAAAATATACCTGATGAGCTTGCAGATCTACCTAAGGTAATTTCCAGTCAGAATGTTGAAGGTGCCACCTGGTGTCTTTTTGCTGCTAATAGTAAAATGTAAAAGGGGAGAGATGAGTTAAAGGAAAGACTGATAATCAAAAAGACCTCAGGAAGTGTTATATTTAAAGTTTCCCAGTTTTCTCTTCTGAGCAAAGACTGAAGTCTCAGGAAAACATGGTCCAAAAATAAAACCAAAGAAATGATTATTACATCCTTTGTTAAGATCTCAGAAAGATCGGGGTTGTGCCTCAGGTAACTATTCAGTCAAAAAATAGAGTTTCTAAGAAGTTTATGAGCATATCTCTCAGCAGCCTCAGAGAAGCTCACATAGAGAAAAAGGGATCTTGAAGCAACTCGTGGATGTGGCTTTGATCTGAGGATGTGAGTCCCAATACGATTACTGAAAACCTACAAAGTTTTGTCAGAGATATGTCAAGCTTGTATTAAAAGGGACAGAGACAGTACAAAAGCAAAAGTGGCCTCTGGACCCCCCAAGCATGTACAGACAGGAAACGAGCGGAGAACACTATGAGGCTGCAAATGCAGGCTACCTTTTATGGAAAGGTAAAGGTGTCTCAGAGCGGGGAGCCAAGACCAATAAGAATCATTCTGGGAAGAAATAACACGGACTAGTGAGACCTCCTACAAACCACCCGTGAAAAACTGAGGGAGGACTCCTGCCAGCAGCCTTGTGGGTGTGCCATCTTGGAAGTGGATCCCTCAGCCCTGGTCAAGCTCTCAGATGACAGCAGCCCCAGTGACACCTCAACTGCTCTGAATTCCTGATCCACAGACACCTTGTGAGATAATTAGCATTTTTATGCTAAGCCATGAAGTTTTGTAGCAATTTTTATGCAGCAATAGAAAACTAAGATAGTGTTTAATAAATATTTGTTAGGGAAATAAAAGAGATAATATCTCAAGAAAGAACATAATAAAGTCACTGGTGTGCTCAGTAATTAAACCCCAAAACCCCATGAAATGTGTACTCTTAGGCTCTTGGTAGGGATAAAAAGTGACTTCTAAAACAACCATTACATTTCCTCTTTATAGGCCCATAATCTAGGAGAAAGCAAGCAGAGTCTCTGTGATCCACCCCACTTTGACCAATGTAGCACATACACTGTTGCCTCTGGATTGAATGTTCATGGAACGACATGGGAAACAGATCACGTGATCCCAGAGATGCTGACCTATGATAGTTAGGGTTCATCACACACTCATCGTCCCTCCTTCCATCTCCTTTAGCCTGAATTTACCTTTGTTATCATTGCTTTATTTTCCAGGATAATAGGAAAGACCCAAAGTCTGCTAAGAAGAAGGGACATCAGAGGAACCCCTACCTTATTTTTATGCATCTGGAAGCCTTATTTGGAGCAGGAGGGGTTTACATGCTCAAACCCCATCAAGCTAACACGGAAGCACTATTCCAGGGAGCCAGCAAGGGAGATAGAATGCTGCTTCTTAAATTAGTCCCCTAGGATCGATGGAATGTTGTCCCCAGAGAAGAGAACTGCCACCATATTGGGGCTGAAGGCCTACTGAGAAGTGTACTTACCTGGCACGGGCTTTCATAGGTCTGGCCTTGAGCTCTCCAGAGAAGCTCATGTCAGTGAGCAGAAATTGATAACCCCAAGATATAAAACTGTTGGGTTTTGTTGCTATTTAACTTTTACTAAACTCAACAACATTGCTGAGGAATTATCCTCTGAACCAGATTGCCCTGAAGTCAGGCCTACAATTGATGACAAGGAAAAAACTCTCCTGAAAATGGCTTCAACATACTTTATATACAGAGATACGAAAAATTGTGCTCTATATGTATCATAACAATTGTAATGCATTCCACTGTTGTCACGTATTTAATAAAAAAATAATAAAATTAATTAAAAAAAAAAAGAAAGAAAATGGCTTCAAGAGGCAAGGTTCCTCCATCACGTGGGAAGGCAGCCAGGAGTTGGCAACCCAGCTCCTCTGACTTCTTGTCTTGCCATCCTTCAAGCATGGCTGTCACATCCAGGCAGACATCCTGATCATGTTCCAAGTAGAAAGAAGAACCAGATAGAAAAAAGGGAGAATGGGCATCCAATCCCATCTGTCCCTTTTCCAAAGCTTTCCCAGAAGCTGTACCCAGCAACTCCTACCCACAATTCATTGGCCAAGACAGGACCTCCACTACCTGTGAAGGAGGCTAAAAAAGGTGAGTCTTCTTTTCTTACCTTATCAATAGAGGAGAGCAGGGAGAAGGGAAGTACAAATGCACTGGGGTCAGCACACCATGGTCTAGTCCATAGCTGAGACTACCAGAAAAAACTGAATGTTTCTGTCAATCTTTTCTTCTTCTTCAAACAAGATTATTCTCCAAGCATCACTCTCCATTAGAGTACATGGTGAATATTGGAATATGGAAGAGGAGTTATTGCCCCTTGCCCCCTTCACAGAAGAACAAAACAGCAAGATGTGCTTTTTTAGAAAACAGACACCTAGTGAGTTACTTCACTTGGGGCCAAACCTGTGTTCTCAGCAGCAAAGGTGATTATTTTTCCTAATTACTATTGCTTTGCATCTTGTTATGTGAGCTGTCAGCGTCTTAATTTAGCTGATGACTTCCCACAATCATTTTAGATTTATTTAGTACCTAATTTACTTTACATAGCTTCTGCTGTGAACGTTAATCAGAGGCCCAAAAACTCTTAATAAGCTCAATATTTTACAGTGAACATGACCCTGAGGAGTGCTTCATTGAAAATGATGACAAAGCACAGGGGCCGTCGCTTTCAGAATCAATAAGTTGCCGACTAACGAATTAACGAGGCCCGGAACTCGTACTTCACTCCAGGCCTCCCGTAGCTGATGCACAAATGAGCATGTGGAAATATAGCTGGTTCTTAGGAGAAAATTTCCACTCACCCAGCAGCCAGATGTAGGAGCATCTCTGTAGTCTTATAAATAATGACCAAAAAACATACACTGTTCCATCATTAAAACACTCTTGGCTTTGCCACCATCTCTTCAGCTAACTCTCTGGAGGTGAAACTCTTTTGTTTTAATGTTTCCAGCAGTACTGACCTTTTATATTAGTGGGGGAAAAATAAGGTTGGCAAAAATTGTCCTTTTGAGGTGTCTCTCTCCATATAGCAATTAGCAGCAAGTGTGAAAGGCAGGGACCCTGTCCCCACCCCATCTAATGCCTTTCGTATTACTGTCACTCCTAAGTTATCTGAAAAGTGCCCTGCAAAAAAAGTAGGAGCTCAGAGAACCTTGGTTGAATACATAAATGACCTTCATGGTGGCAGAGAGTCAAAGAAGGCAGAGGATGAGACTGAGCAGGATATATGGCAGAGGGTGGCCAGGGGATATGTGCTATAGAAAAGGCTGGAGTTCTCTGTTCCTTTCAGGTAGAGAAAGTGTTATGGTTTGGATCTGAGGTGTGCCCCCATATCTCACTTGTGAGACAGTGCAAGAAGTTTCAAAGGAGAAATGATTGGGTTGTAAGAGTCTCAATCCAATCAGTGATTTAATCCCCTGGTAGGGATTAACCTAGGGGTAACTGAAGTGGTTGGGCGTGGCTGGAGGAGGTGGGGATTTGGCACGGCTTTGGGTACCTATTTGTATCTGTAAAGTGGAATCTCCCTCTGTTTTCTGATCATCATGTGAACTGCGTTCCTCTCTTCTGCCATGATGTTCTGCCTCACCTCAAGCCCAGAGGAATGGAGCCGGCCTTCTATGGACTAAGACCTTTGAAACCTTGAGCCCCTAAATAAATCTTTTCTCATCTTTTCTGGTTGGATTTTTCAGTCTCAGATGTGAAAAAAGCTGACCAAAACTGAAAGAATTATGGAAAAACTGGGATTAAAAAGAGCAGCAGAGGGGCTGGGGTTGTGGCTCAGTGGTGGAGCGCTTACCTAGCATGTGTGAGACACTGGGTTTGATTCTCAGCATCACATACAAATAAAAAAAATAAAGTCCATAGGCAACATACATATATGAGGAGAGAGAGAGAGAAAGAGAGACAGAGACAGAGACAGAGAAGCAGAGAAAACTTACCTTCCAGGTTGGGTTAGGAGAAACTGATCCAAGCTTCTAGGCTCAAGTCCAGAAGGTGCAGACGATGGGGAAGAATCTGAAAAACAGACAATGAGAACCCAAAAAGTGAGAGAGAGGGAGGAGGTGAAAGAAGCAAAGTCTCTTGGATTTTGAGCCTCTATCCCTTCATCCCTGAATTAAGAACCGGAATACTTCCTCTGCCTATCTGAAAAAGTTGGTGAGGATTCAGTGAAATGGTAGATGCAAAAGTGTTTTCAAATCTTCCAAAGAGCTTGGGCACAGTGGTGCATGGCTATAATGCCAGCTACTCTGGAGGCTGAGGCCAGAACGTGGCCAGCCTTAGCAACCCAGTGAGACCTTGTCTCGAAATAAAATAAAAAGTGGTGGGATTGTGGTTCCATGGTACAGCACCCCTGAATTCAAAATTCCCAGTACTGGAAAAACAAAATGCTTTTGTTCAAACTTTCAAAACATTATGTTAATGTAATGGGTCCTTTTAAAACTAATTTTAGTCCTGGAATGAGTAATCAGGTGGCTTTGCTCACTACGGTGGTAAACTGGGTGCAGAGTGTGTCACGAAGGGATGATGCTCATGGGTATAAATGGCCATGGGGCTTCAAAGTCTCTCAGTGGGAGTTTCAGACACCCTATGTGTTGTAGGACTCCACAGTTCCTAAAATGCTTTCACACAGGATATTTTCTCACTAGCAAGAATTCATGAGTATTGAGGAGTCCGAGACTCTATAGCTAGCTAGAAGCAGAGCCAGAATGAGAGCCCCAGCCCTTTGGCTCCTAGTCTAAAGCTCCAGCCATTGCAGGAAAGGCCTCCAGCATGATTTAAACCCATGACTTCTTTGTTTCAATCCATGTAAGTTAAGAGCAAGAACTAGGAGAGGTTACACACGCCCCTGGACTCTAATACCTCAACTCAGAGCAGAGGAACAGAAAAAGTAAGGGCACCATGTTTCTCTAAATTGGTTTCCTTTTTGCAAGGTCAAATTTGTCTATTTCTCTAGGAAGGAATGCTGGGTGTCTGTGGCTCCCTGTGGAGTTCTGCATGGGAGTTTGGCAAGTGGAAAGAGACATCACAATGAGCCAGCCCACCTGGCCTTCATCATGGAAGACCCAGACCCATAATCAATTGCAAAGGGCTCATCTGTTTGAGAGGCTGGCTCATTTGAACCAAATGCCTTTAACTGAAAGCTGGGAAATACATTGAGTTAGGTGGTCATGCTAAAGAGTTATGAGTGGTTTTTTTTTTTTTTTTTTTTTTTTGCCTTGGCTGTTGACATTGACTGTCTGAATTATATCATTCTAAAGAGTGTAAGCAGTGGTCCGTTTTTTGATTTCAATTACAGAAACCATTTTCATTCCTGCTGAAGAGAGAGTAGAATGAATATGCAATAAAATAAGTAGTTTTGTGAAATGAACTGAGGAAGGTGTGTGATCTGATACAGGTGACCTCATTCCCCTTTCATAGTGTAAATGACTACTGCTACCAAAGCAAATCCATATCATAAACTTTTTACCAGGGACTTACACATACATAATTTATATGTGTGTACATGCTTGCAGGCTTTTATGAGCCTTAGAAAACCAACCTGGAAATATACTTCATATTACTTTTATAGTCTAGACCACACAATTAAGCATTTAATTATGCAATAATTCTTTTCACATGTTAGTTTTGAAAACCCTTCCAAGTAGAAGATGATGTGCAAAACTTCTTTCATGTCCTCCACGAGACCTAAAACAATCGTCAGCAAGTAGCTGGTATTCCAGAAATATTTTTTCCTTAGTTAATTTCAACTAATAAAATATTAATCATTAGATATTAACAAAGAGCTGGAAAGGTAAGAAAGAGCACATTGATAAAAGTTGTAAATATGTCAAAGAAGGGGATGACACTTGCAGCTTAGGGAGATGACTCTGAAGTTGAATAGAAGATGAGGCTAGAATGGGGCAGAAAGAAGCAAGAGATGGTGGCAGCCGGGAGAGCTTTTGGAAACTGCTGGAAGATCCAAGTGGGAAAATGTCCAATCATGGAGACCTGGGAAAAGATGAGCCAGATGCAAGAGATGTAGTAAATGCAATCAGTGGGGTCCCATTGGAGTGGGAAGGAAGGGATTCTGCAATGACTCCTAGGTTTCAGGCTTGGACAGGTGTGTCATTATCCAAAATAGAAAACATAGCATGATGAAGAGGTGCAAAGAGATACAGTTCTACATTGAACATTTTGGGTTTTGAAGACAGCTGGAAATCTGCATCAAAATAGCTAGTTATAATTTATAAATGTAATGGCCAAACTTAAAAGAGGAAGTTTAGGCTAGAAATTAGACTTTGGGTTGTCAGACACGGACGGTGATTAAAGACATGGGTGTCAATGAGAACACCCAAGAACTGTCAAGAGAAAGAGTGGATAAAGAAGGATGTTCTAATGCAAGGCAGGCCCATGGCAAAACTCAGGGAAAAGTTTTAGAGGGGCAGAAGGTAATCCAGGGTGACACCTTGAGGGATCATACAGGTGAGAAGGTCCAAGGTCTCAAAGAGATCAAAAACCTGGAGAAAGGGAATTTAAAAAGTGGGTGGTTGGTGATTGTAATTCAGAGAAAGCTATGTCAGCTTAATGAGAGTGTCTAGAAGGTGGCCACAGGGGACACTGTCTGAAATTGAATGGTGAAATCTTGTCCCTGCACGCTGTCTCTGTGCCAGAGTCTCAAACTTTTTCCTCTTTCTTCTTTTGACCCACACCTTCCCTTCTCCCCTAATCTCACAATTCAGCCATAGTCCAGCTCACTCTTGCATGTAATCCATCTATCGTTTCCTACCATAGATCCTGTTGTTTGGTTTGAAATTGGGCCACTGGGGAAGTACTTGGTAGAGAGAAAGTGGAGCTACTTGACCAGAAGACAACACTGGGTCTCTGCAGACAGAAAATGCAGTCTGATTTTCTAGTCTTTCAGTGAATATTTAAATGTGATGTTGTTTGCTGGTGGTAATTGTTATTTGAGTAATGAGAAAGGTTTAAAGGTCACCTTTTGAAAAAAAAAACAAGGGAGAGAATTAAATTACAGCAGATGGGATAGAGAGAGAAGATGGGAGGGGAGGGGAGGGGGGATAGTAGAGGATAGGAAAGGTAGCAGAATACAACAGTTACTAATATGGCATTATGTAAAAATGTGGATGTGTAACCGATGTGATTCTGCAATCTGTATATGGGGTAAAAATGGGAGTTCATAACCCACTTGAATCTAAAGTATGAAATATGAGATGTCAAGAGCTATGTAATGTTTTGAACAACCAATAAAAAATAAATAAAAATAAAGGTCACCTTTTACTGGACCAAAGAAATTTTATATTGCACAAAGTATAGAGGGCAGGGTGATGGCCCAACTGCATTTGCACAAGTTAGATCGAAACTTACCTATGTGTAGTATGAAGAGTGGATGTTTAGTCTGGGAAGAAATAGGGGTACAAATAACAGACAAGGTATTTTAATATGACTGCAGTTTAAAAAGATAAAAAGGACCAACATGTATTTATCAGGCACTGCATTCTATAGAAGCTTTACACATATTACCTCATTTAACACCTGCAAAATCAGAAAGAGATAAAACAATAACTCACCCAGATATCACTTACTCAGTTCTTTAAACAGTCTGACAATTTAAGTACTAATATCACCCCCATTTTTCAGAAAAGGAAACTAGGGCACTGAGATGCGAAAGCAGCCCGTTCTAAGGCAAGCTAGTATATATTGGAGCCTGAATTTGAGCTAAGGCCTCTGGACATCAGAGTCCAGCTCTTCAGCACTTTGCTAAAAGATTATCTTGAGCATTTTGCAGGTGAGAAAAATAATGCACAGAAAAAATAAGCCACTGCTCCACAATTACACAGATGAGAAAGACAAAAAAAGGAATCAAAAGCCACTGGCACAACTAGGAGGCCAATTGTGATTCAATATAAAAAGACTCATCTAATTACCAAGCTGCAAAGCAATGCAACAGGCTGCCCTGTGGATCCCCAGCACCCAGGTATCTCCTGGAAAAAAGGCATTAATATCTTTTATTTCCAACACAATTTATCATTTCCAAGGTGCTTTCTAGGGAGACTCCCCTTTTTGCTTCCTAATTCACTCTGGCCAAGGGCTTCCAACTGAAAACAAACAAATGTCACTGATATTTAGTTGGTTTTAAGAGGTCCTCAATGTTTTTGTTGCCAATGTTGTTTTTTACTATTGAGCAGCATTTGCTGCCCCTTTAATCTCTAGTTCTGTGCACGCACCCATCCATTCATGAGTTCATTCAGCTCACATTTACTTCTTGTTTGTGAAATGCCAGGTGCTGTCCAGGTGCTGAGGATGCACGCAGGAAGAAGGCACAGCCCTGCAGTGTTCAGAGCCACAGTCGAAGGGGCCCCAGTAAACTTTCAGACTGCCAGCTGATGATTGGCTCACAGAGGCCCCAGCAACTTCTAGCTGATTGGCTCCTCTATGGTGATGCTCATTGGGCTGTTTCCCCGCCCTTTCAGACTACAGAGCTGCTCACTGGGGGACTTTTTTTGGCTCCACCCATGCGACCCAGCCAATTGGCCTCAAGAGCAGGAGGAGTGGGGGAGGTTGAGAGGCTTGTGGGAAGTCGGTGGTGGCAGTTGGGCTCTGAAGGTTTTTCCTGAGGAGCTGTTTTGTTTGGCGTGTGTGGTTCTAAAAATAAAGTTCGTTTCTTTTGACAAGTGGCTCCTGAATTGTGCCCAGCCAGACTGCGGCACCGCAGCAGCCCCTTATCCTGAGGGTCACCAGCACACAGATGCCGCACAGGCCAAAGGCGTCTGGCCTGTTTCTACCTGAGGGTATTCTCTGGTCATGGCATGCTTGGCCCTGGTTCCAGAACATTTCTCAGCCTGAAAAGGGAGGAGCTGGTGGGTATGCTCTGTCCTTGCCCTCCAGTGGGATGATGGTGAGGTGTGTTCTTTCCAGACTGTCCAGAGCTCCCCGCAGCACTGAGGCCCGGTGCTAGGACCACAGCAGGAGCATTGCTGATGTTCCCGATGCTGTTCCCTTCATGCCCTGTCTCTCTCCCTCAAGCCCTCACTGTTCTTGGGATAATTTTTTAAATGAACTACTTGAACACATAGCCTCAGGCTGTGCTTTGAGGGAAACTTGTCTGTAAGACATTTTCAATCCAGTGGTTGGGACATATATGCATTACTATTGAGGCCTCAGATTCCTCTAGCTAAAACATACTAAGAAAAATCAGAGGCACCTTCCTTAGGAAGGACAAATATATGACTATTCCTTTCTGTGCCTTTAGATAAGAATCTACTGGAACAAAGACCCAGGGGCACCTGAGGGCAAAGCCAGGCCACAGCATGGGAGATAGAATTTCTAAGTGCCCTGCAAATATCATCCGTCACCTGCATGGAGGAAAGACAGAGCCCTTTGCCCCTACTGTAGCATAGTGGGTGCTGGCTGCTGGTCTACTTGAAGGAAACTTGAAGCATATGGACTTCATGTCCCCAAAAGAGCAGCATCAATGGGAGCAGTGTATAAGGATCTGATAGGCAGCCTAGTGCTCTTTACCAAGGTTATGGAATGCAGCTTTAAGCAGGTTAGGATCACAACCACATCTTTATCCAAAACTATCTCCTGTCCCTGTGTCAGACTTGCTTTGTGCCATGAAGACACAGGGTGAACTTTAGAGTCTGCTCCCTTCTAGATTTTCTGCTCTCTGCAAAGGAGTTAAGCTTAAGCATGTTTAGCAAGCCATTGGAAAAGCTCCTAGATCAGTCTGTATCATAATCTGATTTTATTGTTATTAGGAGAAAGCTTTGCGTTTTGCTCTCTGTTGGAAAGCAGGCAGATGTGAGGCATCTATCACCTACCAGGCCCAAAGGCTGGGTTAGTTCAGCCCTGTCTAGAGGGCTGAGGACTCCAGGGCAAGGTAGAAGATGTTGTGTGTCCTCCCAAAGCGCTCTCTGATTGACTCATGGGAGACCCAAGCAGGGCTGCTCTGGGGTCTACATGTCAGCAGGCGCTCAGGAGCAATGGTCCTCTCCTGCTTTCCAGGCTTGGGTGTCTGTGGAGGAGGGAGCCAGCAGACATGCCCACTTTGCTGGCCAACTATGTTGTGGTGGCCAGATCCCCTTGTACTGATGAAGTCTGCAGACCATGGTGAAGAGACTGACAGGAAACCATGAGAGTTCTCTGGGAACTCTTATACAGTACCCTCAAGTATCCCAGAGTAACTAGCAGACATTGTTGATTAGGACCGAGAGGGAATTTGCCTCTTAAATGAGGAGTAAGCATGGAAGTGGAAGTCAAGAAGGCAGGATTCAAGAAATCAGTGAATTATGAATATCAAGGTTAGTGTTATCCTGGGACAATGGGCCTGAATTTTGCAATTTAAAAATGTCTGTATCAAGGCTAATTCACAATGTGGGGGGGGGGGGGGGCTAGGAAAAAATGGATGTACTTTAGATTAGGTAGAGGGGAATGAAGGAGGGGAGGGGTCATGGAGGTAGGAAGGAGAGGAGAATGAATCAGACATTATTACCCTATGTACACACATGACTGTATGACTGGTGAGATTCTTCATCATGTATAACCAGAAGAATCAGAATTATACTCTATTATATATGCTATATCAAAGTGCATTCTACTGTCATGTATAACTAATGACAGCAAATTAAAATTTTTAAAAAAAAAAGGTTGGGGAAATGTCAAAACATTGATTTAGTCTCCAGAAGCAGGCCCAGGCAAATGCGGCTCAACAGCCCCTAGGAAACCAAAGGCAGATCCACCCTCCATGGGGTCTTCAAGGGTCCCAGGCTGAATTCAGATCCAGCTTCAGTAGAGCAGGCTGCTTCTGAGTAGGAACAATGAAATTCCAGCCATGGAGCCTGTTTCCAAAGGCCACAGGTTCAAAATTTGACTTTAAAGGTGCTCAACTCATCTTCAGGGTTTTTAACTATTATTACAAATTTCTTTTACTTTTGCACCTTTATTCTTAGCCAAGTTCTATGCACAGGGTACACATTTAGGACTGTTGGATCTCTGAATTACTACAAAGTCAGCCATCAGATTTGGCAGATAAACACAGATCATCCAGTTAAATTTGAATTTTAAATAAATAAAGAATGATTTTTTAGTATAAAAATCAGTATGCAATAGTTAGGACAGCTACTAAAATTATTCTTTACATAAAGTTCAAATTAACTAGACATACTCTATTTCATGTCAACCCTAATCAAAATAGTTCTTTCCCTAGAATGCAGACAGCAAAACATTTGGAACAAAGAAAATTCCTGTGGTCCCTCTTTCTACCAAGTCAAATGAATGGTTGATGGAAGGATTTCGGGTTTTTTTAATATTCATTTTTAAAATTTTTTGTCCTTTTTAGATATACATGACAGTATATCATAGAGAACATTTGGCTTTGGTTTTTTGTAATTGGCTTATTTCACTTAGCCTGATAGTCTGCAGTTCCATCCATTTACAGGCAAATGCCATAATTTCATTTCTCTTTATGGCTGAGTAATATTCCATTGTGTATATATACCACATTGTCTTTATCCGTTCATCTGTTGAAGGGTACCTAGGCTTGTTCCATAGTTTAGCTATGGTAAATTGAGCTGTTATAAACACTGGTGTGCCAGTGTCATATAGTACGCTGATTTTAAGTCCTTTGGATATAAACTGAGGAGTGGGATAACTAGGTAAATAATAGTTCCATTCCAAGCTTTCTGAGGAATCTCCATCTGTTCCACCAGCAAAGTATGAGTGAACCTTTTCCCCTACATCCTCACCGACATTTATTGTTACTTGTATTTTTGATAATTGCTATTCTGACTGGAGTGAGGTGAAATCTCAGTGTAGTTTTAATTTGCATTTCTCCAATTGCTAGAGATGTTGAACTTTTTAAAAAAAAAAAAAAAAAAAAAAAATATATATATATATATATATATATATATATATATATATATATATATATATTTGTTGACCAATCATATTTCCTCTTTTGTGAAGGGCTTGTTTCATTTGATTTGTCTTTCTTAACATGCCTTCCCTTTTTAATTCCCAAATGATTGAAGTATCATGAAACAAAAGGCACACACGATAAAACCATTGAAGTAGAAATAGAAAATCAAATGAAATAGAAAGGGTCAAGCAAGTTTGAATTCCAAAAGCCTTAACTGACGCAGTGGTGGTTAATCTTGACATTAGCTTCTGAACTCTTTGTTAGCTTGAAGCCAAAACAAAAATGTGATCTAATATATGAAAGCAGGCAGTTGAAACTTTCTTCCTGAACCCTATTCTTAGAGGACGTGATCCTGTGGTTCATCATGCCTGCAACAGCCTGCTAGCCAGTGCGAAGGGATGCTGGACATGGTCTCAGACAGCTTAAATGGGGTTTTGAGCCTCATTTTCACCATCATTCTACCTCTGTGGCCTTATTTTTTCATATATGATGATTTGTCATGTAATAACGCATTACAAATAAGACATTACTAGTGGCACCGACAGTTAATGGTTTTACATAAGACGCATAAACGTTCTTAAAATTACTGTTATTATATTTACCCTTGTGTTCAAAAGACTAAGATACAATATTAAAATGTAATATTAAAATGTAAAGTGAAAGCTTTTTTAAAAGGCAGGTCATAAAGGCAAAGTCATCCTATGGGCCCCTTTGGACTTCTCAGGTGAGATGGAGGTCAGGGCCTGCTGTGGGTGTCATGGCTTCAGAGTACATGTAAGCCAAGGAGTGCTGCCCCCCAGCCCGCAACTGAGAATCTATTGCCTTAACCTAAAAGTGAGCCAAAAGCAAGCGCCAGAGTCCATCCAAACCCATGGCAGGGTTGCAGGCCATACTTCTCTCAAGGAATTAGCAACATTAGCCAGGAGAAAGAAAGGATCCTACTGAATTTGCAGACAGGCTATGGAATGCAACCACAGAGTCACTAAGAAATGGCTGCAGGGAGCCTGCTTTAGTTAGTGTTTGCATCGCTGTGACCAAAATACCTAACAAAAATGGCTTTGAAAAGGAAAAGTTGATTTGGAGCCCATAGTTTCAGACGGCCAGTCCTTTGCTCTGGGACCAAAGGGAGGCAGCTGGGGAAGGGCCCAGCAAAGGAAAACTGCTCAACTCATGAGGGATCAAGAGGAAGAAAGAGAGGAGGGAAGGCACCCTTCCAGGGCACCCCTCTAGTGACCCACCTCCTCCAGCCACAGTCTCTCTGCTGTGGTTACCATCCAGTCATTCAAACTAGGATGGACTGATTATGCTACAGCACTGGCAATCCAACCACTTTAACTCTGAACATTCCTGCATCAACACAGGAGCTTTTGCTCGTATCCAAACCATAACAGAGCTGATGGAATATCGGCATGACCCTCCCTAGGTTCCTTGTGCATTGGCCATGTTTGTATAGTGCTTTTTTTTGTTCATAGGGGAGAGCCAGAGTTCACTCACCCTCTCACAGAATTCCTCAAGAAAATATTCTTTATTTTAAAAATAAAAATTGGGGCTGGGGTTGTGGTTCAGAGGTAGAATGCTCGCCTGGCATGCGTGAGGCCCTGGGTTCGATCCTCAACACCACATAAAAATAAATAAACAAAATAAAGGTATTATGTACAAGTAAAAAATAAAAAAAAAAACTATTAAAAATAACAATCTAAGAATGATAAAGATGGCAGCTACCATTATATATGGTGCTGTTTTATATGCCTGACCTCACTAAATTCTTGTGAGAAAATTCTATTATTATTGGCATTTGACTACAAGAAAATAGATTTGAAAATAATCCTGTCTTCCAGGTGAGTAAGAGGGGAAAAGCCCCCTGATACCACGAAAGAAGATTGTTCAATTCTCTGTTCTTATGTGCAAGGCTGGCCTACTTTGACTGGGAGAGATGCAAAATCTGAGAGTCAAATATTCACAAATCCGAATGAGTCCTAAGTACATATCGGAGTGGCATTGACCTAATTGGCAGGAGGATGCAAAGATGGCTGCTATGATCACATACCATTTTGTCTGCTCTACACATAAAATGAGGTAGAACATAGATACCATGGAAGGGCACCTACCACCTTACAGCCCTCTAACCAACAGGCTTTTGGGCGGTGAACCTGAATATCAAAGGCACTCAGAGATGTGAGATGAGGGGAACTTGCTCCTGCCTACTCCCCCAAGAGAGCATTTTGCTGACTCCTTTGAATGAGTTCCCTGATTCTCCTGGATGCACAGAAACCTTTCAAACCTCAGGGTCCACAGTGATGTCACCATTCGAAGGACATCAACCATTAGAGACTCTGACTCCCCTTATTTTTCATCAAAAGCACAGTAGCCCTCCCTTATCAACAGTCCCACTTCCTTTAGTTTTAATTACCCTCAGCCAACCACAGTTGGAAAATTCCAGAAACAACCCACCCATAAGTTTTTAATGACATGACTTTCTGAATAGCATGATAAAACATGCTGTCCCACTCCATCCCTCTAGGGACATGAATCATCACTTTGTCCAGTGCATCCACATTGTATGTTGCCTGCCTGTGACTTAGTTAGCTTCTTGATTATCAGGTTGACTGCCATGATATTATTTGATATAGTCCCAAATTGTAAGAGTAGTGATGCTGGGAATTTTGTTGCAGTAAATAGTTATAATGTTCTATTTTGTTATTAGTTAATTTGGTCAATTTCTTACCTTGCCTACTATATTAATTTAAAATATGTATATATATATATATATATGGTTCACTAGTACCTGCAGATTCAAGCAGGTATTGGAGGTCTTGGAATGTATCCCCATGTATAAGGAGAACCACTGTAGTTACCATTGCCCTTCAGGTAGGGAGCAGAGGAGGAGGTATGGGGATGGAGACTAATTCAGCCTCTGGTCAAGAAACTTGGCTGAAAACAGGCCGCACTAGTCAGTAAGGATGAAAATGGTTGGCTGCAGAGGTAGGTGGTATGTCTGTCCTTATGGAAGGTGTCATTGCAGGGGCCACTGCCCAGAGCCTCAGCCCTGTAGGAAAGAGGACCTGGCCCTCCAAAGGACTCCCAAGCCAGTCCCCAGATGCAAATTCAGGAAAACCTGTGGTGTTCTCTGCACATGCCTCTCCACTCTCCTGTTTTCAGAGCCTGTGGCCTGCACCAAGGAGTTTCCTCCTTGGCTTTGTGTACTTCCTGCATTTTTAAGCAGCAGTTTCAGAGAACAGATGCTCTCAGCTCTCCTTCCCTGTGCCCCTCTGCACAAACAGCAGATTGCCTGCTTCTGTCATCTTCATCAAGGGAGGGAGAGAAACATGCTAATCATGTTATTTTTCTCTTCCTTCTGCTTACAATTAGCTACACGAGCCAAAGGCTCTTTCCTCCCTCAGCTCTCCTGGTGCCATGTGAACACTCCAGGCAGGGGACTTTTCTGGGCCCATCCCACCAAGCCTGTTTCCCATTTGTCTGAGGGTTTCTTTGAAATAGACACCGTGAGGTTTTGTTAGTTTAGATATTTGCTTCCTTTGGCCTTCTAGAAGTCAGGTGGCATGCAGCCACTGAAAACTTCTAGATTTCTGGCTTCCCCGTTTATTAGAGACCGAAGAGCAGGTTGAGATCCATGGAGACCATCGGCATAAAAATTACTCTCACACCTCCTTCTCCGGGTGCTGCCACACTGCACAACTGCAGAAGCATTGATTGTTTACATAAGATTGTGCATCTGTCTGATAATCATGCAACACCATGCACAGATGTCATGTAAAACAAGCACAATGCTAAGCCATGAAATGAAGGCAATGAAGTACAACAAATTCTCTTCCATTTTCTTCTCATGGAAACGGCTTTGATGCTTATTTTGAAATGTCAAATATAAATGCCCCTCTAGCACTTTTGTTTGGTGCCATAAACTCGTGAGTAGTGAGCTGGAACCGTTTGAGCAGTCCACCTGAAGGCTCCTGCACCTCCTAGTTTTGGCAGGTGCCACATGCACCAGGGAACTAATGGACATATTTCATCCTGTGAAAAAAGAGGAGACCAGCATCAAGATTTGCCTTCTACAAAAAAATCAATCTCCATAGAAAGAATCTAAACTTGAAACAGGCTAGATTCAGTCTTGAGAAACTGTTAATGATGCCTTATATGGTAGTGATGGGGATTCTCTCCCTCTTATAGGTTCTTGGTTTATATTGTTTGGCCCAGACCTACCTTTTGGGGCTGCTCGGAGGAAAAGCCCAGCAGGCCTCCTCCTCCTTCCCAGCAAGATAGAGAAGTGGAGCCTGGGAGGGGTCTGCATCAGAGTGGAGGTGTAGCAGCTGGAGACTAAGCAGCAAAACAGAAACCAGGCAAGCACTTAAACCAGAGAGCGTTGAATGCAGCAACTAGGTTATACGGACATCTCCACCTGGGTTCTGCAGGAGACCCACAGACAAAGACTCCAATACAAGTAGCCTTGCTGGGAGGTAAAGCCAGGAGATGCTACTAGAGGAGTTGTGAGACCGTTGCTGGAAGGAAACCAATCTAAATATGTAATATTAAGCGTGTTCCCACTATGGAACTGGAGTTCGCTACCCTGTGGAGTCCCCTAGAGCCATTGTAGAATACGCCTCAGGGTCCCGCTTCCCCTAGGAGTAGGAGAGCTGGGGCATTTATTTGTCAACATGCCTTCAGAGTTGTAGCTGCTTCTGGGGACATTAATTCTTCAGCTTGCTCTGAACACAGGCTACACATGTTCCAATGGCCAGAACCAAAGCCCTCAGCAGGGAGTATCAGGTGTGTATTAAGACGCCTTTGGCTTGTAAAGTGAATACCTAGAGGATGCTGGGAGGGCACAATAGGTCTCCTGCATGGGTGGTGGAAGAGCTGAGGAGCCAAATAAACAAAACAGGGAAGCCACTCTGAGATGAGCAATAGCAGAAAGTGTCTGCCACTTCTAGGCTGGGAAGCCATGTTCCTACAGCCCAGGGGTTGGGGCCACATGGCAGCAGCTGGAACCATGAAATAAACAATGATTTTGCAGAAACAGAACACCAGAGGAGATGTGTCTGCTGCAAGAAACACTGCCCAAGGTAGAAATAGGGGACAAATACCTAGGGTCCTCTCTTCCTCCCTCCCTCCCTTCATTCTTTCAATCTCTCACCAAGGACCAAGCATGTAGTATCAAGCATGTTCCCACTGTGGAGGCTGGGAGCTGGAAAACGGAGGCTGCATGGTTAGCTGACACCCTCTTCTTCTCATTTCCCTGTCATTCCCACCCACCCATGAAACAGGGGAAGAAGAGCAGGCAACGGACCTGGGAGCAACTTGACCAAGAGGGCACTGGAAGAACAGAATCAGCTTCCCCCACCACCTGCTCTGCACACACGGCACATACAGTAAGAGGACGAAGAGGTGTCCAGGCAGGATGTGTCAGTCCTGAGGAGATGCAGGGATCATTTCAACCTGTGCCCTGTCCTGCGAGGTCCACAGAGCTGATGACCAAGTATTTCCTGACCATATGATCCACACGGGTTAATTCCAGAATACCGAAGACCTGGGAAGAGGACTGTGGTGGGTGACGGATATGCTAGAACAGGGTCCCATCTTCACTCTGAGGATTTGGAGGGCCTTGAAAGTGCTGGGAAGGGTCATAGTGAAATGCAGTGTCATCCAAAGTCCATTCAGGGATGGGCAGCATTTTCTGAAGAACGTCCTGCTACAATATAATAACTGAATGTTCTATACACTTCTGGAAGATTCCAAATGTGCTAGCATATTAAAGGCTCTGAGAAATACTTCAACATTGCTTAAAACTGCTCTGAGATGGTTAAGAAACTCTCAACTAGAGAATTTGCAATTAAGAGTGTTGAAATCTCCAGGAGAGTATTTTTATGAAGTTTCTGGTGGAGTGTGGAATCAATGAAAGTATGATCAGCCGCTAATTGCAGTTGTATCCACAGGTGTGCTGAAGCCAGCTCTCACCCACTCATTAAAGTTACAGGAATATTATGAGCTGGTTGTCAAAACACGACCATTATTAAAGATTAAATCATAAGAAGTTACAATTAAATGTTTATCAAAAATAAAGGAAATAAATACTCCAAATGGGTCATGACGCAAAATCTAAGTGATTTTGCTGGTATCTATGTTATTTCTTTGATTTGCTCCTATGGTCTCAGGAATGTGGAAAACACCATGTGATGGTCACTTACTGTGCCTCTCTTCCTGCTCCACACTCAGCGATGTTATGTGGGGAGCTAATAATCAGCCATGAAATAGTGCTGTAACTCGGGGCTTAATGTATTGTTTTGTTGGCTGCCTGGATTTAAGATGACATACAAAATGTTCACAACGAGGATTAAACTGAAAACTCGTCACTCTGTACTGCTGCTCTGTGAATAGCACACCCCCCCCCCAAACGGAGGAAATGTCCTTCTAGCTTTCAAAAACCTATAATCCAAGTCAGTAGAGAAATTGCTCACAGCACCGAAAAATAAGTGAAGTTCAGAAATGTGCAGAGCCAAAGCCAAAAGAAGCTTCAGTTTAATGGTTATCATTTTATATGCATAAGAAATAACACAATAGAATGGTCTAATAGATTACATATCAGAGTAATGACAATAAATTTATTGGGAAAAAAGAGGAGTGATATGCAACCCCATTTGTTAAATTGTAGTTTAGTTGCAATCCTTACATGGCTGAAATACAAGAGTTCAGCAAAAATCAATGAAAACATTCTGGGAGAATCAATTGGCCAGGTGAAATGTACAGTAAGAAGCATTCTATATTTTATTATCATTTGTAACTTGTACAAAACATTGCCTTTATCAATAAATTTTATTATAAGCATTTATACATATCTATTACATATTTAACTTTTTCCTGGAGAGCTCAAGTCTATACCAGGTGAAACACATTCATTTAAAGGTGATTCTGTCCCAAGAGTTGTACTGTATTGAGGACCTTGCACATGTCATCTGGTCCAGATATCTCCACGTGTAGGAAAATATTCTGAATCTAAAGAATCACACTTTCTGTTTCTTTCAATTCAATTCACCACATACTTATGGAGCATTTACTGTGTGAGGGAAAGGTTTAATCATAGTCTTAGAGCTCTAAGAAATCTTTGAGACATTTGAGTTTAACCTCATTTTTAAAAATTGAGACAAAATTCACATAACATGAAATTCACCATTTTGACCAGTTTTTAGTTGTTGTGCAACCATGACGTTGTGCAATCATTACTACTGCCTAGTTTCAGGATATTTTTATCACCCCCAAAAGAAACCTTGGACCCAGTAAACGATCCCTTCCCATTGCTCTCCATTCACTACCCAGCCCCTGCCAAACACTAATCCACCTTCTATCTCTGTGGATTTGCATGTTCTAGGCATTTCATACAAATGGACTCCTACACTACGTGGCCATTTGTGTCTGGTTTCTCTCCATTTGTTTTTCAAGGTTTTCAAGGTTCACCATGTGTGGTGGATATCGGAACATCTTTTTTTATTATTATTAGTTGTTCAAAATATTACAAAGCTCTTGACATATCATATTTCATACATTTGATTCAAGTGGGTTATGAACTCCCATTTTTACCCCATATACAGATTGCATCTTTCTTTTTATGGGCAAATAAGATTTTATTGTTTGAACATATCACATTTCTTATCCATCCATCTGTTGATGGTTGTTCCACTTTTCTGGTCTCATGAACAAAGTTGCCATGAACACTCACTTATAAGTTTTTATTTGAACGTGTTTTTAGTTCTCTCAGGTGTGGGATTGATGGGTGACATGGTAGCTTCACATTTCCCTGTGAGAAATTACTAGGCAGGTTCCACAGTGGCTGCACCATCTTGCATGCCCACCATCAGCATATGGGAGAAACACCTTGGTTTCAAAATGAGGATTCTAAAGCCCAAAGTGAGGATTCTAAGGCCCAGGAAGATTATGTGACTTGCACAAAGTCACAACAGAAGGAGCTCTAAAATCAAGTCTCGCAAGGCATCAATGACACTCCCTGTACCATCACATGTTCCACCCTCAGGCCAATGCTATGAGCTCTTTCTAACATATACTTTGGAGCAGTAAAGTAGCCATCGTAGGAAAAATTTCCATATTGGTGAAAACAAAAAAAGGAGCAGTTTTCAGTTATTCTGAGTTAACTAGAAAATTCAATTAATCAGAACCCACCTCTTTATCACTTACTCTACCCCACCCCCACTGACCTGGCTTTACCAATTTCTGCTCTGCACAGCTAACCTTTCCAATAATACACTGACCTGAGCATGATGACTCAGAACAATAAGCTCACATCCATTTTTAAGGTAGCTTTCTGTGAGATGAGCCTTAATTCTTTTCCCTTTCTTCAATTCCTTGCTCTACTTCTGGCTCCTGTCATTCTTACAGGGGCTTCTATGACAGCAGCTTCTCTGGTCTTACTGCTTTCTGTTTTTCCCACTGCCCCTCCTATGTTACCTGTCCCCAGCCAACTCTTCAAACAAGAACCTAGCCATATGGCTCCCCTGCTGTAAAGAACATTGGTGATTTCTCAGAGTTTAAATTCCTTAGTTAAGCACTTAAAGACCTTCCTAATTTCAACTCTACTTACCCTTCTAGTTTATATCTGCATCGTCTCACTCATTCTGTGCTTAGGTGAGACCAAAAGAACTATAGCTTGGTCAATATGCCCAACGCCTTCATGCTTTTCATATTTTTTCCAAATTAATTTTAAAAACCAATAATGAAAACCTTTTATGTGCCAGCCTGGAGACACATTATAGGAGAAGTTCTCCATAAGCCAAGGACAACAGTAGAATCTGATATATAAAATATCATCTGATAGACAGCAACCGAATCTGACCCATTTAAAAGTGCAGAAGCAGGAAATTAATTCCCTCCAGGAATAGTTTATAAAAGGATGAATCCTACAGGTCAAGGCTTTGTAGGATGAAGAGGAGTTCACCAACTGAACATGGAGGAAGACTAATCCAAGCAGAAGGAATAAACATCAAAAAAAAAAAAAAAAAAAACACAAAAGCAAAAGACACACTAGGGAATTCATGGGCAGCTCTGGAGAGCTGGGATAGGACACAGGCTGGAGAATGGCAGGAGATAGCCCCAGAAGGGTGTGTGGGGGGCCAGATACAAAACAAAGGAATGCCAGCTTTGAACTCTGCACTTTTACCTGAAGATTATAAGTTTTAATCATGAATTGGTTGATGTTTATGTAGATTATTCAAAGGACAAGGGAGGAAATTAATTCGAGGGGCTCCCAAGAGTGGAGACAAGAAGACTCTCATCACAGTTCAGGTGCAAGACAATGAAGGGCTGACTTAAGGCAGCTGGGTGACAGCAATGGAGCAGGGAGACTCACTGTCCCTATTCTGCCTGGCAAACCATCTCCTCCCTGAGCTCCTATTTTTCCCTGTGGAGTTAAGACCCTCTGTTCTGTTATGTAGGGCTTGATACAGACGTCTGGAGAGCTCTCCCTTGTGGAATGAGTTCTCTTTTAATTCAGCAGTCTTTCCCCCACCCCCATCCTGCAGCTCTGGGAAGACATAGGCCAGAATACCTTATATCCCCACCGTTCAGTCCTGTGTTGCTTCCTACAGTGCTTCTCAAACTTTGATTAAAATGCAGACTTTGATTCAGTAGGTCTGAGCGGAGGTGAGATTCTGCGTTTCTAATAAGGTCCCAGGTGCGTGGCACAGACTCCACTTTGAGTATCAGCAACTTAGCATAGACCAACCCCTTGTTGACTGGACAAAGAACCGCTCCTAGAACGTAGCCTCCCACAGCACCCCCACTTCTGCTTCCCGGTCCTGACAAAAGGACTCCACATCAATAGGCGTTGGGTTCTCAGTCAAGGGGAGAGAAATTCTGGTGGAAGTTCTCCTTAATTAAGCCCCTTGTTTTCCATGGAAATGCACACCATTGTTGAGTCAGAATGGCGAAGAAGTCCATATCCTTCCGATAGACACTGAACTACTGAGCAAAGAGCCAATCAGCCCTCAATATGTTAATGAATGTCCTTGGTAGGCAGAGAGTCCTTGAATAATTGATAAAAGGAACCGTTCAGTGTTTGCTGCAGCTCTGGCCAACACTGCTCATTATGGAAGATGATTCACTCAGTTCCATGGAACAAATTGTTCCAAGGTCTAACTCCACTTCCCTTGCTATTTTTTAAATAAAAAGCATGCACCTGTGGAATTCATATGCATGCAACTGTGTCCGGAATATAAATGAGAGAATTCATTTGTGTCCCACAGCCCATAATAGAGCAACCTCAGAGGCCCCAGCTAAGGGGCTTAGCTTTGGAAATGACTTCTTTCCCCAGAGAGGACGAAAGATATAGATATGTCAAGTCTCTCTTGGCAACAAAGACTGCAAGAGCAGGATGAATTGAAATGAGACCATCTTCCCCAATAAAGCTTGCTGTTTGCGAGGTTTGGCAAAGGGAAAGTTGGTGTTCAGATTGTGTGCCTATAGTTTAGACGGCATCTGGGAGCTAATTTAGTGTGTCCAGTTTCTGTTAGCCATGTGCTTAGGGAGACCTTGTGAATTAGATTCAGAGAACAGTTTGATTTTGTTTTGGGAGCCTGATGATTTAACAAGGGTGTGTCAACCTGCTATGTCTTGCCTATATTCCTTCTCTGTCCCCCAAGTTTGGAAATGTCTCTATTTCTTCTTCCTAACTTATCATTTGATGAAAAAATATCTATTCATTTTGTAAAACCAAGACAAAAAAAAAAATGGTTGTCAGACTAACCACTTGGCTGTACATGTTTCTGTAATGGTTGGCCCACAGGCAGCTTCAGCCCAGATGAAATCTGGAGTGAGAGAAGGAGAAGGTAAGGGGCCAAGACACAAAGTCCTCTTTATCCATCAAGAATGAGAGAGACAGGTGGTCCAGCAAAGCCTAATTATGCTGAGATCCAAGCACAAACATTGAAAAAATATTATTACCCATTTTTTGTCCCAAATCCTGCTCCTTCTCAGACGCTAATGCTACTCCACCCAGTCCCTAGCGTATCATCTGGATTGGGATGGACTTCAGAGGCTGGACCAAGTCCAGCCCTCTTTTGCCTGTCTCCAGCAAGGACTTGCACTGAACTAGACCCAGGGTGGGCCTACCTCCAAAGACTAGATTTCTCTGCCAGACTGAAATAAACCAGTTCTTGAGGAATCCTAGGATCCAGAATGACCAGCTCTGGGCCACCAGAAGATAATGCAGCCTTCCTTCCCCTACTTTGATTGGGACCACATTTGTAGGACCTAACGAGTCAGTGGCCTTTGAGGATGGAGAGAAGAAACAGGTTTTAGAATCTTTGCTCTGCTCTTTTCCTGGGAGATTTTCAACCATTGGCTAAACAAAGGAGCTAGAAATGTAGGGGGAAGCAGAGCCTCAGTCTCTCCTCTCTTCTTCTTTGGCTCCTTCTGCTATGCACTCCTGGAAGTTTGGCCTGGCTGGCAAACTCTCATCACCCTCACTGGTGCACATTTGGAAGGGGCAGTGACTGAACAGCCGTCCTTTGTCTTCAGGCTGATCCTAGAGTCACTGAAGATATCAGACCAGCTCCCTCATTCCCACCTCCACTGTTGCTCTCAAGTTCAGTGTTCTCTTCTGTGCATGGAGGTGTCCTGTGTGCCATGGAAGTAGCATGGACGTGAAAGAGATGAGAATGCCTGTTGGGCAAGAACACCAACCCATGCCATGCTGAGGGATGCATCTCCATGGTCCCCCTCATGGATGGTGTTACAGACTGCTGCTGCTGCTGCTGCTCAGTCTTTTTCTGGCCAAAGGCAAGGACTTCATAGGAACTTAGACAAGTGAATCATAAGTGCCAGTGTTAGAGGAGAACCTAAGATCAGCAAGTCACGACCCACGTGATATTCAAATCCCACCTACACTATCCTTCCCAGGAACCAGGAGGAACTTCCTTGAATGGCCTGTATTTATCTGGATACTCTGCAAAGCAGGTCTCAATGAAGGAAGGAACATGCGAAGACTCCGTTAATGGAAATAGCTAAATGAAAGGAATAGGAAAGGAGCCAGAGAAGGCAGAAGAGTCATCACCAAGGTGCAAGACCAACCCCAAGTGAAGGACAGAGGGAGGGAAGATTGGGTAGAACCTTCCTAAACCATCTAGAAGTTGAAGAAAGTTTAGTAAAGCCTTTGGAGAATCCTGAGAGCAAATCAGCTAGCAGAGAAGCCCTACATATCCCTGGAATGGGCTTGCCTCAGTATCCCTGCCACACACAGCCCTAACAGGAGCAGCCCACAGAGGAAGGGCTGTTGGGTTTGTCTCTCCCTAGCTGGACTCCATGGGTTCCAGCAGTTGGAGCTACCCTAGATCAGCCTCCCTCCCTCCCTCCCAGAACAGGGAGAAATGACCATGAGATCACCAAGTGATTCTAGACCAGCTCAGAGGAGAGAGGACAAGACTGGTAACCAGGAAGCAACAGAAACTCACTCCTGCTCCCATAGGGGACTTGGGGAAATCTTTGACAGTACTCAAATTCTGGGAATCACAGGGCTCCAACATGGCCCACGTTTAAGGGGAAGAAGTAAAGGCTAGATCTACAGCATCTTATTTTAACACCAAATTTAGCTTTGGTTATGATAAAAACCCAAGCAATGAAACAGACAAGTCTATTTTCAATTTTCACCTTGCCCCAGCTGACATTTAGATGAATACTGATCAGAATTTAGAGGGTGTAGTCTTCTACTGGAAACTGGTAACTTGAAATGCCCACTCATTCGAGATCTCATTGTTGGAAAAGAAACATTTTTATACTGTTGGTGGATTATAAATTAGTAAAATCACTTGGAAATCAGTATGGAGTTTCCTCAAAAGACTAGGCATGGACCCAGCTATCCCTCTCCTTGGTCTTACCCAAAGGACTTAAAAACAGCATACTCCAGGGACACAGCCACATCAATGTTTATAGCAGCACAATTCACAATAACTAAACCATGGAACCAACCTAGATGCCCTTCAGTAGATGACTGGATAAAGAAAATGTGGTATATATACACAATGGAATATTACTCAGCAATAAAAGAGAACAAAATCATGGAATTTGCAGGTAAATGGATGGAGTTGGAGAATACAGTGCTAAGTGAAGTAAGCCAATCCCCAAAAAACAAATGCTGAATGTTTTCTGTGATATAAGGATGCTGATTCATAATGGGGATGTGGGGGCGGGGGAGCATGGGAGGAATAGATGAACTCTAGACAGGGTACGGGGGAGGGAGGGAAAGGGAGGGGGCATGGGGGAGGAGAGGCAGTGGAATGAGATAGACATCATCACTCTAAGTACATGTATGAAGACACAAATGGTGCGACTTACTTTGTGTACAATCAGAAACATGAAAAATTGTGTTCTATATGTGTACTACGAATTGAAATGCATTCTACTATCATGTACAAAAAATTAGAGTAAATATTTTTTTAAAAAAGAATTAAATTTGGCATATTCAGTGATATGATATATGATATTTATGGTAACATAAAATATGCATACCCATATTTATGGTAACACAATTCATAATAGCTAAGTTATGAAACCAACCTAAGTGTCCATCAACAAATGAATAAAGAAAATGTGGTATATATACACAATGCAGATTTATTCAGGCATAAAGAAAAATGAAATCATGTCATTTGCAGGAAAGTGGATAGAACTTGAGACCATTGTAGTAAGTGAAATAAACCAAACTCAGGTCAAGAGTCATATATTTTCTCCATTTGTGGAAGCTAGAGAGGAAAAAAGAAAAGAAAGGTGGGGATCTCGTGAAACTCAAAAGGAGATCAGTAAAGGAAAGGGATCAGGGTTGGGAGGAAGAGAAGGAGGGGGGAAGCGTTAGGAAGTGATATTGGCCCAGTTACAATGTTATAATCTTGTGCATGTAAAAATATGCCACAATAAATCACATCATCATGTACAACCACGATGCACCAATAAAAATGTGGAAAGGAAAAAAGAGATCTCATTGTTGCCTTTCTTTTTTGTAAAAACAATAGCTGTTCTGCAGCAGCTGGAAACTGCTATTTTAGAAAACCTTGAGGAAATGGCTAAAAACACCACAAAATTGTCAAATGTTTCAGAAATTCTTAGTGATAGTATACAGCATGGTGGGATCAAGCTCATAGTTAATCTGGGGGAGCTCCTGCATTCAGCCTTTGGGGCTTCTGACAGGATATTATAGACCTTCATCCCTAGTCTCTGATTTCTAATGTGGTCCTTAGGATGAGCCTGAGGAGTTGCCATGGAAAGTGTTCAGAGCTGGTGAACCTAAATCAGGTTTGAGTTTGACTGGTGCACATGCTATATTTTGTGGCCAGGATTTTATGTAATCATATTCAGAAATTCATATAACTAACACACACACACACCATGACAACTGAAATCAGTCAGTGAATAGCTTCCAACGACAGACATTGGTTTTTTTTTTACTCAATTTTCATTTTGATAAAATGAGAGATCTAGAATTTAGCAGTATTAAGAACAATAGAATCTACTTTCTTTACATTCTATGTGCAGTATGACCGATATTATACACTTAGCAACTAAAGTAAATAAATAAGAAAGAGGAGTTTTAAAGGAAAAAAATATTTTAAAGTACAGTTTCGGGGGCTGGGGTTGTGGCTCAGCAGTAGAGCACTCGCCTAGCATGTGTGAGGGCCTAGGTTCGATCTCCAGCACCACATAAAAATTAAAAAATAAAATAAAGGTATTGTGTGCATCTACAACTAAAAAACAAATATTTTTTTAAAAATAAAATACAGTTTCGATTCTGGTAATATACCAGAATAATAGAACAATTTAAGGACACAAAACATGCTTTATAGGAATATACAATGATTTTAAAATGGTGTCTTCAGCAATAATGTGGACAAATTTTAAAACTTATTAAGTGGAATAGAAGCAGCCACAGACAAAAAAGTATCTGCTCTGTAGCTTCATTTATGTGAAGTTCAAAACTAACTTAGTCAGAATTGTGGTTGTCTAGGACGTGGTAAGTAGTGAATTAACTGGAAAGGAGATGAGGGAATTTCTGGGAGCATGAATTGTTCTCCATCTTGGTGGGGATGGTGGTAACATGGTTCACTAACACAGCAGGGGGCTGAGCTCCTCTCTTTCACTCTGGAGAGGCAACACTTGAGCCATGAGTAAGATTTTAGAGCTAATCATTAAACCATCACGAGCCTGAAATCAGCCACAGCAGAAGTATTTACACCATGGAAATCAGCAAATATCACAAAATCAGGTTTGGTTTTTCTTTTTTCCTAGAGAGCTAGTTTATCAGCATACCCCCTTAATGTATTGTCAAGCTTCATCAAAGCATACACTTAAGATCTATGAATTTTACTGTATATAAATGATACTTCAATAAAGCACTGGTGGCAAAAAAAGGGGGGGTGATGGTGTCTTCAGTGAGTGACCCAGTCCAGTTGTGCATCTATGACATTCATGCCCTCATGTGCCTTTTCAAAACCTCGAGTCCAATTTCCTAAATTGACAGCTAGCTTGGTGCAATATTCTGTAAGTTATTGCACTGCATTTGATTCATATAATAAAGTTAGTATTCATCCTAATTTTTTCTCACCACTCATTTTCTTGAAGTTTGATATACCGAACAGAGCAAATATTATATTATTGAATATTGACTTAGTTCACAAGTATATTTTTTAATAAGGTAAATTCCTTGTTGATTTTATGCCTTATTTTCATTACCGTGTGTGTGTGTGTGTGTGTGTGTGTGTGTGTGTGTGTGTTGGGGGAGAGTGTTTTATGCTATAAAAAGAGCAATGATTACATCAAATTCAAACAACACAAAGAGGCCAAAGAAAATGCCTTTTTCAGAAGGTATCCTGCTTCTCACTCTCAGAATGCCACTGAGATTGAACACTAAGGTAGTGGCCTAATATTTTTCTGTATCTATACTCCTTACAAATAAAAATATATAAATGCATGTACACACACCACATTTTTAAAAAACAAAAACAGGATTATATGTAACGCTACATGACTTGGTCCGTTTAATCTTCCTTGGTCATCTACCTCATATTTTTAAAAGCTTTAAATAAAACCATTTAAATAACCATTTATTTAATCAGTCTCCTCTTGGTGAATGTTTACGCCTTCCTCAAACTATCATTATTACAAAATTCTCCTATGAACACCCTTGTAATGAGCTAAATCATTTGAAATTACTGTTTTTATATATCAAAACCCAACAAGTAGCAGTAATTTCATTGGCTCCAGGCTGTACATTATAGGATGTGCTTTTTAAAAGGGGATCGGTACAAAGAAGAACACATGCATTTTTTTTTCTGATGGCAACTACTACATTTCTTTCCTAAAAATATGCCAGTTTATACGAAGTCCACTCCCCCATGCCCTTGACAATAATACCAGCTTTCAATCTCTTTAATTTCTGCTAGAAAATTATCCTTTGGTGTTTAGATTTGCTTTTCTTTCATTATTCGTGAGGAGGTTGAACATCTTTCCATACACATATTACACCCATGGCATTTAAAACATCACTCGATTCCCCGCCCCCACCCCACTCTCCAACTTCTATGTGCAAAAAAGAGAATCAAACCTGTTTTTGAAAGAATTAAAGAATACAGGCCTATATTGAAAGCACTTCTTTTAGGAAGCTGGAATGGATTATTTTTCTGCCTTCAGATTTCTATTTGTGTCTGTTACTGGACACACAAACATGCATTGTTTTTGCCCAGAGTGAACTCCTTTGACCTCAGTCTTCTGTTTTCTGAATTTGAATGGCTTAGAAAATCCACTGGGCTTGGGATCTGAAGGAAAGCAGAGACTGGGCTGTCAGCAAGGCTGTGTCTTTGTCGCTGTGTGGCTTGCCTGCCAGCAGGGGGCCTCTGCAGCTCTGAAAGGCCTCCTGGCCAGAGCTCCATTTTCTCACCCTAAACAAACTTCCATCTCTCTCCCCAGCACTGAGAGGCAATTGTGGGCTTCTGCTTAGGCAGACTAATTTACTGAATTAAAGTCATTTGGCTTCCACCATAGCAATTAGTATGCAAATTACCGGTATATTACCTGCCGAGTCATAAATTACATTGACAAACTTAATATTCACAGATTCAACATACCAGTGTGGGTAATTTTTCTATTTTTCAGTAATTGTAGACCAGGGCGATTCATCGCGTTATTGAACCGTTACACATTAAATCAACAGTTGAAAAATTAAGCATTTTTTCAAAGCATTTTGTTATGCATTTATTTCTTTCAGCAGGCAATAAAGTGGAACATTAAATATGCAATGTGTCTAAGTATACTAAATGGCTGGTGAATACTTTTAAGTTTAAAACAGTTCTTTTGTGAATTAAAAAGAGACACCACAAAGGAAAATCTATACCACAATGCAACCTATTGGATCCACTTCATCATCATTAGAACCAAATATTTTCTAGTTCAGGTTCTGGTAAGTAAGTGTAAAGAATCTTTAATCCCCAGTATGTGAGTCCTGCTAATGCTGCTCATGAATAGAAAATGGCTGGTAAATAGGATTCAAGCTTCAAAATTGTCACCAAGGTGTTTCACTGTGGCAAAGCCCTTTAACCTTTGTCATGAATTCATTAAGTGATGGTATCCACCTTTTTATTTATTTATTTATTTTACAGTTTTGATTAAGTAAGTTATTGGGCCTTCTGATTGGGAGAGAGGAGAGTGAGTCCAAGGGGCAAGGGGATGGGCAGGTTCCAGTCCAATGACATGAATAGTTTTTCCTTCTTTCATTCATCCAAGAAATCAACTGGGCTCGAGTAAGTGCTCACTGGGCTGGTTCAGCAGTAGATGCTGAGCTAAGGGACTTTGATTCCAACTATCCTTAAGTCTCCCAGTGAGCACTAATCCCTAAAGAGTCCTAGAGACCCTCTTGTCACCTTGACCACATCTAGCCACAAAAGCCACTGAGAGCTCCAGAATTCTCTGTGCATGCTTCCACAAAATAAAATTACCTTTGCTTTCAGAGTCTAAGTTTTTTTGTTAAGGTGATCAAAGGACATATTTGTTGATGATATAAGCAAGGAAATATGTGCTGGTGTTATGTCACCCAAGAAAAATCTTTCACTTACATGTCAGTGTCAAATCATACCTAATTTTAAAAATTGATGGATTATTAGTGTGAATTTTAAAGTTTGAGCACACAAACTTTATTCATTGAAGAAAATTATTTTGAAAGCAATTTCTACCTGTTTTCTTCCTTTTATTTTTTGACAAGTAAAAGTTGCATATTTACTATATACAAAATAATAATTCCAAATATGCATATGTTGTCCAATGGCTAAATGGAGCCAAATAATATGTGCACTACCTCATATTTGTTGATTTGGGGATGAGAACACTTAAAGCCTTCTCTTAGAGATTTTCAAGAATACAATACAAAAAAAATACAATATATTGTTATTTACTATGGTCTCCATGTTGTACCATAAACCTGGAAACTTATTCCTCCTAACTGAAATGTTGTATCCTTTAACCAACTTCTCCCCAATTATCTCCAACCCCCATGGTGACCACCTCTCTACTCTCTGCTTCTATGAGTTCAAACTTTCTAGATTCCACATTTATGAAAGCTCATCTGGTTTTTGTCTTATTGTGCCTGGCTTATTTCTCTTAATGTAATATCCTCCAGGTTCATCCATGTTGTCTCAAGTGACAGGAATTCCTTCTTATTTTAAGGCTGATAGTATTCCATTGTGCGTATGCAGCACATTTTCTTTATCCCTTCATCAATGATAGATACCTAGGTTGCTTCTATTTCTTGGCTACTATGAATAGTGTTGCAATGGACTCAGGAAGCAGATGTCTCTTTAATACATTGATTTTTTTTTCTTTTCTTTTCATATGCATCTGGGAGTGGGATTGCTACACACATAACAGTTGGTTTTTGCTTTTTGCTTTTTGCTGTTTTTTAAGGAACCACTATACTGTTTTCCATAAGAGCACTACAAATTTACATTCCCATTAATGGTATACAAGGTTCTTCTTTCTCTGTATCTTTCATCTTCTGATAGTTCATTTTAACAGAAATCAGGTGATATTGCATTATGGTTTTAATTTGCATTTCCTTGATGACTAGTGATGTTGAGCATTTTTTATATACACCTGTTGACTATTTGCATCTTTGAGAAAGGTTTATTCAGGTCCTTTGCCCATTTATATATGAGGCTCTTTGTTTGCCTGCTATGGAGTTATATGAATTCTTTATATATATAATTTTAAATACTAATCCATTATCAATTGTATGCTTTGCAAATGTTTTCTCCCACTCTATAGATTTTTCTCTTCGGTCTGTTGATTGTTTCCTTTGCTGTGTGGCAGTTTTTTTTTTTTTTTGTTTTGTTTTTTTTTTAGTTTGGTATAATCCCATTTGTCCATTTTTAATTTCATTGTCTATGTTTTGGGGTTATCCCAAAAAATCATTACCCAGATCCATATCATGGAGCTTTCTACCTGTTTTCTTCCTTTTATTTTATAATTTTAAGAAGAGGTCCTCTTTCCTCAATCTTTGTATTGAGTAAATACAAATAATATTTGAAGAGCTACTAAGTGCAATACAAGGTTTTTAGGTAGTGAATATGTGAGCAAGACCAAAAGAAAATACATGGAATCCAGAGTATAAGCCCTCTAAGGGACTGGGATCAAATCCTGACTATGCCATTGCTGATTGGCCTTAGTGAGATGTCTTAGTTGAGTTTTGCCTTATCTGTGTACTTATAAAATCCAGAAAAAGATCCTTGTGAGGGCTTCTTGCAAATTAAATGAGATAATACAATTTTAAAGCTTTGACCAGTGCCTACCAAATAATGAGCATTCTCTACTATAAGCAGTTACTACCTATAATTACTTACAGCCCCTTTGTATTCATGGGTTCCACATCCATGTATTCAACCAACTATGGATTAACAATATTTTTTAGATGCATCTATACTAAACATAGACTTTTTCCTGTCATTATTCCCTAATCGTAACAACTATTTACATAGCATTCATATTGTATTAGAAAGTATAAGTAATCTAGAGCTTATGTGAAGAGTACCAAGAGGATGTATATAGGTTGTATGCAAACACTATACCGTTTTATTATATAAGAGACTTGAGCAGCCTCAGATTTGGGTAACCATGGGAGGTCCTGGAACCAATCTCCCACAGATACTGAGGGATAACTGTATCATCATTAGATAACAATGCAGCCCATAGAACTAACAGTGACTCAAAGTCTATGAGTATCTTATGAAATAAATGTGACCTTTAAAATCACATTCTAATTGTCCATTCCAATGGGCACAGTTCATTCTCTATCTCACATAGCATCTCCACAGCCTAGAATATGCTACTCCTTCCATCTCAAACCTATATCATTATCATTTGTTACCTTTTTCTTATCCCAATCGCACTCCACACTCAACATACACAAAAACTCTATCTTCCATTACCATCAGAATTTTTTTTCAAAAATTATTTCCTTCAAAAATTAAATATAAACCTCCTAGCATGGCTTACAAGATACCATCAGTAATTGTAACTAACTATTGCTGTTATTTACAAATACTCAGTACATACCAGGTATTAGCAAGATTTATATATGTATTATATCATTTAATTATTGCAAAGCTCTATGGAATAGGTACTATTCTTCCCATTTGTTAGTGATCTGGACTACAATTCTTCAACTTTCCTTTTTACTGGCCCTGAGTGTTACCTGTACTTGAGTTCTGGACTTTAGGAGGCTGTTGGCCTCATATGCCCCTAATATGCTATGCTTTTAACCATGCAGTCCCTCTGCTTGGAAATCATCAAATCAATCTGAATTACTTATACACAAAAATCAACACTCAACCAATCATCATGACCCTGGAAGTCTTTCTAATTCCTCCAGATTGTTTTGTTACCTCCTTCACAAATCTGTATACTCCTTTTAGTAAAGGAGTGAATATGTGTAAGTCTGCCTTCATGTCAGTTAGATACAAAAGTCTCTGCTCCTATTAATAGCAAGATAACCCTGATTAACACAAATCATACTTTCCTATGGGACTATTGGAAAACAGTTGAAGCAAGAAAGCCTTGATCAACTGAAATGCCAAAGAAGAATATTTCATCACTAAGCAGAGAATTGTGTCAGTGTCCTAGGGGTAAGAGTTGGACACAGTTGAGAACAGCTGGAGGAAGAAGACTGCCAAAGAGACATTACTGGGTCAGAAAAATATTTGGAGAAATAATGCCAATTTTTTTTCAAAATCAAATAAATCAACCCACATATCCAAAAAGCATTTATAAAAAGAGGGAGAAAGGAGGGAGGAAGGGAAGGAAGGAGGGAAAGGGAGGGGAAGAGAAAGGCGAAGCAAGGCAAAGCAAGGCAAGAAACCTAAAAAATGATGTTACATATAATGGTGAAATATTAAATCACCTTCCTCCTGTTTAAAAACAAAGTGTGAATACTTGCTCTCACCATTTATATGGATTGTACTGGAGTTGACTGCCAAGGCAATAAAGCAAGAAAAATAAATAAAAGGCATAAAAAATAAAAAAGAAGAAAAAATTTAGAAGTCTTTATATAGTATATGATTATATAACAAGAATATCCCAAAGAATCCCCAAAGGCGGAAAGACTTAGCTTGAATAAATAAAAATCAGCAAACTCTCAAGGTATAAAGATGCTCATGGGATAGAAGACTATATTGTAATGTCAATTGTCTCCAATTGATCCTCAAATTTAATGCATTTCCCATCAAAATCCTAGGAGGCTTTTTTTGTAGACATTTGCAAGCTGAGATTAAAATTTATATTGGCCTGGAAAAGACAAAATAATCTTGAGAAAAAAACAAAATTAAAGAACATAGACTCACAAACTTTAAAACTTACCATATAATTATGGTGACTCTTAAAGTGTGGGTATAAACAAATATAGACAAATGGATTACTTGAACTCAATATGAAATTCACAAATAGACTCACACATCTATAGTTAAATGATTTTCGACAAAATATGTCAATGTGATTTAATGAGGAAAAGGAAAGGCTTTCAACAATGAGTGTTAGAACAATTAGATACTACCCAGAAAAAAAAATCATAGCCTTTATCCTCATCTCACACTATACCCAGTAGTTGTTCCAGATGGAATGTAGGCCCCAACATAAAAGCTAAAACTAGGGACCTCCTAAAGGAAAATATATTCTCAACATGGGATAATCAAAGATTTGTTGGGAGAATGTCAAAATAAATAAATAAATAAATACATAACCATCAGATAAAACTTTATAAATTTGACTTATGCTCATCAAAAATTAGTTACCTGATTGGGGATATATATCTCCCACAAAGACTTACATGCAAAACATGAAAAGAATTACTATATATCAGTAATAAGAAGACAAATAACCTCATTAAAAGATGTCAAAAGACTTGGACAGTTAATTTACAAAAAAGAATACACAGTGGCTAATAAGCATGACAAGATGCTCAACATCATTAGCTAGCATGAAAATGCAAATTAAAACCATATTGGTATACCACTATACCCACTACGTACTCTTTACAATGACTAAATTTACAAGACTGGCCATACCTGTGGTCACTGCTGGTGGAAATGTAAAATGCTACAAACATATTGGAAAACAGTGTGGCAGTTTGTCATAAAGTTAAACATATACCTGGTTATAACCAAGAAATTTCACTCCTAGATATCTACCCATGGCAAATGAGAATAAATGTTCACAAAAAAGACTCATATAAGAATATTTATTGCTACTTCATTCATATAGCAAAGAATAAAAAAGGGTTCCAATATTCTCAGTGGAAGAATGAATAAATAAATTATAGTAAATTTATATAATTATACTTAGCAATAAAATAAATGAACTACTGATAAACACAATATGAATCTCATAAAATTATATTGAATGAAAGAAAACAAACTAATCAAGTTCATACTGTAAGAACAGGTAAAAGAAATTTCCATAATTATAGAGATTATCTAGGAAGGATTGTAGCAATTTTCTATATTTTGTTTAAAGTGTTGGGTGTCTGGATATATACATATGTCAAAACTCATAGAGCTACACATCTAAGAATTGTGCATTTTAGTATATTTAATTATACTTCAATAAATATTTTAATATCAAAAAAGTAAATGAATAAGTGAGAAATTAAGAAATCAACAAAATTTCACTGTTGGCCACAGTAGTCAAGCAAGACCTCATGAAGACATTCAATTGTATAAATGAGATTTGAGTGAAAGCAAAGAAGTGGATAATCACCCCCATACGAATAAGGACAAGAGAGAGGATCATGAAAAAGAAAATGTAAAAATATACCTGTGTTAGTCAGCTTTTTGTCCTGGTGACCAAAATACTTGACATAAACAACTTAAGGAAGGAAAAGTATATTTGGGATCACGGTTTCAGTACATGGTCAGCTGGCTTCACTGATTTGGGCTTGAGGTAAGGCTCCACGTCACGATAGAAGGGCATGGTCGAGTGAAATTCTCATCTCAGGGCAGCCAGGAAGCAGGGAGAGTGAGGAGAGAGAATAGTGTGTGCATGCAAAGGGGTTGAGGACAAAAAAAAAAAAAAAAATCCTCCTGGGGCACAGCCGCAGTGATTTATTTTCATCGATGCCCCACCTCCTAAAATTTCCACCACCTCCCATAATGCCTTCAAATTATTAATCCATCCATAGATTACCTGTTGATTGATCTACTGATGAGGTTAGAGCCCTCATAATCTAATCATTTCCCCAAAGCCCCACCTCTGAGCATGCAGCATTGGGGACCAAGCCTGCATGAGCCTTTAGGGGATATTTCATATCCAAATATAACAACACCTCTAATATTTTCCTCCTCCCTTCTACCATCAGTCAAAAGCTATAGAGCATTGAGACATAAAAAAGATCAGACTTACACCAATAACCACTAGTAAGGTGCTCTAGGTTAGCAACTCAGGGTGTCTGAGTCTGCCATGAGATGAAAGGTTTGTAACTGACTTCATCTAAAGGTGAGAGTGGGGAGGTCCCTTCTTTCCTAAAAGGAAGGAAATATCTTTGCTACCTACATTGTGCTCCTTAGATTTGGTCTCAGCCCAAATAACCTGGAGATCAACATTTAAAATTTTACTTCAAGGCAAAACATGGATGTCCTCGGATGCAGTTGTAGCTCAGTTGGTAGAGTGCTTGCATCTCATGCACAAAGCCCTGGGTTCGATTCTGAGTACAACCAAAAAAAAAAAAAAAAAGGATGTTCTTGCATCTCAGACTTCATTTCCTCAAGAAGATTAGACTGTTGCAAGTGTCCTGGGAGTTGACTCCAGGCCTTGACAGTTCTAAGATAAATTTAGATGTTGTTGGGTCCTGCCAACAGAACACAGGGCTCTGTACACTTCCATCTGGAGGTAAAACCCCCAGTCTCATGAGGATGGTGTTCCAGGGGCTATAAGAGACCCAAGAACAGAATGTTAGATGAGATGTGGTTCATCACACCCAAAAGGTTGAAAATAATGGGGCGGGGGTGGGTGGTATCTCCTACATTTCTATTTTTACATGTAGGTCAAATACAAATTTTAACAATTAAAAAATAAATAAATAGGGTTGGGGGCGAAGCTCAGTGATCAAACACATACTTAGCATGTGCAAGGCTCTGAGTTCAGTATCAAATTCTAAATAAATAAATAAATAAATAGGAGATTTCTGTTTTTAAAGAAACTATAAAGAAATATTCAGAATATTTTGTGGCGATGATTTTATCACCTAGAAGTTTTCTGTCTTGGCCTTGCTTACCCACTGATAGGAGGTACAGAACAGTGAGGGGAATATTTTCCCTTTCTCTGCTTCATCCAGGAGTTGGATTACAGTCACATGGTTCTAAAACTGTGGAACCAGTGGATTTATATTTTTAGAGGCAACTGGCAGAGTATACATGGAAAAGAGGTCAAAAGTGATAGGAGTAGGCAGCAACCCGTAGTCACTTTTTTCCCTAGTGTCAGCTTACTTTGCAAGTGTTTGCCATGTAAGCATTTCTTGTCTCCCTTCAGACACAGAGAAATAAGGCAGGCAGTGATTAAGTGCCTGGCACAAGTCAATCCAGTAGGTTACTACCAAGGTTTTAGACTCTAGTCCTCCTAACTCCAAATCCGTTCTCCTGCCTTCAACCACAACCATTTCCTGTTCAATCACATGTACCTTGTTAGGGATTACGGAAGTGAACATTTGGAATTCAAATGCATTTTCCTCAACTAGCACAGTGACTCACTAGAAATAATTATGATAGCAAAATACATTTATATCATCCAAAGAAAAGACACTGACATTTCCTGCTTCCTTGCCTAACAGTAATTTTGAGTATCTCGCCATAAGTAAATGAAGTTAATTCTCAGAAATGGAGAAGGATATAACCGAAGCGCCCCATCTGAGACCAGATGCATCATTACAGAAGGCAGAGAGAGTCACAGTAAGGAAGGACATTCATATCCCATGACAATAAACTCCAGAAGGATAACCATGGAAGTCAGGCCATTCATTGCCTTGGGACAAAACTATTCCAATTCTCTGTCTTCCCCTGAGTCTATCAGCATCTGTACTCTGTGCACTCAGCTCAGAGAGAAAGAACGGATGCAACATAGAAAGACTCTCACTCCCATTACAAGAGTTTAGCTGGAGAGACAAATAAGTAGGTCATAATGCTGGGGAAATCAAAGAAATGCCAGCTCTTTTCTCCTGCCTTGTAGAAATTGGCAAGGGGACAGAGAAGAAGTGAGACAAGTCACAGGGGTCAACAGCCTTTTCTCTCTATCCACTGACCTGAAGAATGGGGATATTAGATATATCAAGGGGAGAACCAAAGGCAAGGTCATTTCCCTTGGTTCCTGTGTCAGTCATCTGCTGTAACTGAATAATATAAACTGGAGCATTTTAAAGAAATGAGATTTCGAATGCAAGTTGGTGCAACCACTATGGAAAGCAGTATGGAGATTCCTCAGAAAACTTGGAATGGAACCACCATTTGACCTAGTTATCTCACTCCTTGGTATATACCTAAAGGAGTTAAAATCAGCTACAGTGACACTGTCACATCAATGTTTATAGCAGCTCAGTTCACAATAGCTAAGCTATGAAGCCAACCTAGGTGCCCTTCAATAGATGAATGGATAAAGAAAATATATATACCCAATGGGATATTATTCAGCCATAAAGAAAAATGAAATTATGGCACTTGCTGGTAAATGGATGGAACTGGAGACTCATGCTAAGTGAAGTAAGCCAATCCCAAAATACCAAAGGCTGAGTGGTCTGTCTGATGTGCAGATGCTGACTCACAGTTAGGGGTCAGGGGGAGAGAAGTTCATTGGATTAGACAAAGAAGAATGAAGGGAAGGAAGGGGGGATGTGAATGGGAAAGACAAAAGAATGAATCAGACATAACTTTCCTATGTTCATATATGAATACACAACCAGTGTAACTTCACATCATGCACAACCACAAGAATGGGAAGTTATACTCCATGTATGCATAATATGTTAAAATATACTCTACTGTCATGTATATCTAAAAGGAACAAATAAAAATAAATAAATAAAATCAGACACACACACACACACACACACACACAGGAGGCTTTTACACTTACAGTTTTGAAGGCTGGAAAGTTCAAATTCTAATAGCAAAATGTAATGAGGTCTTTCTTGCTATTGGGATCTCTGCTGGGTCCCACATAGATGCAGGATATTAAATGGAAAGCATCCCATCTCAGGCCTCTTTCTCTTCTTATACAGCCACAATCCCATTGAATTAGGGTCCCACATTTATGGTCTTATTTACTTTTAATCACCTTCCAAAGGTCCTTCCTTCAAATGACATAGTTGGATTAAGTTTCAAGCAACTTAATATCTCCCAGTGGGAATTAAATTTCAATATCAGTTTTGGTGGAAACATTCAAACCGTATAAGTTCCTTTGCATGTTGGATTCCAGGAGTGTGGGACAAACTGACCTTGGAGGAAAGCCTGGGATGAACCACCAGTTCAGATGTCTGACTTTAGAAATAGAAATGCTGGGTCACCTCCTGTGAGAGTTTATAGTTGAGTTATCAAAGGTGAGGTCAAGAGAATGGATCACAAGTACTGGTAATATAGAGGAACTTTGGCAGCCACAGAAACACTCGGAAACCCCAAATCCAGTTTTTCAGGCCATACCTTTAGCGGTCCATCAGGAATGAGCTAGTACAAACAGAATCAGTCAGAGGCCATTTTTGTACAATGTGATGATGATACATAAATCCCTCCCCAACCTCCACTGGATGATAACTTGAGGGGAAAAGCCTGAAACAAGCTTCAGAGACTGATCGTTTTTATTTAAATGACACTAATTCCTTTAGAGACCATTTAAATTGTATCAGACTCAAATATTGCGACAGTGTGGTAGACAAAAATCAAAGAAGAATTCATTATACAAAAATTGAAGAAGCTCTATTCTCTTCATTTAGCTGTACCATATGTTAGAGCTGGCAAATATCCAGTGTAGTAGGAGGTCCACCTCCTAATCTGTTATTTTCCAAGAATACAAGTAATATGTACCACATCAATATCTTATTCTTTTAAAATCACATCAGAAGGGTGTCTGCACACCTTGGAATACTGTTTTTAAAGAGATCCCAAACTGAGATGTAATGATGTCACAGGCTTTACTGATCGAGCAAAGGGATCTATCTCAACAGTTTAAAAGGAAATGGAATAAAATGCATCAAATGAAAAACCCTACAGATTTACTTAACTCTCATTTTAATTCTGTCTCTTTTATGAAATAAAATTGTTATATAGCCCAGAAAAGTCTTGACAAATATGGTAATATGTACTCAATATGTTCAAATCTCCTTGCCAAGAAAAAAAATATATACCTTCCAACACAAAAATATCCTGTCCATGAGAAAAGCCTACCACTGTGACTGGTCTTACAAGAATTGCAAAAGATGAGAAAGGTTTCAGAAAAAAATAAACATAGTCATATGTAGAATAAATGTTCAAAAAGGAGGAGATGGTCAATGCTGTGAACTAGAAACAAGTGATCTTGATCGGTCCTAGACTGGAGAGTTAGGACTGGTCCATGCTCCCTTAGCATAGGAAATGATCAGTTAAAACCAACACTGGCTCACTATGCATAAATCTTGCCAGACTGGACTTCTTTTGTCCTCTGTAGCAATGATACCAGACTGAATAGAAGCATGCTTTAGGAATTCAGCACTTAAATTTTGGCAATAGATTTTGCATAATATATGAGAAGGAGAAAATGAGGGCAAGTCCCAGTGCCACAGATTTGTGACTTATCTGAGTGGTGATCAATGCCAACCATAATGGAGGTTCTGGTGTGGACTGTGCAGTTTCTGTCACATACCTGATACTATTTTTTGAAGTAATGATTTGAAGGGAATAGTAATGAAGGTTTATGAAATCCATGTGAGAAGCTTTAAAGGGACAGGAAGTATATTTGGAAACAAGGATCCAAAAAGATTTCAGCAGGCTAAAATGATAAACAGGTATAACCCAATTTATATTTAATAGTTCTTCTCTTTGATGTTGGGTCCTCTGCATCCCCTCTAGAGAAAGGTCAGCAACAAAGACATCATGTCAGTACAGAAGACAGAATGACATCAAGTTCAAGAGTTCTAGTTTGGGGCTCAGATCTCTTAGGCAAGTCTCTACTTGTTTGAGCCTCTGCCTATCCACAATATGGAACTAAGGATACTTGCTGCTTTATTGGGTTGATGTCAGGATTAAATGAGATGCAAAAGATGCAAAGTATTTAGCACATTGCCTTGTCCATAATAAGCACTCAGCAGATAATAACTATATATAGCTCTATATACACACGGTGGCTTAGCAGGAGCATGTGTGAAAAAGTCCTGTGGTTTTAATAGACTCCAGGTTCAAAATGAGCCAATGATCTGATGTGGTCTCCAAAAATAACTGACAAGACTTCAGCTGTCTTTAAAGAGCCATGGTAGGCTGACTAAACGGTGTGACAATTCTTGCTGGATTCTGCAAGGACAGACCACAATGGAGTCCCATGTTCTGCTCCCAGTATCCTGCCGTTAGAACAGACTTTATACACTGAAATCTCACCCAGCGGGGGGAGTCCAGGACAAGAAGAGCACTTACAACCATGGCCTATGAAGAACTGGACTCATCTAGCCTGAACTGAAGAATACTTAAGGGCATCAAACAGCTGCTTCAAATATTTTTAGGACAGTCACATGGGAGAGGAATTAGTGTTCATCACAAGGCCAAACTGGCATTAAAAAAAAAAATCTTTCTACATAGGAAATGCCAGGGGCTTGGAAGGGATAAAAGTATAAATCATAATAACGAAATAAGAGTTTTCACTCTACCCTGAACAAAAATCTAGTTCAGCCCTGGGCCATTTTTTGATCATTAAGCACAGGGAAATGTCTCTCTGAAAAAGATCTTTCCAGAGATTTTGATCGGATGTTCAACTTGGTATGCAACACCACCATTCCATTTCCAGGACAAGAAATTGAAATAAAGGAAAAGCATGTCAGTACCAGTCACGTTCTGTGGGGAGATTGGAACTCAGCACTCCATTTTCCTCCCCCTCCCGTCACTGATGGGCTGAAACTCCCGCTGAAACTGATGGGCTATTAAGTCAATAGCAATCTCCTTGGAGTTAGGAACATGGAAATGGCTTTGGATGACATTCTTCCCTACCACCCTGCCTCTGTTTAAGCTGTATTTATATTAATGCTCTTAATATTTAAAACTTGACCCTACAGAAGAGTATGAAGAAAGCATTTTTGTGGACAGATATGTAGCCAGCTACCACGAGGCCCAGAGCAATACACAGTGACTTCACCTGACACGTACATGGTTTCTGGAACACCATCTCAAATTCTCATCTGTGCATTGCCCTGGGATTCTGTTTTAAAATAGGCTATATATTTTTTTTTTAAAGAACTGGAATCAGGTGATTTGTATTCTGGTCACAATACAGGGCTTTGATGGAACAGGCTCGATTTCTCTCATCTGATCACTGCATCTAAATGAGAAAAAACGGAATCCCATTCACAATGCAAATAATACAGAAAAGCAGAAATCATTCTCCCTTATAATCAAAACCAGAAAGCTGTATTGTAGCTCTGTACCATTTCCGGAGACTATTAACTCACTGCTGAAAGCCTGTCCTAAAATGAAAATCTAGGCAGCATGACATTGTTTCTGCTAAAGAACCACTTTGTGTTAGCAATTCATTTCCAAAGTCAGGGATGAAGTTGACCGACAATAACTAACTAATTTGGGCACTTTGTTCTGGTCACATATTTAAGAATAAAAAATTAACTTCAGACAGTACCAGTCAGAAATTAAGTAATTAGGACAATGCCTGCCCTGGTGACATTTATTAGTGACGGGAATTAACATGCTTTCTTCAGTTAATATTATGTTTTATAAACACTATGAACTTCTCGAGGTAAATCTAACACTGTAATTGTTGATTCTGAGTATTTAAAGCATTGTTTGAAGAGTTTCCCCAGGGATTCTTTTTTCCTCCCTTCATTCTTCCAACAAAACATTATTTGGCAGGAAACTTCAAAGGATCCAACAGTGATTTTCAATTATATTTATTATTAGCTCCATAATCAGCCAGCCTATTAAAAAGAGCAAAGGCAGGAACTTGGACCGCTTGGGAATTGGCATCAGGTTTCTAAGTGACATTTGGCTCATATAGATGGTAACATATTTGATGAAGATTTTTATCCCACTTCTCTTTTGTTTTGTTTCAGTTCTCTACCAGTGGTTCCCAAGTTTCAGATAGCACTGTTGCCTTCATCCAAGTGTAAAAATCAAATCAAAATATTTTAGGTATTTTCTTTAAAAAAAAAAAAAGTATCTCCTAGGTCCTTACACTGCCTATTTATTTGTCCTGGGTTTTCTCTTTGATTTTCAGATTTGTTTTAAAACATTGCTAGATTATTTGTAATGTTAAATAAATTACACTGCCTTAGATTGCAATGATGACTGCTATTGATATAATAAAACAAAAAAATTTTTGATAATTATAGGTCAATGATATCATCCTCAATTGAGAATCCTAAGTAAATATGATCAATGAGTCAAGAGGTAACACATACTTTTTTCAGGGTTTCAAATGATGATTTCTGAGCACCATCTCCAAATTTCACCGGAGACACCACTCTTCATCTCCAGTCCTCACACTCGGCATCATATCCCTGCTGTGAGTCAATTTCCCCAAGAGGGGTTGAAAATTTATTCCAAGGAGAAGAGGATGTTGCTTATACCTACAGCCACATCAATCAAATGCTCTGGAATTCAAAAGAACTATAATGACTTCATTCATGGCAGAATGTTATGTTCTTTAAAAATCCAAGACAGCATTGTCAGGGTGAGAGCACAGAGCAGACACACCGGAAGATGCCAGGGAGAGGAAAGAAAGGGCTCGAGGTTGGACTGGACAGGGGAGGTCTCGTGCTGGTAGCCCATCCAGAATAGGACAGATTTGACTCTTGATATCTGTTTCTCTGCAGTCTCCCAGCAGAATAACCTCCCAGTGATTTATAGCCACAATTGGCATCCTTATCACTGGACAAGACCCAACAACCACTCTCAAACTTGGCCATGGCCTTGCTGCCGCACTACACAGGCTAGTTACAAATTGCATACAGCATGTGATCATCTATGGGCTCAGAGTGAGTTGGGCACATTAAAAATGCAAACAATGCCTTGGCTTTTATTTGCCGCAAAACAAATGCTCAGAGATAGCCCCCTAGATCAAGAGCCCTTCCATCCAAGGTGGCTGCCACTGACCATGGTTTTACAGGCAATTCACACTGTCAGTTCTGCAGATGGGCTGGGGCACACACACTAGAGATGGCTTGTTGGGTCCTATTTTAACACTGGCCTCTTTATAATGTTGAAACTAAGCCTTAGCTTCTCATCTGATTTAGTTCTTAAAATGTGATATAGAATGTTCACTGATTCCTGAAATAATATTTTAACATTCTCAGTTATAAAATGATAAGGACAAGGGTTCCTTCAGAAAAAAAATCTAAAATTATAAGATCTATAAAGTAACGGTGATAGATAATTCATATCACTGTAAGACACATTACATTTTTAAAGTTCTATCTCCTGCTTTATTGTGTCATTGTGTCATTACAGACAATGATATTATTTACCATAGATATCTACATTCGAGTAAGGAAAGCAAGTTTGATTAAAAATGAAGATGCAGAAACTCAGGTTAGCCAGAAGCCAGTAATTTTCCATCACAAATCAAAACCCAATAGAACCACATAGAGAAACCAACCTCTTTCAGCTCTTTGTGGTCTTTCTTCACTGATATTGATGGTGAAGGTCAAGAGCATTGGTCAATTATGAAAAGCAAGAGCAAAAGAAAAAGTCAAGTGAAATTCTACTGGTTCAAATAGTTTATGACCATATAGAAATATGCTTTTTGAATAAGATTAGATTAGTCAACTTTTCATTTCTTTGACCCAAATACATGACAAGAACAACTTAGAGGAAGAAAAGTTCATTTTGGCTCATGGTTTCAGAGGTCTCAGTCCATGTTTGGGACTGACTCCATTACTCTGGGCCTGAGGTGAAAGTAGAACATCATGGCAGAAGGGCATAGCATCTGAAAGCTGTTTAGCTCATGACAGCCAGGAAGCAGAGAGGGTGGGAGGGAGGGAAAGGGCCAGAGAGAGGATAATCCTTCTAGTGCATATCCTCAGTGACTTAGTTCCTCCAATTAGGATCCACCTCCCAATAGTCCATTCAGCCATCATTGGATTAATCCACTGATGAGGTCAGAATCCCCATGACCTAATCTCTTCCAAGAAAATTTCCATTTCTGAACACGTGAGACTTTGGGGGATATTACAGATCCAAACCATAACAAAGACCATCAAGAGCTTAGCTCAACCAACAGACTTCTCACCTTGGTTTCATCAAAAAACAAAACAAACAAACAAACAAAAAAACTCACCATGATCTGCAAAAACAAAGGTTCTCTGAATCCAAGTCTCATCTCAACCAATAAACAGGTCCAATGGCAATGCAGTCTCTGATAAGAGTTTGGGTGTTAAATATACGCCAAAGGCCATGTGTTAAAGGTTTAAACTCCAACATGGTACTATGTGGAGGTGGTGGAGACATAGTGGCCTAGTAGAAGGTCTTTACGTCATTGGTGAGGGTGACTTTGAAGGAGATTGTGGAATCCCAACACTTTTTCTTTTATTTCCTGGTCATTAGATAAATAGTTTTGCTTTGCCACATGTTCCCCACCATGACTGGCTACCTCGCCAGAGACCCAAAGCAATGGGCCAATTGATTGAGGACTAGAATCTCTAAAACTGTAAGCCAAAATAAACCTTTTTATCTTTATGAGGTGATTATCTCGTGCATTTCATTATTGTAATGGGAAGTTAACAACCTCTACAGAGATCCAAAAGCTGATACATACATATTCATACAGAAAATCTATGAATAAGATAAATATAAAGATATAAGAACCAAGAAGTTGATGAGGGCTTAATATTTCTGGTTCGCTGAGCCCTCTGAATGAAAGGTACCATATGAAAGTGTAAGTTTACATTGTCATTACTAAATGTCACAAAATTCAAGCTTTCTCCATCTCTCAAAAAGTGACATTTCTTGAGAAATGTTTCTAAGCCTTTACTGGTCTTGAACTTGACAAGAAAACCTGAGCTCCTTTTTCCATGAAAACACAATACATTGTCTTTACATTTGGCATATTTAGTTTCTACTGCTTCAGTTTCCGAGATTAGCAATGCAATTGTAGGCAGTTCCAGTGGAAGTTATTCAATGCTTTCATTGTCTGTCGTCTGAAAGCTACACTGAGTGAATTTGGCCTAATACAGTAGTGTTGGAATCCAGTAGTTTCCTTGCAGCAAATGGGAAAATAATTTTTTTAAAGTTGCATACAAAGGCTGTGACTAGTTTCATAGTTACCACTGTAAAATGCAGTATTCTTTACCCATATAGAGACTACTCATTTAATTATCTAGTGCATTTCAGGATTTTCATGTCAAATGTCCATTTTTTAAAATAAATAAAGGTGGTGGGGGGGAACTGAAGATGTCTTTCTTTATAGGATTCTCACGTAAAAACACACCAAAACAAAGCATTAAAAATCACTGCTAAGGGGCTGGGGTTATGGCTCAGTGGTTGAGTGCTCGCCTCGCATGTGCAAGGCCCTGGATTCGATCCTCAGCACCACATAAAAATAAATAAATAAATAAAATTATTGTGTCCAACTACAAAAATTTTTTTTTTAAATCGCTCCTAAGTTACAAAATATTTTCAAGATCAGATAAGGTTTCCCAGGTCAGGGAGATGTAAAAGAAAACATTTTAGACCTTAGTGGGCTTCCTGGGAGTGAAAAGGCAATGTTGAGTCCCCTCTGTGTACCTGTGACACTCTTCTCTTATAGTAGCCCTGGAATTTTTCCACAGTCTCTAAGCTCATAAATGATATAGTCAGGAGTCTAATTTGGGTTGTCAATCCTTTTGCTCAGTTACCATAGGCCTTACAGCTTACTTTGACTCTGCCTCTAATGTTGACTTTCTCTATAGCCTCTAACCCTTCTGGAGTTTTCTTCTTATAGAACTAATTGAGTTGACAAATTTGAAGGAGGCTGGGATGATCCTTGTCAAGTCTGAGAGAACCCACATCACAAAATAATATGGAACAGAAAAGATTTGCATTCCACAACCCATGCCTAACTCCACGGTGAAGTCATAGAATTCCCCCTTCTCTCCACATTTAGGTTAGCTGTGACTCTTGGAAGTCACAAACTCCATTTTCTTTCTCCAAGATAAAAATTGAAGCAATACTACTGGGTTCTGAAGAGCTTAAGGAAACACTCTCTTAACCAAGTGGAAATAGAAACTTCAAACCAAACTCTCGCATGTTGATGTATGCATGTTGATGTATGCAGTACCACCAAAATTCTTCAAACCATATGCAGAATTTTCTATATATAGGGTAGCATGATTATTCTCCAAGAAGAATTTTACAGAAAGAAATTTTATACAGAAAGAATATAGAGAGGTAGAAAGACAATTAAATTCTGAAAGAGTTGAGCTCTTCTGAGAGCACAGACCATGGTCATACAGTGTTGAATCTGATAGCAGCAAGCTCTTTCATGAATCTCTGCATGTTAGGCTCAGCCAAGAGTGCGTTTCTAAGTCCTTCTTCAGTACCAAATGCTACCCAAAAGAGTAAGAATATGGGAGCCCTGGCCTCTCCTCCTTCACCGCCTGTTCCTTGATGTAGCACCTTCTTTGCAGAAGCCTTCTCTGCCAGCAGCACTCTCTGTCTCTGGACCCCCTCCATGGAAGAAAGCAGAGGATGGTTATTCTTTGGGCACGTTTTCATACTGTCTTTCAAATCAGTATTCCCAGGGTAAGATGAAAAAATGATCAGCTTTCCTAAGTATAGCTGCAAATAAGAGATGCCAAGGGGCCACAGCATAGTACCTGCTGGTAAGTGATACCTTGCTATGGGGAATTTCTTGGCCTGGTTGGTGTCACAAACCCAGAGGTCCAGTTCCAATGTCAGTGCACCCAAGGTAACAGCTGGAGGGTTGCCATGGGATTCACCTGTCAGATTTACCCCTCACGTGAATTCCTTCTTAAAAGGAAAAGCAAGCCAGCAGTGCCATACCATTGCACGCTTTGGAAGCCATCAGTAGGAACCCCAAAGATCCCCTCAGGAGCTATATGTTTACCTATTCCATAGGAGGACCATATGAAAGTGGGTACATCATTCATCATTAATGTATAAAATAAATTCACATTTGTTTTTTTTTAACTTTTAAAATTTATTTTTTAATTGAAATATATCATTGCATGTTTTATCTTGTACAATATGATGTTATGGTCTGTCTATACACACACACTGTAGCATTGTTAAACAGCTCATTAGCAAATGATGTTATGAAATATGTATATACACAGTAGGATAGTTAAACTTGACTAATACATGCATTTTCTCACATAGTCTTGTGATAGCACATAATTTCCATTCTCTTCACATTTTCAATAATACATTGTCATTAGCTATAGTCACTTTGCTATACAGTATATTTCTTGAAATTTATTCTTTCCACTGACCTGTAGAATTCTTTGACTAACATCTCCCCATCCCCCATCTCCCATCTCCTCCCTTACTACCTGAGCCTCTGGCAATCACCATTACACTCTCTACTTCTATTAGATCAACTTTTTTAGATTATATGAATGAGATCATGCGATATTTGTCTTTCTGTGCCTGTCTTATTTCGCTTAGTGTAATAACCTCTAGGTTCATCTATAGTATTACAAATTGCAGGATTTTATTATAAATTCACATTTGTAAAAACTATTCTCACTTCCAAGTTCTTCCACATTTGCGACTGAAAAACTAGAGCAAGTTTGATGAAGTTACAAAATCAGACTTTTATTCCGGAGATTTCTGCAAATTATGTGTCACTACTTGTGTCTAACTTCCTCTCAGTTATATTAGAAATGACCTGATCGGTAAAGAAAAAATGTCTTTTGTTGTTGTTGTTTTGCTAAATTTTTCATTCTTGCCAACCTACAGTATAGATTGCATAGACTCAAATGGTCAGATAACATCATCCAATCATAACTTCTTGGGCCCAGTGACCAACTGTGAATCCAACTGTGGGCTGCCTTCAGCACAGATGATTTGGTTGTCCATGATCATTAGATCCTGAGCAATGCTACTGATTATGCAACCAGTTTATGATGTTTTGACCATGATTTTGGCTATAGTTAGTTTTGTACAGACTTATCCAGATATCATAACTCAATAATTTACTTCTTTGTTAGGAGGAAGCATCACAGCATAGTAGACTGATTGAAAGATAAACACAAACACCATGTCATTTAGGGTAGAGAGTTCATGCAGAAAATCCACCCTCAGCTGAAGCGATGGCTGCTGTTTGGCTAAGGAGGGAAGGAAGGTGTGCTCAATCACACTACAGAAGACACCACAAGGCCTGAGGCCAGGACCCTTGGGAAGGAGGTAGATAGATTTATTTTTTGCTGGCTGAAATACTTTCCTATGTGGTAGAATTTCATCCTAATTTACTATACGACATCATTTTCTCTGTTTTTCCTGCCAAATCACTTATCCTTTGTATGGCTTTGTCTTGGAAGGCAGTTCCCAATTTTGAAAATTATATGTACACACGGATCCGTATTCACAAACATCGGTGCCCGGTCCTCCATACTGGGTCCTATGCCAAAGTTCTTGCCAAGAGAGTTGCTGTGAATAATTAAAGAAAAACAAATAGAGATTGAGAGAGTCTGCCATCTCAGGATTGAGAAAAGAAGATGTGCATTGACATTCACATTCCTAGGAAGCAGTCTCAGATGGGGTGCAGTGGATTTACGGGGGATCAAGAGTAGCAGGACTGAGCCAGGCACAGTGGCACAAGCCTTTAACCCCAGGAGCCTGAGGCAGGAGGATTGCAAGTTCATAGCCAGCCCCAGCAAAAGCAAGGCTCTAAGCAACTCAGTGAGACCCTGACTCTAAATAAAATACAAAATACGGCTGGGGATATGCCTCAGAGGTAGAGTGCCCTGAGTTCAATCCTTGATTCCCTACCCCTCCAAAATAAGGTAGCCGAACTAGACAAAGGAATAAGCTGGGCAGTGATGCAGCTACAACAGAGGCTTCTGCCCAGCCCATAGAGGAGCTCCAGAGCTTGACTAGCCTTGCAGATCTATAATAATAAAGGTCTATCAACAACTAAAAAAAATATTTTTAAAACAAATTATGCAAGAACTTCCTTAGAGGATCAATTTAAAGGACAGATGAGCTTCGTCTGTTCAATGTATAACTCGATTTACCAAATGCAGCGGCATGAAGAGAACGTTCCCAGGAACCCCCGCCCCCACACTCCATTAGGCTGAATAAGCACTCTCCTGTAGGTGGTCTGTGCAGCCTTCACAGAGATCTTCATCTCGGCTTCCATGAGGTCAAGGTTTGTCCTTCTTTGAAAGCAACTCCTGGTCTGGCCCTTGGAAAGTTACCACTCTTGACTGACTGCAATTTCAGATATATATACTTGAAAAACCACCTTTTCCCTTTTTATATTGGTGTTGAAATGTCACTTTTCTATGACAGGGAGAAAAAGCACAGAGGGCCTTTTCTTCAGAGGGGACCTAGAGTTCTGACATGAACATGGCTTTGGAGTCAGGAACCTGCTTTCCAAGGCTGGCTCTCCTTTCCACTAGTTCTGTGATCTCAAAGCCAATCCCTTATCCTCTCTGGACCCTACTCTTCTCAACTCACAAGTTGATCTGTTGTGAAGATGGGGTTAATAGACATGACAACACATTGTAAATTGGAATACACAAGTAAGTGTCCTGTTACATCTTGTTAAAGCTGGAAGGAAGGCTAGCATCATCTTGGTAAGTTGTTCAGTGGCCAAATGACTACCAGGAGTCCCACGGAGGTCAGAGGACTCGCCTAAGATGGCACCGTCCTGTAAGAGGCAGAGCTAGGGCCAGCATCCCACTCTCCTGCTCCCAGGCAGTACTTTTCCACACAGGCCTATTTCTGATCCCTCTTCCTGCTCAGTTTTCCTCGCTGTAGCATGGCGGGACTGGGTGTTGCTCTGTCCCAGAGCCTTCAGGAGGATTACAGGGGGCTGGGGATATAGCTAAGCTGGCAAAGTGCTTGCCTCGCATGAACAAGGCCCTGGGTTCAATCCCCAGCACCACCAAAAAAAAAAAGGATTACAAAAGGCATGTTTGCTGATGCTTTGAGCCCATGTACTGGAAGCAAGACACTCTTCAGATGAAGAACTATTGTTCAAAAATGGTCACCTGGATCATTATGCTAAAATGCACCTTGGGCTACAGGAAAGAGGAGGAAAGGAGCTCGTCTCATATTGGTAATAGAATTACTGAGCATGCACATCCATCTGGGTATGGGGCTGTCACAGAGGGAGACAGGGAAAGAGGGCAGAGGAGAGAGAAAGAGAGCCTCTTTAAAGAGCAAATTACTGTGGCATGTATTTCATATTATTTCCTGCCCCACTTATTTAATCAGTCCAAATTGAGAGTTCTTGTAATTCCCCAGCATCAGTGGATAAGCTCTCAGCATCCTCAAGTGCTGCAGGGCCTGCAGTTTTTCTGCTCTTCTGTAGGTATTCATTTCCAAAATTTCATTACCATCCCACATGTGAGTCATTCACTCCCATGCATGCCATTTACAATATCCAGCAGGAGACAGCCCTGCTGGCTGAAAAGGCTGAGCCTATTCATTTGGCATGTGGAGGACTCATCAAAGCGACATGGGAGAGAAGCGTCCAGTGGGGTCTCCCCCAGGGAAGCAGCAGAAGATGTGACAGCAGCTGATCTCCACCTACTTCACTTTCCTCCCCAGGAGGGCTCTTTAATTTTGCTGTAGGCTTCATGCAGGGGAGTCCAGGGGAAGTGCTGTTGGTAAGAAAGAAGACAGAAAAACTCCTTTGGCAGGATAATAAAAAACTTAAGCTGATTATTGTTGAAAAACAATCACACAAGCCCTATGCAAGAGCTTCTTTGATCAGGAATCAGAGGATTCAGGTCTAGCCTTGTTTTTGCCATCAAGAGCTCACGTGACCCAGGGCAAGTTATTTAACCTTTCGGAGACCTCAGTGTACAAAAAGTCAATATCCATATCCCTCTGTTCTTTCTGCAGACAGACATGGGGCATGCCACCCAAAAATAAACACAGCGATAGCAATAAAGCATACAGCAAAATAAAGGGGCAGGGATGGGTAAGGAATGTGATGAAGGATTTCTGTAAATGAGCCTTACTATCTACCTTATCCTCTTTCTGAGTTTGAGTTTATGGGTCCTGGTTGGCCTCGTGTAACATACATTTGCAGAGCAACTCTTCATGTGTTGTATAAGAGGTTTAATTGTTTGAATAATTGGCCTCTCTCAGAGAGTACTGACCACAGGATAATACGTACGTTTGGATGTCAATGAAGATGACAAAGGATGCGAAAGAAGGACCAATCAGAAGAGACACTTAAAGTTATATCAATTGGGAATTCCACCAGAAACAGAAGTACACTCCTAGGGGGCTGAGCCCAAAAGGGAGTATTCACCAAAGATCTGGCAGGGACCAGGGAGATGTGGGGATCATGCAGAATCCCATAGCTAGGAACAGTGCAGCTCTTACCACTCCAGGGCTAATGACAGAGGGAACGCACAGTCACTGGAACTCTCACTGACAGTTTTGTGAGAAGCTTAAACTAAGAGTGGCCTTTAGTCCAAACAAGCAGCCATCCTGGGGTGCCCGACTAGGGAGGAAGCAGTGAACCAAGACCCCAATATCCACCTCCTTCCCCTCTCTAAGCTACTTCTAGGCCTCTCCATTGGGCAAGAGATAATGGAGTCCATTTATGTGGGCCAAGCAGCTCAACCTCCTGCCCATAGAGCAGGTAGAGAGAATTTCTAGAGGGCAAAAGCAGGAAAGATGTTCAGGACACGGTGCCCCAAGATTTAAGGATCAGGCCCCACCTATAGGTTCTTTATAAACTCTGTTAAAAAATTAAAAAGCACTGGACAAGCCCAATTGAGGAAAGATTCCTGAAATTAGTCTTCACCTATATTTTAAGAAAGAAGGGCTTGTGGCTAGGGGAGGGCCAGAAGTGACTGGTGATGTTGCTAGCATCTTCAACAGTTTTTGCTATATTTTAAGGCTGCTGTCCAGAATTCAGTGAGGCCAAAAAGAAAAGACAAGGTAGTTCTACATTTCAGGGACTTTTCTCTATGTCCAGGACTGCAGCTATCTGAAGGCCACTTGGCCGTCTCCGAAGGAACAGAGGATAAGTGAACCCTGCTTCACCAACTGTAGTGCCAGACACTTCCCGGAAGTAGTGGCTCCAGAATCACATGGGACTTGCTGTCTGAATCCTGGTTATGCCACTAAATAACTGTAACTGTAAGCCTTGGCAATTGAAATACCTCCTTCCTAGTATTTGAGTGAACAGTAAAAAAGAAATAATGCTTATATATTAGTAAAAATTTTTCAAGACAAATAATAGCCTCTGATTATGATTAGCTTGGGGTGGGGGGAGAAGTGCTATGGTTCAGATATCATTTGAACATGTCCCCCAAGAATTCATGTGTCAGAAAAGTTGGTCTCCAGTGCAGTGATGGTAGAAAGGTGGAACAAACTCTAAGTGGTGCAATCTAGTGAAGGTGATGAGGTTATTGGGGTGCTACCCTCAGAATAGCTCAAGGTAATTCCCATGGGACTCCCAAGTTAGTCCTTAAGAAGGCAAATTCTTGTAAATTCAACCACCTACATGCTTGCTTCTTCTGCATGCGGCCATTTTCCTTCCTAATTCTCTGCATGTTGTGATACAGCCGAGGGACCCTCGCCAGAGGCCAAAAAGATGGGGCTGTCTCACCTTGGACTTTAGGCTTCCAAAATTGTGAGCTGAAAAGCCTCTTTTCTTTATAAAGTACTTAGCTGGTCTTTCATTATAGCAACAGAAAATAGACTAAGCAGGAAGGGAAGAAGGGAGGTTGTCTCAGTGTTCAAGGAAGATCTTAAGAAAGAGAGTGATGCAAGTGCCCATCACGTACAGACCTCAGCGTAGCTCTTTTTTTGTTTGTTTTTCTTTTTGGTACCCAGGATTAAACTCACAAGTACTTAACCACTGAGCCACCTTCCCAGTCCCTTTTTTATATATTATTTAGAGACAGGGTCCCGCTAAATCGCTGAGGCTGGCTTTGAATTTGCAATGCTCCTGCCTCAGTCTCCCCAGCCACTGAGATTACAGGTGTGTGCCACTTGGCCCAGCTCAATATAGTTCTTAATAACCTTCAGCTTGGAAAACTTCTGAGCAAGTAGAAACCAGGACGACTCCAGAACACCAGCAGCAATAATTGTGTTGCTTCTGGAATGTATGGGTGTGTGGCTCAGTTTCAGTGGCTGTAGTCCTTCACCTCTTCATTCCACATGCAAATTCCAGGGAGCTAAATTTCACTGGCTCAGCTTGGGTCGGGTCAGTCAAGCATGGTCAGGAGGGAGAGAGGCCTCAATGGTCATGCAGTGGATGTGACTACTGAAGTCTGAATTTGTGTTTCTAGAGGGCAGTTCTGGGGACAAAGAAATGAGGATGAGCCATGCATCTCTCCTTCCTATAGGAAAGTCAGAGCTAGAGGCCCAACACAGAGACTTCCTGGGTGTCAGCTATTACCATTTCAATGGTTGTAAAACAGGTACCATTTGCAATGGAAGTTTTTTTCTCTTGAAGATCTTTGGAAAACTATCACCTATTACTATTAAAAGTTTTTATTTGTCCTATTTCTCTCATTAGATTATAAATCCATGTAGAGAGAGACCTTTTTATTCCCCTCTATATCTCTAAAACCTCATTATTTAATGTTTTGTAAATAGTGGATGCCTGATAGATATGGCCTAACCAGTAAAATTCATTAATCTCTATTGATATCAAAGCTACTATAAGCAAAATGTGCCTCTACTTGCCCTTCCTTGACCTTAAACCAAAACATAAAATCGGGATCTGTTCACTGAGCTAGCGATTTGGACTCAAAGAAAATTCCTCAATATTTTAATTTTAAGAAAAAAATTCATGGGGCTGGGGATATAACTCAGTTGGTAGAGTGCCTGCCTCACATGCACAAGACCCTTGGTTCAATCCCAGCACCCCCCCAAAAAAATTTCATTATATTGAACCCCACCCAATATCTCAAAAAAACATTGAAAGTAGCTTACCATAAATGTGTATCCTGCCAATTTAGATCAAGTAGCAGGAGTTTCCTGGCATGATGTTGAAAAGTTTAAAGAAAAAAAAAATCTGATACTGAGAAAATACCATCATTGATTATTAATGTCTGGGATGGACAGAAGGTTGGAAAGTGTTAACAGGTATCAGGAAGAGCTCCTGAACAATAATCAGAAATGGGAAGAAATAGAAGAACCAGAATCTGCACGGAAAAAAACTAAGATAAATTTGAAGCAAGAACAAGACACATTATTATAATATTATCCTCAACTTGGAGATGATCCAAGGATTGGTTGAAGGCAGATTATGTCAGAGGAAGATTAATGTATACAAATATTGCCTTACCATTAGACATCATCAACATTATTCTATTTAAACAACAATAGAGCAAGAGATGATTGTCAAGATTGCAGCTAAGCACTTTTTATCCACAGAGAAAGAGACTGTTCTATTCCCCATATGTCTCTATAAACTTATAATTCAATATTTCATAAATAGTGAGTCCCCAGTAGATGTGGCCTTTATCCTTTAAAATCAGGAGTTTCCAATCTGGCATTTAGTTGGTGACTGAATATGGTTACCTTATGTGAGGTTAGGCTTCGGTTCAACTACACAAAACAGAAAACTCAGATAAAAGTAGCTTAGTAGAGAGAGGCTTACTGTATTTTTCTTCCCTGTATACATACCAATCCAAGGCGGGTATGGAACTCCACAGGCATCAGGAACCTGGTCATCTTCTATCTTTATGTTCTGCCTTCATCAGCAGAAGGTCTTCAATGTTGCCTCATTGCCCACGACAACTGCTGAAACGCTAGCCATAATGTCTCCATTCCAGTCAGGAAGAAAAAGAAAGAAAAAATATCAAGTGGATATGTTTTCCAGTTCCAGCCCTGTTTTAAATTGTTTCCCCAGAACCCCCAATCATTGGCTTTCAATTACATTCCATTATCACCTCAAACAGTAAGGAAAATTAGGAGCACATTGCTATCTAGAGAGGGGAAAATGGGTATTTGACAAACAGGCTACTAAGGCTCTCTGCCTACTTTGCCTACAAGAAACAGGCTACCTCTAAGCATTGAGTGAGTCCACTGGACTGTGCACTCTATGAGAGTAGGGGTGGTGTCTGTTTTGCTCACTGTAGACCCCATCCCCACCTGACCCAGTGCCCTGCACACTGCATGGAATAAAGAGCAAAGGTCAGGCCAAGATTACCCACAAGTTAGTGAAACAGATTTTGGGATCTGCAGAACAGAGGCCATTGGCTATAGGGAGAGGGAGGTGGCAAGAATTGCAGTTTTCTAGTTGGCATGGTGTGGAGATCAAGACAACATAACTAATAGGGAACTGAAGCAGAGATGCAGAGTGGTTGTCCACAGGAAAAACACAACAGGATAGCCACGCAGAACAGTGGGATAACTCCGTCCAGCCAGGGGAGTGGCAGAATGTGCCTGTTCTTAACCTCCTCAGATGACCACATGCGTATAATCTTTAGTCTTTGTAAAACTGTTTCTGTTACAGGCTGAACAACTAGAAAAGAAGAATGCATGAGAACAAATCACCTCTGAGCAAGCTTATTTGGCTCAAAATCCCACTGAAAGTGGGCAGGGTATTGCCCAGGCTGGCCAGCGTGTGCTACAGCTCTGTACCAATGACTCCAGGCCCAGCAGCTACAAGACCTCTTTGAAAATTAGAGCCAATAGAAGACACAGAAACATGGGCTTTTTAAACCTGGTGATATGAAAATCTCTCCTCCCTTCTGGTGATAATAATCAGGGTTTGCATTTGATTTTGTTTGTTTTTTGCTTTGCCTCGAACAACTGCATTTGGGGTAGAATGTGCTGGTTGTCTCCCTAATCCAGAAGTCATGCAAAATTAAAGACAAGCTAAACATTTGGAAACATTAGAGATATGAATTGTTCGACCGAAGCCTGACATCCCCATGGCCAAAGCATTGGTTCTTGGCTCCTCTTTATTGTCTGAACAACTCGAAATTCACCAGACATTATTTTGCTCACAATTATTTGGACAGCATTCTCCTTCCAATTATTGCTTTGGTGAATGTTTTACAAAGTTTTTGAAATAGGAACAAATTTGATTTATGCATCAGAACATAACATCAGCCAGTTGATTTAATTACAGGACAGAAATTCATACGGGAATGCTTAAAAGAAATTTCCACTGTCAGTTTTGAAAAACAAAGTAAATTCAAAACTTTAAATCAAAAGAGATCCATAGTAAGCTATGAAAGGCTATTGTAAGGCCAGCAATATGTAACTTATCCCCTTTATTACCACTCCCCAAACGTCTTGTTATTAAAATGTTTCGAAAATATTTTACTGTCTATTTATTTCCCACATTCAATTACAACTTGATGGATTAGTTTCATTAAAAAGTTACAATACAATAAAAAAAATTTAAAAAAAAGTTACAATAATTGGGATAAATATTCAATAATAGTGGCAATAATAAAATACACCAAACCCAAATAAAATAATAAATACAAGAAGAAAGCAACATAATACCCAGGGTAGAAGTCCTTCATTTTCTACCTTTGATGATTCCATTGCTAATTTGCTTTTGCTTTCTTTTTAGTTTCCTTAGAATTTAAGGGTCAAATATTTAAGTTAAGCAATTCCTGGCGTCTGCTTTGTCAGTTAAGATAGCCATTATTCAGCCTTGTTTTTGCTAACAACCCTTTAAAGATTTGAGGATATAATTGTCCCCACCTCATTAATTTCCTAATGAGCAAAGAATTATTCTAAATATATTGAGAGTTCCAGGCATTTTTTGTTTGTTTGTTTGTTTGTTTAAGAATTGCCAGTTAGGCCTTGTGTCCCATGTCCAAATCCAACTTTCAGGACATGAGCATCCAGGCAGAAATAGTCCCACCTGCCATTAGTAATACCTGCCAGGTCATGCCATCCATGCCTTATAGAGCTGGAAGGAAACCAATAGGTTGAAGGTCTATTTGTATTCTGAGATCTCTAGCCTGACTCTCTTTGATGTTTCTCTGGGTGTCTTTGAATATGTAATCCCTTTCATTGCCTAGACCATAATATCTCATAAACTTTCCAAATGAATAACTACTGATATACCCAATGTGACATATCATATTACCTTTTTATAGGTGGATTTATGAGAGAGAAATAGACACCATATTAGAAAATTTGGTCCTGCACATTTTTTAAGCACTCAAGATTAGAGTACAAATGTAACCAAATGCCTTTTGCCCCCATGAAAGCCTAGAAGGATCCAAACTTTATTGCTATACTCAAGAACTACTTCCAAAGTCAGCCAGGGAACCAAACCTATACCCCTAGGCTGAAAGAAAATGACATTTAAATCAATATCACTCAAAAGAACTTCTGCTTTCTCACTGCTTAAGGACTTCTTTTCAAGGGCTGGGGTTGTAGCTCAGTGGTAGAGCTTGCCTTGCATGCATGAGGCCCTGGGTTCGATCCTCAGCACCACATAAAAAAGTAAATAAAAATAAAGATATTGTGTATATCTACAACTAAAAATTGGTTTTTTTTTAAAAAAAGGACTTCTTTTCAAAACATAGTTATAAGCTATAACCCACTGTGAGCTCCCACTGAAGGTACAGATAGAATTTTCAGCAAATATATCACTTAGAAAACCAACTTTGTCACAATAGCACTGTTCTAATTCAAACCACAACTCCTTCTCTAAAATAAAAACCTGTCTTGTATATGCAGAAACAGAAAGTGCAACATGTTGGTTTCTGAGCATCTGCCACTCTAGTCTCTTTTGAACACTTATAAAAAAACAACAACAACAAAAAAAAAACGAACAAAAGTCCAGTTCCTTCATGAAGGCTCCCCTACCTTGGCAGCAGTGAGGCCCAAGTTCAAGGCCACCAATCCAGAGATGCTAGCACCACACAGCCCACAGTAATCCACTGTGAAAGAAAACTATCAGTGTGAACTTATCATCCCTTATCTTACTTTTGTTTTATCCTATTTTATCTGGATTCTGTAGCATATCACACATTTAAGATACTGTATTTATTTTTCTTCTTTCCATTGGGTTCTGTGTTCCCTACCAATGACAACAGTTTCAGCTCTTAAAGGATCTGAAGTGCTTGGCTACAAGTTTATTCTATGGAAAAGCATTTAATACAGGAAGAATTTGGATCTCCTCATTCTTTCATTTGGGCAAACCAAAGCAAACTGATTAAAAAAAAAACTTGCTAATAACCCCTGTTTATTAGCTAACACTTCCTTTGCCCTCTATCATTCTCTAGTTGAACTAAATGCAATAGACAGGGAAGGCTCGGGGCTCTTGTTTAACAGGAGTAGCTGTTGCTTATAGATTATTTCAATAATCTGGGTGATCCAGGAACATAAGAATATTATATGCATACACTTGCTTCACTGGAAGGATTTTTTAAATTGTTTTAAGTTATAGATGGACTCAATATCTTTGTTTGTTTATTTTTTTTAATGTGGTGCCAAGGATCTAACCCAGTGCCTCACACATGCTAGACAAGCGCTCTACCACTGAGCTACAACCCCAGCCCTGGAAGGATTCCCCCACCCTTTTTTTCCCCCAGGAAATCTGAATAACCATGTTTAATTCCTGGCAAAGAAGTCAGGTTCTGGAATCTAATGGTATGAACTCAGATCTTAGCTCCACCACTTCCATGAGGGATGTTGACCTCAATTTTCTGATTGGTGAAATAGTTACCATCATCATCGGATCCCACCTGGAGGGGCTGTAGAGAGGAGGAGAAGGAAGAAGAGCTCAGTGTGGATTGAGGAGGTGGAAGGAGGGGCCGGGCAGAGACCTCCCTCCGGAGCTTCCTCTTTTCAGACTCTGGCCCCTGAGTGTCTGTCACCCCAGTTGTTGTTTTCCTGCTGCTCTCTTAATCCAAGAACTAATTGCAAACATCGCAGAGCAGAGAATTGCTCTGTTAGCCCAGCATTTGTGTCAGCAGGTCGCGCGGCGAATCCATGTGCTTTGGCAAGTCCAGTTTATTTCATGCACAGCTTGAAACTTCTATTTAAAATATGGGGTTGCACATGGGCTGGGTTTCCTACGGGAGGAGGCCTTCCAAGACTCCACTTTGGCATCTTACCCACTTTCCTATTTCTGCCTGGAGGCTGTTGACAATCATAGTCATTCCCATGACTTCACAGTCAACCTCTAATTCTGGCTAGGTCCTACCATGCGCCAGGAAACTTTCCTTGTCATATACTTCACATGGCATCGATTTGTATTCTTTGTTAAACTATTCTTTTTAACTCAGGGAATTTAAGGGAAACTCAGGAATTTAAGTCACTTGCCCAAGACCACACAGCTAGGAATGAACTGGGCGCCTATTGGAAGTTAGTCCTGAATAGTCCTGAATAGTTACTATCAAGGAAGGCAAATCACTGATGCACTGGAGGTAGGCGAGTGCTGTGTTAAGAAGTTTAGTGAAGCTGGGCCCAGCTCAGGGGAGTGAATGACATTAACAATGAGCCATGTCTGCTTGGGCACGGCAGGGAGAAGCCTGCCTCTGGCCAATCCACCAGAGTCTACTTACCGGAGGGGAGGGGTTCATTCACCCCCTCCGACACTTCTTTATACCCTCTAGCGATATTCTGTTTGTTTTAATAAGCAGAGTATATCTCTTGTTTGACGCTTTTTAGCCCCACTAAAGGAGTCTTTTCTGCAATTCTCTTTGCTCAGGGCTGATCTTGCACCTGGGCTGCAGGGAGACCAGCAACAGCTAATTTCACACACCTCCTCTAACTCAGGGCAGCTTTCCTTCCTACTAGATTTGTGGCCTGGGAAAATTACTTAATCTCTCTGATTATAGTTTTCTTATCTTTCTTTAAAAGAGAGAGAGAGAGAGACAGAGAGACAGAGGAGAGACAGAGAAAGGATGTGGGTGTATGTGTGTGTGTGTGCATGCGTGCAGAAGATGAACAGAGATTCTCAACCCTTCCTACACTCAGAATCACCTGGGAAGCTTTATAATCACACCCATGTCTGGGTCCCTGTTCAGATCTGTTGAGTCAATCTCTGGAGCTGGGCCCAAAGATCAAAATCACCCAGATGCTTCTAATATTCAGTTATTGGAAGCAGAAAACCACAGAACAACCAGTCTAATATTCAAGGAATTAATTCATATCTATTCAGTAAACTAGCTAGTTTTGGGTTCATTCCATACCTCTTTTATGGGCTAATTAGCCCCCTTGTAACACTTGCCTACACATTTTTTAAAACACAGCTTTTAGACAGGTTTTAGATATAGGAATTTTCTCATGGAACTGTTACAAAATTATATTGGGTTTATTAGTCTTCTGGCTTTTGCAAAGTATAGTATTTTGATATGGCTTATAATTCACTGTATTTGCTAAGTCAAGTGTTTCTCAACATTCCATCTCCGGAGCATCTACGTCACAACCACCTGACATGATTCTTTAAGAAAAGCAAAGATTCCCAGGCCCCCTGAGACCTACTAGATCTGAGCCTCTGGGGACAGTGCCTGGGAGTCTCATGTCTTTTAAGAAGCACCTGTAACAATTTGTTAGCACTCCAAAGTGTAAGAAGGATTCGCTTGTGTTTAGACTAATTTTTACCTGACATTCACCATAGCACTGGGCACACATGATAGTCAGTAAACACCATCTGAACATTGCCATTATGAAACACACAGACCACCGGTGTTGCATTTGCATATATCTATATATATTTTTAAACATATGCTTCCACATTGTCTTAATAGCCTTTACTAAGGAAACCACTCTAGTTGAATGTAACTGCTCAGTGTGTGTTTAGGTTTGGTTTTCAGTGTTCCATCCTTTTTAATCATTTCAGCTAAATAACATAGATCTTGATATCAGGCCCAATGGGCTGCTCTCTGCTGAGGTGCCTTGTAAACAGGGTTAACCTAGAGGACATTTTCCCTGTTACACAGACCAATTGTCTTGGGGGTCAGGGGAGTGGTGGATAATGAGGCCCCCGAGAGTTGGGTTTGAAAATAGAAGCTTCGATGTGATGTTCAGCTCTCCACTGACCTACTCAGAGCTTAGTCCTGCTCCCTGAATTCCTCGATTCTTATGTTTTCTTACCAAAAAAAATCACGAGAAACTGGTCTCGAAAGCCCAGGCATCATTGATGAGCCAGTGGGTACACAATCTTTTGTATAACTGATATAAGAGCCCCATTTAATGTACACATCAACCCTTCGTTACATTAGTAATGATGAGTGACTTATTTTGGTAAATCTAGAATTCAATATGGTATTTTCTAAGATCAGGTAGACTTCACTACAAAGGCAGTCAGGAAAGTGGAATTTACCTGCAGCTGAGGATGAGGACGAGGCCTTGCTCTCACAGAACACCTTCTTTCCAGGAGGAAATCCTCTCTCTTCCTTGGACTGTAGGACCATCACTGTGCTACTGTAGGTTCACGATGATGTCAAAGGCTGGCTTCTTCTAGAAGATGACTAGCCATCCCCAGCTGACTCCATGAGATCATATTTTCCTGTACCCATCAGTTCCTGAGATCATTTTAAGTCATTTTTATTTTCTTGAATTAAAAAAGGAGATAATTTTTTTCTGAAAGGAGTCTCACTTTATACCCTATGAAGCAAAGAAATGAGATCACTGATGTTATGATCCATGCATATTTCCAAACACATTGCTCTTGGCCAACAGATTTGCCCATTCAGAGACCCCTTGATTTCAGTCTATGGATACTCAAGACCAATAGTATCTGGGTGAGGACAAAATGAGCTCATTCTCCTGGATAAAGGGAAAACCCAGCTTGCCGATTCTGTCCCTACTTCCACTCTAACAGTGTCATGATTCTTCATCACAACCATGAAAGTGTGACGTACTTTAGAGTTTAAAAATCACTCTGTAATATTATAAAGATAATAATAAGTAAGAATGATTTCATAAAGTCATCCTTCCTAGAAAAAAAGTCCATTATCTTTAAAACAAACAACAACCAACATTTTATAAGATCATGCACCAGGAAAATTGCAAGTACTGGGACTGGGGTTGTGGCTCAGTGGTACAGGGCTCGCCTTGCCTGTGTGAGACCCTGGGTTCAACCTCAGCACCACATAAAAATAAATAAGTGAAATAAAGGTATTATGACCAACTACATCTAAAAACAATATAAATATTTTTTAAAAATTGCAAGTACTTCTTATGTATTATTTCATTTAGTCCCCATAGCAAATCCAACAGTGATACTCTTAATTATCCTAGTCTATAGAAGAAGAAGCTAAAGCACACAGGTAAGCGACAGCTAGTCATGGTCAGAGACCAGTTTAAATAGGTCTGTCAGATTCCAGAGCCCATCCTCTTACCACATGATAGGTTAGGTCATTTTATAAGAATGATATTGCATCAACTGACATTTGAATGCTAGGTATGGGTCAGATAAATTGGACACACTTTACATGTAATAATTCACCTTTACAGGTAACTATTATTAACACCAGTTTGCAGATGAAAAAAACTGAGGCTGAGAAATGTTAAGCAACTTTCCCAAAGTCTCAGGACTAGAAATGGCAAAATCATGGCATAGGGTGGGTTCACCTTGACCTTGTCCATCTCCCAGGCAATTGTGCTCTGATGGCTATGGAATGGCTGTCCAAAGTAAGAGTTACAGAGATTCTGTGTTGTACAGACATCTCTCCTGAGCACCCAGGAGGGACAGGGCTCCAAACTGAGAAGGGCTCTGGTGGCTGAGACAGAACATGAGAGAAAAATAATACAGGGCAGGAACCCGAGCAAGAATCAGAGGGTCAAAGGTAAGATTGGATACAACAAAGAATGTGTGGACAGTGGGCACATCCAAGAGCCTGGGTAGAGGGAAACAACTGGATCCAAAGCAAGAGAATTTGAGTCAGGGAAGTAAGACAGGATGGGCAAGTTTGGACAGACAGCCATGGGTGAGACTCTGAGTCTTGAAGAGTGGAAGCAGAACCCGTGTGTGACTTGGAGACAAGGTAGCCAAAAATGCAGTGTGATGAGGGACAGGGATGCACCCCACCACAGCCCTCATCCAACTCCTAATTTACTGAGTTAACCGATCTCAGACTAAATCAAAACCACAATCCTGATGGGCTTTATTTCTGATCTCTTCCCCACAGAGACAAAGAAATCTATGGTCCTCCAGCCCAGAGCTTCCTAACATCCACACTCGCCATCTCAATTTACTTGGACTGTAACAGCCATCCACTGAATTCATGGAAGGTTTTTGTTGTGAGAGTGTCTTAACTCTGGTTAGTGTCTTCAATAAAACATGTCTCACTTTGTTCTCTATCAGTCCATCTCCCTGGACACCCACATAATCATCCTTTTGTAAACAAAGCAGGCTTTGAAGCCACCAGGAGTCCTGCAAGGCTGAGTGAGATGAGAATGAGCTGCAGGCTCCCTGGTGTGAACCAGAGACTGTTTTGTCTGATTATGAAAGTAATGAGTGTTCATTGTAGAAAATACACCAAAGCTTCAAGAAAACAACTGTTATCCAACAGAGATAACCCAACAATATCTGGTTTAGAGTATTACAACATAGGCAGATGGTAGCTATTTTTTTGACTTACGACATTAAATTATGTGCAGTTATATTTCCTGATTTTTTTTCAATTGACGTAGATCAAAAGCATGTTCCCATGTCAAATCAATATTCACCATAAGCATTTTTCGTGATTGTATATTGGCAAATCCTACAGTATGTCAGGGTTTCTTACAGTCTTATATCAGGCTGCTGTGTTTGCTCTGTGCTACATATTCATATCCTACCCCCTCAGTTTCCTCTTTAAACTTTCTGAAATTTCAGACGCTGCTTCTAAGATCCAAAAGATCCTACTAAATTAGTCCTGGGAAATGGAAATTCTGGATTTTATCTGGAACTCTGCCATGGTTCCCCAAGCAGCTGTGGCCAATCTTCTCTGTGTGTCATCCCCCACATCTGTTACATTACGCTGTCGAATAGAAAGTAGGGCAGTATGGTAAATGAGAGGATTCCTTCTGGCCAGCCACGGTACTAAACTGCAGAGCCCAAACCAGAGTGAGAAGAGCTGGTGACTTCTATAGAGCAACTATCTTATTAACCTATACCAGGCATTGTGTTAAGCCCAACACACACATTTTTAATTGGTTGTTCTCAATATCCCAGTGAGGCAAGAACTATTATTATTCACCTGTGGCAGAAAGGGAAACTGAGGCTGGGAGGTTAAGTAACACAGCAGAAACTGAGCAAGCAACTTGATGGAGTCAAACCCAGCCCGAGCTCGTGGACTGTGCTGATGAGTCTGTGGATATAGCTGTTGCTTTGCGAAGGGAAAGCGCACTTCCCCAAAGACTCTGTCTGGTCTCTGGGGCCACTTCCTGTGAAAGAGCATTTGATCAGCTGCTTTTCAAAGATAACACACTTGCACATTTTAGAAGCCAGTGGAAGTTCATACATGAGGCAAATCTGTCGAGCGTTCAAATCAAGTAGGAAGGACTAAGAACTGTTGTGTGTCACATGGAAAGAAAAATGGCTTTTCAGACAGAACTCTGGAAAATTAAGATGACTATAGGATCCAGTTTGAAAAAGAATCTCAGATCCTGACATATCTGCTTTCCCTAGTCTTCATTCTCCTTCCTGAATACTTTAATCACAAGAGCATAGAGCTCTTTAATATATTCCCCTGTATTTCTCCTCCCCTGCACAGAGAAATGGTATTTTGAGTCTTGGTAACCACTCCACAAACACGGATCTATTTTTGTGACTCCAGACAAAGCCTTCCATATTCCCTCCCTATCCCCTCCTCTGCTGTCAGTCCCTCACTCCCACCCCCACACAACAGAGAGCTCATGAGGAGGTCTCAAAATAGAGAGGACCCCCCCCCCTTGCCTCTCTTCCCTGCCCCCACCCCCCACGATGACTCACACATACCCAGAGCACAAGACAGAAGAGAGCTCATCCCAAAACAAGCCTATTGTCACACTCTGTCCTGAGCCTTTACAGCCACCACCCCAGCCTGCCCTGTTACTGTCTCTGTTCAGCATCCTCCCACTGTATTCTGGAAGAAAGAAAATGGAGATGAGATGGCAGTGGCTTTGCCTTGCTGGGACCAAAGGTGTACTGTCTGATTCAACAGCCATTAGCAACATGTGGGTAGTAAGCATTTAAAATGTGGTTAGTTCAAATTGAGGTGCTCTAGATATAAAAGCTGCACCAGAATTCAAACATTTTGTATAGAAAAAAAATATATAAAATATCTCAGTAATAATTTTTAACTGAGCATGTATCCAAATGATGATATTTGATGATATACTGATGATAAATGATGATATACTGAGTTAATAAAATCTATTGAAAAAATCAAGGTTAACTGTTTCTTTTTACTTTTTGTCATCTGGCCCCTGGCAACCATTCAACAGCATATATGGCTTGCACTGCATCTTTATCAGATTTCTATTAGGCTGCACTGAAGCTATCAGTGTTTCTACTGATAAGTGAATAAGGTAGGACTTGACTGTGTGGCCTCTGCCTCTACAGTGGTGGGGCCAATCAGTCCTTGCTTCACCCAGCTGCTGTCTCAGTGGGGTCGGACCTGATGGATTTGAAAGGAACCCATCCTAGCGTGTAACAATCCCAGGGCATTAGTCTTTTTCTGGCTTCCTTAAAGAAGAGGAAGGACACTGTCCCCACTGCCAAAAGCACTGTCCTTCCTCAAGGACACTTCTATGTGTCCCACCCTGTCCCTGCAAACCCCTTCTCTTCCCTCTTCCCAAGTCAGAAGACCACCTCCTAGGGAAGTCTATGCAGGGGAAAGACTGCCAGTCCAATGGGATGTGGAGGAAGACCCTTTAGTGGTGGCTTTGGGTACCCCACACAAGCAAACTTTAGCCAAGTCCCATCATCTTCTGATATACAGAAAGAGCAGAGAGGATGGTAATATCCAGGAAATATGACTGAGCAACCTTCTCCCAAGCCCTACCCTGAAAACTCCAAAGGAGTCTTCAAAGAAAATTCCAAAGAAGCTTGCCTCCAGGAGCACATTGCTCCAGGGACCACAGCTGCAGTGTAAAAAAATGTGATGATCACTGAGCACCAGGGTACAGTGTAACACAAAGTGTGGTCAGACAGGAACAACATTAGAGATGCAGATTTATGGACCCCACCCCAGATTTTCTGAATTAGAATCTCCAAGACTGAGCTCTAGGATGTCAAACAAGATCCCTGGGTGACTCAGATGCACACTAAAGTTGCAATAACACTGCTAGAATTGGTATCCACTGCTTCTGCCTAATCATATCCATACCCACTACTCTTCTCCCAATAACCTCCTTTGGTTTGCCTCAGGAAACCACCCTACTTCCCATTCTCAAGTGAAGGGCTGGAGTGAGAATGTTAACCAGTTGCCTTTATGCCAAGAAGGACATGTGACCCAGTCCTGGCCAATCAGGGCATGGCATCACCCCAGCCAATGATTGGTTCAGATTTTTGTCTTGTGACACAAAACAGGCCAATCATAGCAAATGATATTTAATTTTAGGATCTTGGCCAAAATCATTTGAAGAGGTAGCCATGATGTTTTATATTAGTTTCGCTGAGAAAAAAGGATCTAAACCCCATAGAAGGCATGAGGGAGGGAAGGAGGGAGGGAAGGAGGGAAGGAGGGAGACAAGTGCTCTCTGGATTCTACCTTAGCCAGTTTTTCTCAGGGCTGCTGAGTTTCATTTTCTGTGCACTATATCAACCCAAGGGGCATCATTCACCTCCTGATCATTTAGGTTTGTTCATTTATTATAAAGTTTTCTGGCAGATAGCAGGATAATATCTTGAGGAATATGTATTTTTCTAATTTCCAAGATGCCATGGGGGTCAGTAGTGGCCCAGGCTCAACTCCCCAATTTTTTTATGTATCAGTAAATTCTCTTTCGGACTTAAGCTGGTTTGATTTACCTGCCACTTATAACTAAGAGTCTTGATCCTACTGTGTGCATCACACAAGTATTGGGATAGGGAGGTAGAAAACATATGACACTCAAACAGTGGGTTGACCCGAAGACATTAGGCTGGACTAACATTTCCTCAGCTGGGCAAACCCACAAACATCTCCAAGCTCTCCTAGGACCCAGGAGATTCTGAAGGTGTGGAGTCTAGGCATCTGTCATCATTTTTCTTTCCTAAGCCTTCCCTAACACAAAGGTTTTTGTGGGATTAATTTATTTGATCTGAATGATGCCCAAGGTCTTTTCCAGGCCTGTGGCTCTAACATCTGGTGCTTCATCAGTTCCCTCCCAGACATGGCTCTAGGGTCAAGCAAGCCCAGAAGATGCTGCTGAAAAGGAGAGCATCCCCTAGAGGTGAGTGTCCTCCTTAGACTGCCATCCTTCTAGCATGGAAGATTTCCAGTGCCAACAAATTTACCTCATTTCTAACCTCCTTAGAGACCACAGAGTGATGATCAGCTAACCTGTTCACAACCTCTTTTGTGAATATTCACCCTAAAGACCAGTCTTCAAAATCCAGCCTCTAGATGTGGGGAAAAAGGTACACTCATACTTTGCTGGTGGGACTGCAAATTGGTGTAACCACTATGGAAAGCAGTATGGAGATTCCTCAGAAAACTTGGAATGAAACCAACATTTGACCCAGTTATCCCACTCCTTGGCATATACCTGAAGGACTTAAAATTAGCATACTATAGTGATGCTGCCACATCAATGTTTACAGCGACTCAATTCACAATAACTAAGTATGAAACCAACCTATGTGCCCTTCAACAGATGAATGGATAAAGAAAATGTGGCATATATACACAATGGGATACTACTCAGCCATAAAGAAGAATGAAATTATAGCATTTTCTGGTAAATGGATGGAACTGGAGACTGTCATGTTAAGTGAAATAAGCCAATCCCAAAAAAACACAAAGGCCAAATGGTGTCTCTAATATGTAGATGCTAACACAAAATAAGTGGGAAGGGGATAGAAATTCATTGGATTAGACAAAGGGGAATGAAGGAAAGGGATGGAGGATGGGAAATGGAAACACAGTAGAATGAATTGGACGTAACTTTCCTATGTTCATATAGGAATACATGACTAGTGTAACTCCACATCATACACAACTATAAGAATGGGAACTTATATTCCATGTATGTATGATATGTCAAAATACACTCTACTGTCATGTATATCTAAAAAGAACAACTAAAGTAAAATACAGCCTCTAACAATACCTGTGTGCTGCCTGACTGCTCAGTTTCTGGGGCTTCACTTTATAAATAATAGGAATCCTGGGGTTTCATGTGTTACCAAATTGGCTCCCCAAGAGTTTTCCAGGAGGAAGTGCTGGGTATTAGTGTAGGGGAGATATTTTACAATCAGTCCTGGGGATATCTATCTGTCTCTATCTATCTATCTCCCCCCGCCCCGCCATCTCCCCATCTTAGAACTTCAAGTCAGAGACTCTCAACCTCCATTTCTGTACCTGAAAATATGTAACTTTGGCTGCCACCAGGGTTGTTGTGAAGACTACAGACAGTAATGGGACACTTTCAGAACACAGAAGAGGCTCAGCAGTTGATAATAGCTAATAATAAGAGGTGTGGGCTCTTGTGTTCTATATTACTGGAAAATGTATTGACCCAGCCTCTCCAGAATGGACCAAATGTGCTCAGGTATGGAGAAGCCAATCAAGGAAGAAAGAGAAGGCAGGTTGATAAAAAGCAGCTTGGATTTATAGATTTGAAGTCTTCGAAAAGAACTATTACTTGGTTGACAGGGAAAGAGGACATTTGCTCAGCTCAAGAGACTGACTAAATGGAACTTGAAATATGGATTCTCTCTTTGAACAGGGGATCCATCAAGAACTTAATCACAGAAAGATTTCAGGAAGAAACATCTCCCAAACTGGCCAAAGCTAAATTCTCCATCTTCTGCATGCAACTGCTATTACTTACCCACATAGTATATGTCCTCATTCCCGAATGAAACTTGTGTTAACCACACTTGAGAAAAATGGTTAAAGACTATGTTAGTAACTTCATCCTTCAGGGGAGGCCCTCCAAAGCAGAAGGAAGAAATATTGGGGTTATACTGCTAATCTTCTCTTTTTAACCCTCTAGCTTGAAACAAGTTATTTCACATGCCCAGCTTGATTAAAACTAGAAAATGACAGTCTGAACCAGATGATCTCCAGGGCCTCTTTCAGCTCTGACAGAAGGCGGAATGCAGACTTCTGAGGAGGGGCTTGTCCGCATTCCCAACTCTGCAGCCACAAGGAGCCCTTGCCCCGAGCCAGAGAACACAGCCTCTGGGACACACACATGTAGGGCCAGCTATACCCTGCTCCCTTCCAAGTCTGTTTCCACTTAGCTCACGAGGGACTGCCAGCCAGAAACCCCTTTCGTGCAGACTAGCACAAAGCACATGAAGGCCTCCCTCTTGGGTTCTCTCCACAAAAAGATGGAGCTCTGGGCTAGCTTCCATTACCTCTTCCCTCCCCTATTTTCCTGCAGTCAACCACAGTCTAACACTTGCAGCTCAAAGCTTTAGAAGGGGCAGCTCCCTATGCCAAAGGCCATCCTGCTTTCCCCAGGACCATGCTCCTTTAAGGAACATAAAAACCTTCCTTTTAAGGGCCTCTGAAAAATTTCCCTTCTTTCTCCCCTTAGAGAGAGGAGTACATACAAGCTCTGTATAGACAACTGCCGGGCAGGTAGTCCCAAATAGCAAGGCTGGAGCAAGCCACACTCCAGCCCACTTTCTTTGAGAGCCCAGATTGTGCAGGGTTGGGCTCTCATGACAGGCTGAGTCGGTCTTTCCTCAGCTGAAGAGAAGGAAAGCTGAAGATTGAGAAAGTCTCTTTCAAGACTCTTGCATCCCGTCTGGGGCCTCTAGAGCAGAGCTGGGAATGGTTGGTTGTTATTACTTGGATTTAGGACTTCTTCTCCAAGTCCTGCTCTTCCTAAGAACGATTTTGAATAATGCCGCAGCTGGATGCAGAACCGGAAACAGGGATCCAGCAGAGATGCCAGATGGAAAAGTTCAGGGGGGAATTAGGCATGGCCTCTCCATACTCTTTTGCCCTGGGACTGTCAGCTGCGTAGAAATTTCCTTAGGAACTGCTTAACATGGCCCTAGGGTTCCACTTCTCCTTGGCTGGGCTGTTAGACTATCCATATAGGTTTTTAAGCAGCTCTGAGTTTCAGGTAGAGTGTTCCATATTTTCCCTTCCTTCCTGCTGTCAATCAGTATTGCAGTTTTCCTTTTCTTTTCCCTGGACTGAAACATAAAACCACAAGCAGGACCTCAAAGATATTGGTCACACATGTTCATAGCAGCATTATTTGTAATAGTCAAAAGGCAGAAGCAACCAGAGTGTTCATAGATGGATGAGTGAATGAATAAAATTCAATGAACTATTGGCCTAAAAAAGAAGGAAATTCTGATGAGGCCACAGTATGGAAAATATTGACAATATTATGAATATGAAAACATTATGCCAAGAATAATAAGTCATATATAGAATGACAGATATTGTTATATTCCACTTATATAAAGTGCATGGAATAGGCAAATCCACAGACCCAAAAAGTAGAATGGAAGTTGCTATGGGCTGAGGGGATTGGTGGGAATGGGAATCATCTTTTAATAGGCACAGAGTTTCAGTTTTACAAGATGAAAAAGTTCTGGGGATTGTTTGCACAACAATGTAAAGGTACTTGCTGTTACCAAACTGAACATTTAAAAATGATTATGATGGTAAATTTCATGTTGTGTATATTTTATGATATTTTTAAATATTAAAATTAAGAAGAGAACAGTGGTGGAGTGCGCAGATGAAATACACAGGAAAGCAAGGCCAGTGGATGTGTTGGCATGTGTCTCCACTGTTCTAATGACAAGGCCACAGTGTCACTAGAAGTACTTGACACCTAAGTGTGTCCTGGGGCTGAGCCCTTGCAAAGAGGGGAGATGTCTCTGCCCCAGAGCCCACAACCACATTCCCTGTCAGTCAGAAGAGGTTGGCCCGTTTTGCACCTAGGTTCCATCTGGATGGCTGAAGCCTTCGCCATGCAAGATACCTGAACACACGCCCAAGGGAGTCATCACCAGGATTCAGGTATGACTGTCCATGTGTGTTAACCCTGTAATAAGAAGAGATGGAAAACAGCCCCTGCTTCAACACTCACTGGTTCACGCCTACAAAGAAAGTCACCCCTGAGAAGCATATTTTCTCATCCTGACATCCCAAACCAAGGCACTTGTGGGATGCTATTCTTCTTCTCTTTCTTTTCATTCTCACTTTCTTGTTTTCTTTCCTAACTTCCCTCTCTCATACTCCCCAAGCTCTAGAATAGAATTGTTCAAGACGGGCAGGTCCTGGAAGCAAACTACCTAAATCTGAATCTTGGTTCTGCATTTTATTCACCATTTTGATGTGAGTTCAAACCTTTCCATAATCCATCTTTGCTATGGGATTAATGATACAGATGCTTGTTTGAGTTTTGGGAGGATTAAATGAGATTCTACTAGGGAGTCTTTATCCTAGAGCCTGTTACTCTTTCCCCTTCCCAGTCAGATTCTACCCATATTCTAAGAACTAGTGCAGGCCCCTTCTCCTCCTTAAAGTCTTCCAAGAGCCACCATGGGCGAACAGCTCAGCATGAACTCTCCCTTAACACCAATTGTCTGCACCCTTTCCCCTTGTAGCAATCCCTCAGGGGTTGATCCATCAGACCTGTCCACACTGCAGGGTGGAGTGGGTTGAGAGCTATCATTCTTAGAACTCCCAAATACACTGGTTCTTGGTTTGTTCTTAATAATGTAGGATTTGAAACATGGCCTTGTTTATTCTTGCAGTTGAGATTAACTTCATTTGTGTTCTATGAATTTGAGGGGTTCAGAAAAGACTTTCCCTCCTAAAACTCTGTAGATGTGAAGAGGGCCTCTAGAGTTGGTCACTTTGGTTTCACCTGTCACCAGGCTGCCTTTTTGAAGCGTCAGTCTTTCCTGTGAGAGATGCCACATTCACCAGACCCGAGTGATTTCTTGATTTTTTTTCTGAGACCATCTTTAGAATTGTGAATTTACTGTGTTTGGAAGCAAGGATTCAGAAAGCAAAGGAGATGGATCGCAGAGAAAACCTGACCTACTTTTAAAATTAATCCATCTGTTCATTCTGCCCGATCGAACGCTCACTAGTAAACATTTCTTGAACCTTCGCCACGTGCAGGGCACTGTTTGCTCTGGCAGAAATGGTTCTACTCAACAGCTCTCCTAAAACCTCTGAAAAGGCATTCTCCAGGCTTTCCAAAGCTGCCTCCGCATCCAGAGCACCCAGCGCCTCAGAATCAGTGCAAGGGGTGCCTCGCTCACTCTTCCTCCCGAGGGCAGGGCCCTTTCCTAAAAATGGGTTCAGTCATTCCTTCCCTCTCTGATTAATCTCTTCGAGTAATCTCCACCCTTCCTCAGGCTCTCCTCCCTGTCCCCTAAGGGCAGTAGGAGACTCATAAGCTGCCTTAAGTCTGGGAGGATGATCTTGTCCCTCTGCCAGCTCTGTTGTCAGGGTGATAAACCTATTTCACATCACAGTTGATGCACAGCCTGGCTTGGCATCAAAATACCCACCCACTGCCCTGGAAATGCTGTGCAGTGTTGATGGGGTGTTAGGGAGGAGCACATTCCTCCCCATGCTGCTGCTGCTCCTCCTCCTCCTCCTCCTCCTCCTCCTCCTCCTCCTTCTCCTCCCCATCCTCTTCCTCTTCATTATCCTCTTTCTCTTCTCTCCTCCCTCTCCTCTGCCTCCTTCTATCTCTATCTCCCAGGAGCCCACCTGCCTGCTCCCTAATGGTGGGGAGGCCCGTGGCTCTCCAGCATATCTGGAGACTGGGTACCTAGATCTGCCTAAACTATTAGGAAGCCCTCTGAACTACCAAGGTCACATAACTGACATAGCACTGTCCATAAATGTGTAGGTATTTTTCTCTCCTTCTGACTGACTCTACATCTATCTCAATTGTTTGCAAACTGAATGAGGAACAATAACATTATTGACCTTCCTAAAACTCCAACAAGGCCCTCCTTCCTAGTACCTACGGCCATCAGAATTCAAGGTACTATTCAATGTACTACACTGAAATGGCTTCAGTTTCTCCCAAAATGGGAAATGCTACATATTATACCTTCTTCTGGGGTATTCACAATGATCATGACTATATTAAAGGCGCTTGGAAGCCTGACAGTAAAAAACCAGCTAACAAAGATCTTGCCAAACTTTTTTTAATGGGTGTATAACAGTTTAATCTATTTGATCTTAAACTCCCTTCTCCCCCCCAAAAAAATATATTTATAACAATCCAGGAAACAAGATTACACAGTAAGAACACTTTTGAGAAGTTTGCATATGCCATTCCTTCCTCCTGGAATGTCCTTTCACATTGTCCCCATGGTCTCATACACTTGGGTTGCTGGGTACACCAAGAATGCGAGGCCCTGGCCACTCTATTTGGGCCATTTCTCAGGGCTGCATTTGCAGTGAGCAGTCTTGAAGGCTGAGGCCTGGTATGCAGAGCAGGCTCACTACACAGGAGGAGGATCCTCCATGCCCTGTGTTTCTGCATGCTCATCACCGGGGCACCAGGAGTCCAGGAAAACTGGAACAACGTCCTGCTCCGGCTGTTTACTGTACCATGACTCCTCATCTGGGAATCTCATCTCCTCCTCTAACATACAGTAACTGGCTGACTCATTAGCTCACAAGCAAGTGAAAATCCCTAACACCTACACCCACATTCTCTATCTGATAAACTCCCTCTTCTTTTTTTTTTTCTTTTTTCTTATTTTGCCCCACTGAGGATTGAACTCAGGGCCTTGCACATGCTGAGCAAGTGCTCTACCACCAAGCTACATCCCCAGCCCTTCCTCAGCTTAAAAATCAAACTAAAACTCTACCTCACCTGTGGAACCCTCCTATACTTTCCCTTGTCTGGACCCCTGTTACCCCTTCATGCTTATCTTTATTCAACATATGATTATACTGAATTCTAATTATTCATGTAGCATCCCCTACTACACTGAGAGAGAACACCTTTGGACAGAGATTGTATTGTATTCTTCTTTGATACCCAATATAGTATCTAATAGATAACAATCACCTGATACTTTTTTTGAATTAGCAGATGTTGCTGTGGACCTACTATGTGCATAAACAACATCAAGAGAGAATGAGTGAAGTGGGTCCTTCAATCTGGGTTTAATTGCAGATTACAGAAAGCACTCTAGTCGGTTTATGCAGAAAGAGATTTAATACAGGGAATTAGGTGCTAACAAAATTCACCGACCAGGCTAGAAAAGAAGACTTTAACTGGAGCCTCCAGAAAGGTCCCAGCAAAAATAACATGACAAGAAGTGTTACTGCTTCTGCAGTCAGGAAACTCCAGCATCAGAAAGCTGTTGTTCCAGCTGACGGTTCTGGGCCTTCTCAGTCTGCAGTGATCCTTGACCAGCAGGAGCTCCTCAGCACCCCAGAGTTATAGACCCAACCCTGAGATCTTAGTACCAATGCCTCCACGATGGGGCTTGCCAGCAGAAACTGCACAGGCATAACCTCTGTCTCACCTGCATGTGCCAGATCTCTCCAGCATGCATCTTTGGGGTAGGAGCCAGGTCTTAAGAATTATACAGGAATAGATTACACAAGAGCTGAAATACCTAGGAGTCCAAGAAATATATTCTTTAGCACTATATTTGGTCTCTATTATGTATTAAGCCATGCTTAAAGGGGTTGGAATGCCTCTGAGAGAGACAATTGTTAACATAGCCACAAGAAGGCCTTTCACTGTGTATAAGTGAAGTCTACGTGATGTCCCACTGAGTAATCTTTATGACCAGGTGGCTCAAGTTGCTGTTTAATTAGTGGAGAACTGCAAGACAAGTCTGAAACAAGCTTGCATGTCGTCTAACCAAATGTTCCAGGTGAAGATTGAGGGCATGTGATCCTCATGCTGCTACTCAAGCCTTTGATGTGACCTCACTCCAAGGACTTAGGACCTGGATGTTTCAAAGTTAGAATTACGTCTGGCACCAAACTATGAGTCTTCATAAACAGTTTTCATTCAGATTCATTCTCCTTGGAGTAACTTGTACGTACCATTGGCAAATACCCCAATGTAAAAACAGTTCAGTGGAAGGAAGTGTCCCACCAGGAAACAGCAATAGCCATTAATGGCCACAACTGACTTACAGCAAAAGGCACAGCAAAGAGGAACAAATCCATAGTTGGACCCACGCCCAGCTCCCCGCCATGTACCTCTCCAGGAATTGCCTTTCTCTGAGATCACATACTACTGGGGAAAACAAGTGAGCCCCTAATGGCCAGCCCCCTTGTCTTGAAATGAGTGTTATGGTTTGGTTCTGGAATGTTCTGCCAAAGCTCATGCATTAGGCAATGGAGCAATGCTCAGAGGTAAAAAGATGGGATAGCGAGGGCTTTGACCTCACCAGTGGGTGAATCCATTTTTGATGGATTAATAATCTGAATGAGTTTATTGGGAGGTGGTGAAAACTACAGGCAGGTGGAGCAAGGTTGCGGGAAATGGGTCACTAGGGACATGACCTTGGAGACTGTATCTGGTGCCTTCCTCCCTGCCCCCTCTCTGCTTTCCAGCTGTCATGGGCTGAGAAGCTTTCCTCTGCTGTGTTTCTGCCTTGGAGCCAGCTGACCATGGATTGAACTGGGAGCCAAAATAAACTTTTCTGAATTAGAGCAAATTGTATTCCTGGCTTGTGCAATTTTTTTTTTCAAAATGAATCCCAATATTATGTATAACTGTAAAGCACTGATTAAAAAAAGAAAATGATTCTTTAGAAAAATAAGTATTTTGAAAAATAAATATTTTCCCCTCTCAGTTATTCTTGTTGTGTATTTTGGACATAGCAACAGAAAGCTAACTAACTTAGTAACCTGGAAGAGCCACCAGATGAGAGCTCTCCACCAGATCAGCAACCGCAAGACATTTCACCTCCTCCCTCTGCCCAGTCCTGCAGCTTATGCTTCAATGAGCAGTGATCTCCACTGCAGAGTCTGGTTCCCAGGGCACCAGACCTAATGCAATATTCTATTAAAGAAATGCAATGAAGACTAGCACAGGACATCTGTACGAGGCTGTGAATGAGTGCTCCATTGCAGGAAGAGCCATCATGAAGCAAGCACAAAATCACACCGACTGAGTCCAAGGGAATCTACAGAGCAGAGAGTATAAATGGCCCATAATTGTTGACCAGTCCCAACGTTGTAATCTAGATTCGTCACTTATCACCTCTAACACCGCAGAGTCTCGGTCATGACATCACAAGACAATCATGAAATGTGTTGTTAAAAATATTAATGCCTAGGCCTCATCTCAGACCAACTCAATCTCCTGAGGTGAAGGCTTGCCATTAGTCTTTGGTAATCACTTAATCTCTCTGGGCCTTGGTTTCCTCATCTGTTAAAAAGGCAATAGCATTCAGCCTTCCTACAGGGCTGACACGCATGTACCAGCTTGTTTTCCTTTTGAATGTCTCCCCTGCCTTCCTACCTAACAGAATGATTATGAAATCCAGATGTTCACAATGAGGTTGCCAAAGCACAAGTATTGCTCATGTTGTCGGGTACTGTGTCAGACAGCTTTCTAAAATACCTGAAATAAACAACTTTCAAGGAGGAAAGGTTTATTTTGGCTCATGGTGTCAGAGGTTTCAGTGCATGGTCACTTGGCCCTGGTGCTCTGGACCTGTGTCAGCACAGTGCAGTAAGGAGGAGGCTTGGCAGAGGAGGCTTCTCACTCCATGGTGACTAGGATACAAAGACAGACAGAGAGGAAGGAGCCAGGATCCCAATGTCCCTTTTAAGGGCGTGTCCCCAATGACCTACTTCTTCCAATGAGGACCTACCTCCTAATAGTACTGTGGGCTGAGGACCAAGCCTTTAACATATGGGCCTTTAGAGAACATTCTGGATCCAACTATCACAGGTGCCTTCACATCAAGGGCATCCTTTCTACCATCCCTCAAGATGAAGGTCTTCCTAGAGATTTTCTAGGATCTTGGGTGAATTCAGCATGTTCTTGGACAGAATTAATTAATGTTTCTAGGAAATTGATCTCCTTTTTGATATGTGGTAATATGAAAACTAATACAAGATTTTTTAATCAGCAAAAAATTTGTTCAAAGCCATTTGTCTAATTTAGGACACACTATTTTGCTTCCAAGACTACTTGAGCTCATATACCATCCTCACATCTTCACTGTGTGACCTTGGGGAGGCCACTGAAACTCCCTTGCCTCAGTTTCTCCACCTGAAAAATAGCATCACCTTCCCCATAGGAGTACTGAGGGGATTAAATGACTCTGCTTGTGAAATATTTGCTAGAGTGATTGGCAAAGAGAAAGTACTTAATGAACGTAAGCTACTTTCATCAAGTCTTGAAATGACTTAAAGTGTGATAAGTGAATTTTAACATTCTAATTCTATTAATATGATTAAAAATATAACCATATGGGGATATGTAGATTGGATTTTAAGCATTTTTTTCTAATAAGAAAAAAGAGTGAATCAGGCACATCACCTAACATCAACAAAGCTGAAATAAAACACCTAATTCTCAGAATTTAATCATTTGGTTCTAAGCCTTGGAGAGACCAGGACTTATGGGTATTTCAAGTTCAGCTGTCTTATGGAGGTCACAGGAGAAAAAGGCAGATTTGTTCAGGTTATCTTGGAATTTATTAAGAAAGATTAATGGGTGTCTTATGTTTTAATATTAAGTTCTTATTTGTTGTATTTTTATGACCTTCATTTCTTGAGGTTTAGAGGAAAATAATTACATTTGTTTCTGCATTGTCCTCTGTATCAACTGAAAATCATGCTCAGCTACTGGTAACTGAGACTTAAAATGTTGGCTTAAATCAAAGCAGAGGTTTCTTTTCCCTTTATAAAATAAGATGTCAAGTTATATAGTCCAGAGCAGACATGATGACTCCAAAATGTCATTAGGGACCTAGGCCTCTTCCATTTCCAGGCCCTACCATCATAGGGTGTGATCTTTGTCCTCAGGTTTACAAGATGGCTACTGGAGTTCCAGCCCTCACATTAGTGCTCAAGGCACAGGAAGGAAGATGCCTGCTGGATGATTCAGCTCCCTTTAAAAAGCTTTCTCTGTAAGCCACACACAGTGACTTCCAATTACATTTCATTGCCTCCCATTACATACAAATCTATGCAAAGGAGACTGGCAAAAATGATGTCTGAGTGCACACCCTTCCCCATTCAAAGATGCATTGATTCCATTAGTAAAAAAGGAAGGAAGGATTGTACTGGCTAAAGGCCTAGCAAACTTTTCTGCAGACAGCTTTTCATAAACTATTGTAAAAAAAAAATTTTAAAAGAAAAAGAAAAAAGGAGGAGGAAGATGAAGAAGAAAATACCTCCTAGCTTACCTTTTTGGACTTTGATAAGCAACCTGAGGCCAGGGACTCTGCTTCCTTCATTATTGTATCTCCAGGACCTAGCTCAGTACCTAGCACACAGTAAATGCTCAATAAACATCTGATGATTAGACTAAAGAATGAGGTCTAAATATAAATACTAGGACTGAATTTACAGGTTCACATGAAAATCTGTCCCCTGAATCTGGATACTTGGCCTTTAAAGAACTATTCTAGCCAATTTTAAAAATGTGGAAAGAGAAAATAGATGATAGATAGATAGATAAAAGAAAATGAACAAACGAAAGAATTATTCAAGCAACAACCCCATAAGAGAGAGTACAGTTGTCCTTGGTATCTGTGAAGGGCAAGTTATAGGACTGTCCTCCCCAAACACCAAAATCCAAAAATTCTCAAGCCCCTTACATAATATGGCTCAGTATTCCTCTATAACCTACACACAGACTCCCACATATTTTCAATCTCCTCTAGATCACTTATAATACCTTATACAAAGTAAGTCCTATATAAACATAAGGTTGTTACACCATCATGTTTAGGGAACAATGACAAGGAGAAAAGTCTGTATAGGGTCAGTAAAGTTGCACTTTCTTTTTCAAGTATTTTTAATCCACGATTGGTTGAATGTGTGGATTTGGAACCCACAGATATGGAACATGGACTGTACTATAATTGTACTTATTCTGTACATGAGCAAACCTGGGCTAAGAGAGCTTAAGTAACGTGCCCTATGTGAGACATTCTCAGGCTAAGACCTCCCCATCGCCACCAGATATCTGCCAGCAAGGCCAATGTCACTGCGGGGCACAAGGGAATGATTCTAGATAGATTAGCTAATTTCCTTCCTATTTCACAAACGAGAACACTGGATTCCCAGAGAAGCTGGGCATCGTGTGCAAGGCCATAGAGCTCAGAGAGAGGAGAGTGGTCTTTAGAATCAGGTGTAACAGCTCTTGTCTGAGCTGAATAAGACCCAAAGTTCCCTTCAACTCCGTCCTCTCCAGGAATCAGTGTGATTGTCTGGCATCAGACTTGGACGAGCTGTGAGAGGCTCAAGATACACCCTGGCCAACAGGTTCCACTCCTTCGGAAGCCCTTCCAGCATATTGGGGATGGAATGTCAGATTGTAGTCAGCAGATTTCAGCAGCATTGGAGGGAAAGGAGGCATTCATGAAAATCAGAGAGTATAGACATCATCAGAATTGTCACATGCACAATCATGCCAGCAGCCTCTAGGAGCAAGCCCCTTGGCTCTGGCCCAGGGTTGGGAGCTGTGATCACTAGGAGGGTGAGCAACCATCCTGATTGCCCAGGACTGAACCAATTTTAGTACTGAAAGTCCTACAACCCAGATCCTGACAAAGGGATCACTTGGTCACCCCAGTCTACTTCTCTGTTGTTTCTCTTAGATCACACATCTAAAGACTTTCAGTGGACACTGGGAGAATTGGAGAATAGGAAGAAACCTAAGAGAGGTGGTCTACCATGTTGGATCCAACCCAACCCATTTGTCAAGTTCCAAGTTGATGGAAAGCACAATGCTGGGTCTTTCTTGAACCTAGAACCACCATTGCTAGCATTTGAGTGACACTCACCGAGCGCCAAGAGGGAATGATTTCATATGGTGAATGTGTGACCCTCACAACAAGCTGAGAAGGCAGATCCTATGGTTCTCCCACTCACAGAGGAATCGGGGGCACAAGGATATTAGGGAATGTGCCCAAAGTTCACCAGTTGTTAGAAAGTAGGTTTGGAACAGGCCGACTCCGGGATCCCAGCACTCCCTTCAGTTCTTCGTGGAGGCAGATGAGCTCCACCTCTTTACTCAAGAAGGATGCATTGGGCAGGAAGAGATCAAAGCTCAGACCCAACAGGGAGCAGCAACAGTGGCCTTGGCTGAGGCTCTGTGGGTCAGGCCATCAGCCTCTACATCAAATGTCTGTTGTAACCCGTCATGGTAAGTCTGTATGGTGCTGTGGTCATGCCCACACATTTCACACAGGCAGGCTGGCTGGAAGAGGCCAAGCACCTCTCACAGTCACACAGGGGTGCAGCTGGGGCGCAGATCCACAGAACCACTCCAGTGAGAGGCCACACTGCAGCTTGGGCAGGAGCTCCCGCCTCCACCCAGGCTGGGTAAGGGCCCAACCAGAGCTACAGAAGGCTCAGCACATCCAGCTGCTTCTGTCTTAATTTCCCCTCGGAAGAAGAGTTCTCCAGTATTGAGTCGGGGGCTGGATTTTGCCAATGGCCTCAGAGCTGGAGGTGGCCACCATTTTTTCTGCAAGCTAAGAAGCCAAAAGCCACACTCACAGAGCTCCTCAAGGGAACACAGAATGTTCAATTCTATCGTCATGTGCTGGTCTTTCCTTTGAGGACAAATGCCACAGCACAGTGCTATTCTGGGAAGCAGCTTTCAGCACCCACCCCAGCCTACTCTCCTATTGTTGCTGAGCGCTTGCTGCTCCAGAGAAGGGGCGAGGACACGTCATCTACCTCCACACGGTCGGCCCTGGAGGAAGGAGGCCTTGTCAGGCCAGCTCCTCCCAGAGCTGCCAGACTCGGGTTATTATTACTGCATAACCAGAAAGCACCCACAGCACACCTGTGTTGCAGACATAACTGGTTCCAAGGTCATTCAAGGGACAGATGATGAGGGAGCTGCTGATATGCCCATAGCCTTCCTGGGTGACAGCGCGTTCTGGCAGCTCCGACCTCCCGTCTGAAATCCACGGACCACAGAAACATTTTCTGAGAGAATCTAGCTTCTTTTACCAGCTCTTGCTTTGTGACAGTGTCCCTGAGGCTCCTGGATGGCAAGCAGGGTTGGTTCTAAGAAGGACCACTCCATCCTTCTGAGGTAGGCTGATAAGAGGTTCCCTAGAAAACAAAGCAAACCTGATGTGTCTCTTACAAGCAAAAGGGAGAGCGAACCCAAAGCAGAGGGGAGGTTCACTTCCCCAGAAGTAAAGTCACCTTCCTGAGTGAGCATCAAAATTTCCCAAGCTGCTAAGGCCAAGAAGGCCCAGTATATATTGGAGTTAGAGAATCTGGTAGGAAATCAGTAATGACTGTGATGATCAGGACACACTGGAGCTCGTGTGGAATGATAATGATTAAAATTAGTCATCATCTTTGTTTACCACCTGCTGGGCACTGATCTAACCACTTTCCATATGCACTTGATATTTGTGACTATCCTGGGTGGTGTTGTTATCATCTCCATGCTGCAGATGTGGCACAGAGAGATTAAGGTACTTACATCAGATCACACAGCTAGAAAGTGACAGAGCTAGGATTTGAACCCAAGAGGTCTGTGGAAAACTGTGAGAGTTCCAAGTAGGTGACAGATCAGAGGGTGACACCAGATTCTCTGAGAAGACACTGGTCCCTGAGTCTCTAGAGTGGGGACCTGTTGTTGGACACCCTGCCTGTTGTAGAATGTGGGTTCTGATTTTCCTCTGTTTTAACAAGGCCGCCTTTGGGCACTATATGCAGGTTGCCTGCAGGCCCCAAGGACTGCTCAGCAAGACAATTCCCCAGGTTACTAGCTGAAAGCTACAGCAAGAAAAATGTGTGATCTCTGATGCAAAGTGTCTGACACCAGAATCACCTGCAAATGTGTTATGTTACCCTGCTTTACCAGCCAGGTCAGACCAAATTAAGGTTTTCTCCACCTGTGCAGAGGAGGTCAGCGAGCATGGTTCACCTGTCCGGGCTGGATTGAAGAGTCCTAACTCTGCAGACCTCAAGGATCCACTTTTGTCTGTCTATGTCCTCTCCTCACTGACCTCCTCCCAGATCAGGCCCCAATACAGTGGGCCCCAGAGAGGACACGGCACTTCTTCTGGCCCAGCTCAGTGTTCGCAGGTGTGATCAACCTGATTTACACCCAACGCTGAATAAGAAGTCCATTTGTCTGAAGAAAGAACCCCCAAACAGAAGCAGTGATTGTGATCTATCTCTAAATTTAAAAACCAAGTCATGGGCTGGGGATGTGGCTCAAGCGGTAGCGCGCTCGCCTAGCATGTGTGCGGCCTGGGTTCGATCCTCAGCACCACATACAAAAAACAAAGATGTTGTGTCCGCCGAAAACTAAAAAAATAAATATAATTCTCTCTCTCTCTTTAAAAACCAAGTCACAAAACAATATGTAAGCTATAATGGCGTCTGGGGAGAAAAGAACCGCAGTAACAATAACAGCTAACGTGAGGCAGGTCGTGCAGGAGTAATAAGCACACTGAGACTTTTTTTTTTTTTTGGCAGTATTGGGGATTGAACCCAGGGCTTTGTGCATGCAAGGAAAGCACTCTACCATTTGAGCTATATCCCCAGCCCTAACACTGAGACTTTTTGAAAGATGAAACAAACCACCCAAACCATCCACGATGAAACCAGGAATTGAACCCAGCCTGACAGATGGCAGAGATGCTCTCCTTGACCAAACTCCAGCCAGGCTCCTCTGAGCCCTCACTCCTTGACTATGCCTAAATTTTGGATCATAAACTCTTGAACAAAACGCTAACATAGCCGAGCGCAGCAGTGCACACCTATAATGCCAGTGGCTCAGGAGGCGGAGGCAGGGAGGATTGCAAGTTCAAAGCCAGCCTCGGCATCTTAGCGAGGCCCTAAGTAACTTAGTGAGCTGGAATGTGGTTCAGTGGTTAAGTGCCTCTAGGTTCAATCTCTAGTACCCGCCCCCCCCCAAAAAAAAAAGAAAGAAAGAAGGAAACACTAACATGGCTTCTAACAGCTCAAACTGCACTGCTAGGATGAACATGCCCCCGTCTAAAACTCCTGCCTGAAAAACCACACAGCTGCCAAAAGAATTCACAGTCCATTCCAGGCAAACCCTGAAGACAGGGCCCCTGTCTCCCAGCATGGACAGGAAGGGAGGAGCCTGACTGTCAGCGCAGCTTAGCAAACCCGGGTGGGTTCCACATGCACCAACCACCCCCCAACTTCTCTAGTTTTTCACTTTCTTAAACCTATTAAGCCCTCGCTCACCTCTCTGCTTCCTCATTTTTTTTTCTTGAAAATATCTAGTCACCTCTGTACAAACTGAAGTTCAATCCAACTGTCCTCTTCTCCCTATTGTCACAGCATCTTACTGATCAAGACCTGCCCTTTCTGCTTTAACCAGGGTCTGCCTCTGTCTGGCCTTAACAGTGACCGTGTGCACTGTTCACAGCCCCATTTCACTGTCCGGCCTCCACCACGACCGAGGTGTTAGAATCAGATTATTCTTTTTGCTTTGTGTATTTCCCAAATTTTACACACTAAGAATACCTCACTTCCGAATGAAAAATAAAAAGTAGAGATATGTTTTTAAATAAGAAAAACAAGGGCTGGGGTGGTAGCTCAGTGGTGGAGCACTTGCCTACCACGTGCGAGACACTAGGTTTGATTCTCAGCACCGCACATACATAAATAAATAAACAAATAAATAAATAAATAAAATAAAGATATTGTGTCCATCTGCAAATTAAAAAAAAAAAGAAAAACAGACATAGGACCCTAAAAGCCATTGATTTCTGTAGCTCACAATCAGTCATCTAGACCCTAGGCTCTGCCACCTACTGAGATCATTACACAGGTACAGGAAGTCTCCCCCTCTGCTGTCCGCCCTCCTCTGCTCCTTACCACTGGTGTGGCCTTCTGCTACCCCACAGCCCTTGGCAGGCAGCCTCCCCCATCTGACTGGAGTAGCAAAGCCCATCTTTGCCCTCTTTGAACAAGAGGGCAACTGCCACCCAACTGCCCCTCCTTTTAACTGCTTCTCTCATGTCTTCCGGGACATGGATGACTGACAAGGTAGTTGATGGGACAAGACTGAACAGATTTTCCAGGTAGCCATGTTGTGTAAAGGGTTTTTCCAGACATTGGACCAAAATACCAGAAAATAGCATTAGTCTGAAAGTACTACAACCTCACCATCCTCAGCCCTAAGGAAACCCAAGAGAGGTGTGTAACTCACAGCCAGCCAGTGTGCACTGTGAACAGCATACTCTTGTGTGTTCCCAGTGTTAGGAGACAATCCCCTGTCGATGTCTTGTTTCTGCCCATCTTAACAAGCAAGGCACTGACTGCCCTTTGTTCTAAACTACATTTTCAAGAATATTTGTATAATGAAAAGTTGTGGAAGACAGGGATAGCGTGTCCCACCAGAGCAAAAAGCAGGTTTGCCCAGTGCCCATTATAAAAGATGTGGGCTCCTCAAACTCAGGATTCTGTGTGCAGTGCAACCTACTGCCGGTGTGGGAGTCATTTGGCTTATTACTATTATACTGATTTCTCTGTTCAGGAGTCTTGAGTCTTCGTCTTCTCCCAGCACCCTCAGCCCTAAGGAAACCCAAAAGAGCTGCCTCTGCACTCTGTAAACGGTGGCAGGCTAACTTGTTAGCTTGTAAGGAGGGTCAGATTCCTAACCCTTCAGCTCGTGCCACTTAGCCAGTGTGTTGTAACATGGATACTCTGCTTCTCTGAGCATTAGCACTGTCTATTCCATTTCCTCAGCTGAGTACTCTCCTGTTGCCATTATTTTCTTTTCTGTGGATGGTTTTAATGAATCATGACTGAAAACAGGGTATACAAGAAACCATGCTTAATCTGCTGAAAGTAAATAAAGGGGAAATTCCTCCAACCAAAATGATAAGTATAATGGTAGCTTAAGTTTCCTTCATGAAAATTTTTAGGAAATTAACAGTGCAGACAAAAGGGAAAAGAGGATTCTTTGATTTAAAACACACACACACACAAACACACACCAAAACAACATTAAAATACTACTGTTGCCAGGGTGGGATGATAAACAGTTACAAAAAGAAATAAAGAGAATGGCAGAGCAATGGCCCACATATACACTGAGACTGCATCCTCTCTGGGATGTGACATGAGGACCAAACAACACTGATTTAACTTAGAGCTTCCATCCCCAGGGCTGCGTTTGCTAAGCAAGATACTCTTAGTTCATCATATGGCATAGGTTACAAATGCCATAGAAATTTATAAGCTGGAATTTATTCCAGATTCCAGTCCTATAAGAGGTTAAAAATTAACCATAGCCAGGTGCCTTGGCACACACCTATAATCCCAGCAACTTGGGAGGCTAAGGCAAGAAAATCGCAAGTCTGAGGTTAGCCTCGGCCATTTAGAGAGGCCATAAACTAAAACTTAGTGAAACCCTGTGCCAAAAAAGGACGGAGGATGTGGCTTCATGGTGAAGCATCCCTGGAGTCAATCCTCAGTTCCAAAAAATAAATAAATAAAATTTGTTCATAATTGTGTAAATTTGGCCATATTGAAACTCTGTCCTAAAAAAAACTGCTGGGAGGGAAAAGTAATTATAAGGTTTAGCCAAAAACATTTCACACAATTATTCCCTTTAATTTTGCTTTCAGCCATGGGCAGTAATGACCATGCTACATATAATAAGCCCTGAAAATAGAGCATTCAAGAAAAGAGTTTAGTAATCAAAATGCATGATAAAATTAATTTGACTCAAATTTTCCAGTATAAACAATCATTGTGCTACCTGGTGACTAGGGATAAGCATATCATATCCATTAGTATGGATGTAATTAGTATTGTTTTGTTATAAAAGCCAAGGGTTTACAGTTCTTCCCTTTTCTCTCATTTCCACCATCCTTCAACCTCATACATCAAGGACACAAAAGGGCACACAGGAAGTCTTCCCTACCACAGGATCAAGCTTTTAGTGGCTGGAGGAAAGCCACCCAATTGCCCCTCCTTTTAACTGCTTCTCTCAGGAATGGACACTGCAGTTGTGTTTCTGATGGGCTCAGGTGCCCTCAGGGAGAAGGGAGGAATCCAAGCTTAGGTTGTGGGGCTGTGAGACCCACCCCAGATCCACCCAATTTAGTCAAACAGAACAACAGAAGCTCTAACTGGGAATAAAGAGGTGAATTCTCAGAGGATAGAGGTCCCCAGAAAGAGAGGAGGTGGGAGAACCTTAGAATTCTTTTCCAACTTACCATGCCCAGTGCAACTAAATCACCATTCATATTTTCTCCCTCTCTCCCTCTCTCATCACACACACAGACTCTCTCCAACCCCCACCCATGCACATTTACCTTTGTGACTGCCAACACCAGTGACACGCAGGCCTGTAAACATTTTCAAGAGAATCTTGTCTTACACACTTCTGTCGAGTTTCCTGAGAACTGAGAAGCCCTCCCTTACTGCCCTGTACATGAATGTAACACACAACGACTTACTAAGAACTGGCTTTCAAATCCCCATTCTTTTTATTTAAAGAGACTCCTCCTGATCGTCTTATTTTTGCATTATTACAGCTTTATTAAAACATAATTCCCATACTATATAAGTCAGGGTTGTCTAGAGGAACAGAATCAACAGGAAGTATGATTATAAAAAGGGAATTTATTAGATTGGATTACATAACTAGAAGCTGGATAGTCCACAATGGCCTTCTGCAGGCCGGAGAACTGGAGAAAGCAAGAGCTGCGCAGTCCAAGAGGCTGAAGCCTCAAAACAAGAGAGATCAACAGCACTACGTTAGTCTGAGACTGAAGGCTCTGGAAATTCCCTGGAGAATCACTGGCGAGTCCACTTTGGAAGAGTGAAGAAGTGAGAGTCTGATATCCTTAGGCAATTGCAGCAGCAATCAAGAACCCCTTTAAGAAGAATCCAGCTTGCATTGGGGCTGCTTCCTTGTTCTTTTAACTTTTATTCTATCCAAGCCATCCTCCTATTGGATGGAGCTCCCCATGCTTAGGGATGGTCTCCACTTCAGTTCGCTATCCAACATGCCAATCATTCCTAGACACAACCTCTTTGACACCCCAGAAGCCTCTTAATCATCCGCATCTCTTAATCCAATCAAGTTGACAATTCAAATTATCCATTACACATACCATGTGATACACCCATTAAAAGGCACAGCGATTTATATTCAGAATGGTGTGACTAGGCTCACAATTCATTTTAAACATTTTATCACCCCAAAAAGAAACTCTTATAGTCACTCACCTTTGTCCTCCAACCTTCCACTTCACATCCTACCCTAGCCCTAGACAAACACTAATATCCTCCATCTCTATGGATTTTTACACACTCTGGATTTTGCATAGATGGGACGATATCATGTGTGGCATTCTGTGACTGGTTTCTTTGACTAGAATAATGTTTACAGAGCCCATTCATGTTGTTGTAAGTATCAGTACCACATTTGGGTGTGTTCCACTTTGGGGTCCTTTTGAACAACGCTGTTATGAGTATTCACATACCACTTTTTGTGTGGACATTGCTTTTATCTCTTTGGGGGATACCTAGAGTGGAAGTGCTGAGTTATATGGTATATCTCTAGAGGAACTGCCAGACTGTTCTTCCAAGCAGTTACAGAGTTTTAGCCACCAGCAATGTTTGAGGGTTCCAATGTATTCTCATAAACACTTGTTACTGTTTGTTTATTACTATCTTAATGGGTGTGAAGGGATATCTTATTGTGACTTCTATTTGTATTTTTCCCTACTGGCTAATCCAACTGAGTATCTTTTCTTGTACTCATTTACCATTTTTAGATGTTCTTTGGAGTATCTATTAGATTTTTTTTTTTAATTATAGGGAACCCTGTGAAGGTAGCTCTTTCTCTTAAAAGAATTACAGCAGATATCATCAGGTCAGGCTAGGAAATTATTGTTTTCCTGCTGAAAATTTGCCACCTCCTTGAGCCCTTGGTTAGCCATCACCAACTGCATACCAAATTGGTACTCAGGAAAAACAGGAAGAACAGCAGAGTAGCAACCTGGAAAGCATCTCCTTGCCTCAAAAATCTGGAAAGGTCCTCTGTTTTCTCAGATATCACTTCCAAGTTAGGTGATGAGAATGAATATTCCATTGGAGACACAAGTTGCCCAGACACAAGTTTCTTGGATCCCTTTGTATTCTGGAATACGTGTTCAGTACCATCTCCAGTTGTTTCCATCTCTAATACCACTCTTGTGTGTGTGTGTGGTGAGGGGGGCATTACCGGGAATTTAATTCAGGGGCATTTGACCACTGACCAACATCCCCAGCCCTATTTTGTATTTTATTTAGAGACAAGGTCTCACTGAGTTGCTTAGCACCTCACATTTTGCTGAGGCTGGCTTTGAACTCGAGATCCTCCTGCCTCAGCCTCCCGAGCTGCTAGGATTACAGGCATGCGTCACCATGCCCAGCTCTAATGCCTCTCTTAAGCATTACACAGGATCAGAATCACCTCGTATGTTTATTTAAAAATCTATCTTCCTCAGTGTGTTAGTCAGATTTTCATTGCTGTGACCAAAATACCAGAGGGAAAAAAAATCAACTTAAAGGAGGAAGATTCATTTTGGTTTATGGTTTCAGTCCCTGATCAGCTGGTCCCATTGTATCTGGGCCTGTAGTGTAGTACGTCATGGCAGAAGGGAGTGGCAGAGCACAGATGCTCACCTCAGGGCAACAGCTCAGAAACAGAACAGGAGGGAGGGAGATGCCAGAGACAAGAAATACCCTTCCAAGGCACCACCCCAATGACCTACTTCTTCCAACTAGGCCCTACTGCCTACAGTTTCCACCACCTCCTAATAATGCCAACAATTTATTAATACATCAATGGATTAGTCCATTGATGAAGTCAGAACCCCAATGACTTCCCAAGAGCCCCACCTTTGAACGTTGCTGCATTGAAGACCAAGCCTTCAACACATGAACCTTTAGGGAACTTTCCAGATCCAAACCATAGCACTCAGTCTTACCCCAGAATGGTAAATGCCCTTTAAACAGGCAACCAAGATGATTCTGAGTCAGGTGGTTCCTGGACCTGTTTTGGCAAGGTTGCCCTGAAGGTTACCCAAGGACTCTGATTTGTTTTTAACTCTATTCCTTAGGATGGCTTTCTCAGGACAAGGGTGAGAAGAGGAGATGAGGGTGCTAGAAGCTGAGCATGGGAAGTGAGATGGGAAAAAAGATTTTGGCAAAGAACAGATACAAGACTTCTTCAGATAGGGAGGAAGGTAGAGAAAAGGTAGCCACATGTAAATATCAGTCATCTTATTATTTATCTGTTTTCCTTGTATCAATTCATCTAACATTGCTACCTCCTTTAGCCTTACCCTGAGAAATAATATCCAGTTTAGTTATTTTTTCAAATATGCATTACAAAAAATCTATAAGACTGTGTATGGGGTGAAGGTGGGAGTTCATAACCCACTAGAATCAAAGTGTGGAATATGATATGTCAAGAAATTTGTAATGTTTTGAACAACCCACAATAAAAAATTAAAAAAAAAAAAAATCTATAAGATTGACATTTATAAAAATGTCAACACACTACTAAAGTCTTTGCAGACCTACTAGTGATGAAATCACCCTCCTTAAAAAAAGTTCCCTGCCCCCTACAAGGTTCTAGAAGGCAGACATGACATTTTCTCCCTTGGCAAATCCTTGTGATGCCCATTCTTCATGTTACTAAGAAAGTTTGTAAACAAAAGCCTGTGTTCTAGAGTCTAGATTAACCTCTTGACTACCTTCTGACTAGGGCATGGCTCATTAGAGGTTGGGAGTCGGGAATGATTTGATCTCAGAGTTTGCACAGACTTGATTGCCACTGTAAAATGCAAATAGGCTACAAATTAAAAATTAATGCAATCTCGCCCAAGGGTATTAGAATTAAAATCAGAGCTCTACTCTTTGTTTTCTTTAAAAGTTCAGGCTTTCACGTAGGGTTTTAGAGTTAACAAAGTATTCCTGATATTCCAAAGTGAATACATTCAAGACACTTAGAGGAAATTTCTTTGAAGTGGAAAATATGCGCAATGTAATCTTTTTTGCAAGGTTCAAGTTCTGTGGTTAATACAAAAGAATGTGTTCATATGAATTTTAAATACGTCTTTATCAGTGACCATTCCTCTTCCAACAATTCTTATTAGAAGAGACAATAATGAAGCTGCCTGTACATGCAATAGTAAATTCATATCTCAGTGTGCCAGGAAATAATGCATCCATAGTTTGCAAATGCAAATTTAGGGGAGTCACTAGACTCGGTAAATAAAGATTTATGAGATTGTCTCATTAATATTTCTTGGAAACCAGACATTGCACAAAAGTAGTGAAATGAAATCCTCTATAGCATTTTGAGCAACCAGCTCATAATGAGATATGTAAATGTTGCAAATCAGAGAGTATATGATAATGTTTTTTATACTAATAGGAAAGCTCAGTCCCATTTATGATATGTTTGGTTCGATTTGTTGAAGGAGTGCTGTATTCACACCAGTCGCCATTTTGCAGGACATAAAATGGAAGCATAAATTGATGCTTCTTTTCCTGCCTTAATGTTTTCATTGTGCCAATTGAGTAAACATCCACAGGGAAAATACAAATGCTTTAGGCAGAGCAGAAATTTTGCATTTTCATCAAAGCCCTAGCCTCTTTTGTTCGTGTAGCTAAAAGAAAAGAAGTATCTGTATGTACTAAAAACACATTGGGAATGCAAAGCCCCAAAGAACACACTTAATTTTTAAAGGATTTTTATTATATTTTGCAATATGTACGTGTGGGTGAGCAAGGTTTCAGAACACAAAATGCCCCACCAGACTAAACTAGACCAATTACTTAGAAAAAAACACAAGCACACATAGGATTTGGATTTCTGTAATGTTCTACATAAGCAGTCATTATCATCCTAAGGATGTTGGTGATTTCTTGAAATGTGCTTATCCTGAATCCTTCAGGGTATCTGTGCCTAAACAAATAAAATTCTCATGTCTAGGGCTTCACTTGCCATTTCTCTCATATTTTTCAGGATCAGTACCCACTAGCACACAGATTTCATCGACCTTAAAAAATAGCTAACTCCACTTGGATAGGCAATTCAGGGGAATCAGAATTGAAAGTAAAATCCTTATTTGTATAATTGCTTGTGTGGCAGAATAGCTTGACTGAAAAATTACCCTGGGCTCTTTTCTCAGCAAGAGACTCAAGAAGAAAGTCTGAGTAGTGTTACTCCCTCCCCTATTCAAGGCAGGAAGGGCTTCCCTTTCCCTAGGGCATAGTACAGAGACTTTGGATTTATTAATATTAAATGAAAAATTCTAGAAATAAACAATTCATAAGTCTTAAAATGCTCACTGTTCTGAGTAGCATGATGAAATATTGTACCATCCTGCTCTATCCAACCTGGAAAGTGAATCATCCTTTGTCCACCTTAACCATGTTGTATATGTTACCTGTCTGTCACTCACTCAGTAGCTGTCTCAAGAATCAGATTGACTGTCACAGTATCTCAGCGCTTGTATCCAAGTAACTGATTTGACCTAATAACAGCCCCAAAGCACAAGAGCAGTGATGCTGGCAATTTAGACATGCCAAAAAGGAACCATAAAGTGCTTCCTTTAAGTAAAAAGGTGAAAGTTTTTTTTACTTCAGAAAAAAGAAAATTGTGGGGAAGAGTAGTATACTAGAAGGTACTTTTAAGAGAGAGGCCACATTCACATACTTTTATTACAGTACATTGTTACAATTGTTCTATGTTATTATTGGTTGTCATTGATCCCTCACTGTGCCTAATTTATCAATTAAACTTCATTATCAGTGTGAATAGGAAAAAAACTATAATGTGCTTAAGGTTAGGTGTCATCTATGGTTTAGACATCTGTTGGAAGTCTTGGAAAGTATTCCCTGCAGATAAGGCAGAGGGGACTACGGTACTGTTATGATTTGTGTATGAAGTGTCCCGCAAAGACGAATGTGCTCAAGGCTTGGTCCTCAATGCAGCAATGTTCAAAGGTGGAGCTTTGGGAAAGTATTTGATCTGACCTCAGCAGTGGATTAACCCATTGATAGCTGAAAAGGCATCAATGGCAACTGTAGGCTGTGAGAACTGGTTGAAGGAAGGAGGTCACTGGAGGTGTGCTTTGGAGAGGTCGTTCTTGTTCCCATGCTCACCCCGCACCTCTGCTTCATAGCTACCATGAGGTAAACAGTTTTTTTTTCTGCCACACCCTTTCACCATGATGTCTCTGCCTCCCTATTGGCCTAAAAGCAATGGAGCTGACCGTGGATTGAAGCCATGAGCCAAAATAATCCTTTGCTCCTTTAAGATGTTTGTGTTCAATATTTAGGTCAGAGCAATGAAAATCTGACTGATACATGAATTTATAACTTATTGAGCATTAGATGTTATGTACCAGGGTTTCAGGATCTCCTCTCTACTGTTCACACTTCAGCCCTTTTAAATCATTTAACCCTTCAGATGCCTAAAATTTCTTTCTCCTAATCTTTTCCTCCCTCCCAGTTTCCTGAATGAGCCCACCACAAGGCCTTCACATAATGAGAGCAGGGGGCTAGTTCAAAGGGATGAACTTAGACGTCAAAAACCATCAGTTATCACCCTGGCTGTGGCAGTTGAGATGTATTCCTGTCTGTCCCACTGCCAGTCTTCTCAGCTCCAAGGGACAGTGTCATGCTAGGACATCTCAAAACCCCACTCCAGCCTGGACTTGATACAGGCACAGCTTGCTTAATGAGCCCAGGACATACACCTGTCAGTTCTTGATTTATGGCTAAGCACACTATTTGCTCTGACTACTTTTAAACATAGATATTTGTTTCCGCTTAAGACAGGATTTTTGTGTAGCTACTCCATTCTGTTGCCTTGTGTAGCCTTAGAGATGTCACTAAGCCTATGACAACTTGGAGAAAAACTACATGGAGCCCTGCAATTTGAATCCTCAGAGTGGACAATGTGCTGCACACTGGAAGAGAGGGCTTGGTGGTGGCACTGTTACTTAACACCCCCCTTCTTCCCTCCTTTCCTTCTCTCTTCTCCCCCACCCCCACCCTCGCCACCTTCCTTCATCCATTTCCACCCTTGTTCCCTTCTTTCCTTAAGTATTTACTGAGCATACATAATATAGAGTCAAATATCATGGTAAACAAAACAGAAATGGTCCTAGCCTTCAAGAAGCTTATAATGGTGAGGGAGATAGACATTATGTCCGTGGAATGAATATGATTTGGGTCATAATACTTGGGCATAAGAAATGCCATACTATCTTTAAAAATCAAATTAATTTTAGCCTAAGGAATAAAAAGGTAGGGTTAGGGATAGCCTATCTCCCTCACCTGGGACTCACAAATTTAAGAGGTTTAAGGGATCCAAGCACTTAAGAAATCAAGGAAACCTGAGAAAAGGCCTCTGACCTTTAAGCTCTTGGACTGGTCATGTAGCAATCCCAGTTGAGACCTGCCGTGTCCAAAGAAAAGTGAAGATTCTGTAGCTCTTGGCACTCATTCTCTTGGAGATGCAATGCTATAATGGATTTATGTTAATTTACTTGCAAATACTTCAGTTTGAAGCGCATGATATAGATAAATAAGTCCATCTGAATTAAATAATTAAAGAAGTTCATCTGAATTAACTTTCCTCTCAATTTGCTATGGACCTAAATCTTCTTTAAAAATATATATACTAATTTTTCGTTATAAAGAGAAACTACCAAAGAAAACCTAATGGATGAATTAAGCAACTAATTAGACATAGTTAATGAATTAATTCATTAACAATAACTTAAAAGAAATTATATACGATGCACATAAGACCAAAAAAATGCATACATAAATATATATTTATATTCTTCGTAATTAGAAATTAAACTCAGAAGTACAGAGAAGAGAATAAGAAGAATCAATATATATCCTCTCAGAGTTTCAGACGTTGTAGATTATAGAAAGGATAAAGGAATACGACATTTGTAGAGTTTGTGGGGAATTCCAGAATATTCCATGAACTCTCCATTAAGAAACATAATGAATTCCAAATAAGGATAAAATAAATAAAAGGGGTATAAAGTTTAGGTAACTCATCATAGTAAAAAAGAAGAATGCTTCAGATAAAGAGATCACTGTGAGAGCAGCAGGAGACAAGGTAAATATCAACAAAGAAGAGACAAGTAAACTGATCGCTGCCTTTTCAAAAACAGCGGTGGAAGCCAATGTGAGGGGATTTCTCCAAGTGCTGAGTGAAAACTCACAAATACGAACCTGGCATTTTATCCTTCAAAAACTGACATTCACAAACACGATAAAAATATTTCAGAAGATCAAAATCTGAAATCCTCAATACAGAATTTCTAAAGGGCATACATCAAGGAAAAGGAAAGTTATGCCAGAAGAAAGTCTGAACTCCAAGAAAAAATGTTTTTTTAAAAATAAATAATATGATAATCAACTCTAAACATTGACAAGTTAATATTACCTCAGCTATAATGTGTAACTCGTGGACTAAAAAGGGACCTAAAATACCAGGGAAAGAAAAAAACGGAAGAATTCAAAGAGAAAGGATGATGGGGCTTTCAAATTTCTAAGGTTCTTTATTTCTTTGAAGGAAGAAAAACTTAAGCAACAAAAAGCACATTTTATTAAAATTGCTTTCCCAAATAAATCTATTTGTATCTTTGAAAAAGAATGGTTAAGATTTTCAAGGATAGCTACCAAAATTACAGAGGATCACCAAAGCCAGAGTTGTTATTTAAAAGAAATTATATCAATATTGTTATTATACCATATAATACAGTTATATTATTATATTAATATAGTATGTTTAATATATTAATACAGTATAATATTCAAGCAAGAAACTAATATAGTATAATATGTGTATACATATAATGAAGCTAGACATTCCAAGTATGGAAAAGATTTAAAAGACACTAAGGATAATAATAGCTTTATTCCAATAAATGTGAAAATGTAGACAAAATGAAAAACTTTCTAGAAAGCTATAACTTACCAAGAGGAAAAATCTGAATAGTACTGTAACACTAAAGTCAAATCGGTAGTTAAAAGTCTTCCTCCAAAGAAAACATTAAACCTATATGTTTTCAGACAAATATTCAAGGTACAGATTTTTCTAATTTTATGAATAGGCTAGTATAACTTTAATACAAAATTTAGATGAGGCTGGTACAAGAAAGAAAAAATTATAGGTGAATAGCATTTGAGCAAAAATCCTGAAAAGAATATTAACAGACCAAATTCAGAGGAAATAATAAAGACTGTCTATATTTACTGAAATGTCTTTTAGAAATGCAAGAATACTTTAACACTAGAAAATCTATTAATTCAACTTACCACATTGACAGATTAAAGTAAAAAAACTGTATGAATACCACAATGAATGCAAAGAAAATTTGATAAAAATACTATATTTGATTTGCTAAAAACTTAGTAAACTTGGCATAGAAAATAAATTCTTCATTATTAATCTATTAAATAATAACTACCAAAAAGCTTACAGCCAACACTTTACTCCCCTTTGAACAGTTCCTCTGTAGAGGCATCTTAACAATCAGAAACAAGACAAACTAGAAATACTTTGTAACCTAAAGTTTAAAAAAAAGAATGCCTTCTATTTTATCACTTTTATTCAATATTAACCTGACCTATGTAGTAAATAAAGAAAAAGAAAATATAAAGTGTAAGAATTGGAAGGAAGAAACAAAACTGTTATCATTTTCCAATGTTATAATTTCCTACATAGCAAAAACTACACTAATTTTTATTTTTATTTCTGTCTTTTGGATACAGGGTCTCATTTATGTTTCCCAAGATAGTCACAAATACACTACTTTTTAGAATTAGTAGAAGTGTTGCACAAGGTGCTTTTACATACCTACAAAATAATTGTTAAAGTTTAACATACAAAAATAATTGCACTTCTATACATTTGTAATAAACGCTTCAAAATGTAAATCCTTTAAGTTACCATTATTCATTGTACTGTTAATTCTACTTTTCTATATATTTGAACTTTTTTAATATTTATTTTTTAGTTGTAGTTGGACACAATATCTTTATTTTATTTATTTATTTATTTTTTAATGTGGTGCTGAGGATTGAATCCAGGGCCTCGCATATGTTAGGCAAGCAGCTAGGCAAGCAGTCTACCGCTGAGCCACAACCCCAGCCCCTATATTTGAACTTTTTAAAATATAAATTAGGAAGAAATAGTGAACAAATGATGATCAAAACAAAGTAGAGAGATAATATTGACTGTAGCCACACACACACACAAAAAAAAATGAGATACCTAGGAATAAATCAAATAAAAATAGACAACCTCAGTGAAGAAAGTTACAAAATTTTATTTTGAAAGTCATTAGGCATAATACAATAAAATAGAAATCCATATTCATGGATGGAGACTCAATATCATGCAGATGTTAGCTGTCCTCTAGTTGGTCTGCTTTGGTTGTTGAACAGAGTCACCTATTCTGGTAACCCACACCCTAGACACAGCAAAGCAATTAAGGCCAGCTTCTTGCACAGAAGACACCACCTTCCCTAATCTCCAGGAAAATTTCAGCAAATATCTCTGTGTGTTCCCATTTGTGCATGCCTCTCTTACAGCGGCAGTGACAACACATTATAAATTCTAAGCCCAGACATTATGCTTAGGGAAGGGTTCCTCAGCCCTAGCACTACTGACATTTGGAACTAGATAATTTTGTTGTGGGGACTGTCCTGTGCATGATAGAATGTTTAGTAACATCCTAGGCCGCTACTCACTGGATTGCAGTAACACACACACACACACACACACACACACACACACATAGAGTTGTGAGCATCAAATATCTGTAGACATTTTCCAATATCTCCTGCAGGGCAAAATCACTCCCAGTTAAGAACTATATGTTTATCATGCAATGTGACAAAGGAGTACATTTCCTGTGGACATTTCTCCCTTATTCACCTCTTTTTCCACTGAACTTTCTTCAGTCAGTTGCCAAATACTACATCCCAGATGCAAAAAAAAAAAAAAAAAGAAAGAAAGAAAAAGAAAAAAAAAGCCATCAGAATATGAGCAGCCAGAAGATAAAAAGGGAATGCCTTTTAAATTGTAAGGAGAAATTATTTCCAACTATAATTGAGAATTCCAGTCTTCATAACATTCTTATTTCTCCTCTCTAAATGAAATACGTGCAGGCTCATTTCCCAGTAACTAGGAGGTCCATGTGACTGAATTTTGATCAATGGGACATGGGGAAAAGCGTCATACACTGCTTCCAGGCCAGTCCTCTGAAGACTTTCCCATGAACCTTCCATGTTTTCTTCCCTTGTCACCTGCAGAGTTTCAGAAAACCTAGAGGAAGCTCCAGTTCCTTGATGGAGCCTCCAGATGGGAGAAGCTTAGATCCCTAAATCACCATTTAAGAAGCTGCCCGTGAAACATCTGTGCTTAACAATTAGTTGGGCAAAATCTTTTTGGTGTTAAATGACTGAAATTTGAACAGTTAGCTGTTCTGACTAGTGCACCAACCTGGAATTCAGGACCATCCAGACCATCAAATAAGGAGAGGATAAGTGTCCAAAATTTACCTTCTCTACACCCTTCCTCAAAAAGACAAGTAGAGGTACACTCCATCAAAATAAGGGAGTAAAACAAAGAAGTTGTGCAATTTGAGTGGCTAGGAACCTGATCCAGGAGTCAGATGAAGGGAATCCTCAGGATGATGGCCAAGAAGAATCTGAGGATGGTAACTAGGCAGCAGACCTGGAGAGCGACCAAAAGAGATTAAAGCAAAAGGGCAAGGGTTTCAGAAGGAATTAATAGATTACCTTAAGTCTTTGGTTATACAGAAATGTTTTGTATCTGGAGTTATATTACTAATGGATGCATATGAAACCAAAGAAGGAAACACCAAAATAGAGGCGATCAGCTCCAGGGAAAACAAAAAGTTGAACAAAAAAGGAAAAGTAATCAAAAGACACTTTGACGCTGAATTATAAACAGTACTTAAGTATTCATAATAATATTTGTCCAGAATACTGACTTATCCCCCAAATTATTGTACATGTATATTGGGAGGAAGGAAAGTTAGGAAAGATTGGGGTGCAAGGGGTTAAGCAGAAAAACACGTAACAGGTAAATTCTTATGTTCTGCAATAGGAAGTTCATGAATAATGTCTAAAATTGAAAAATCATAAAGTAGCAATTGTAAACATGCTATTTAGAAATGCTGAGGCAAACTGATCCCTCACCCCAAATAAAAAGACATAATAGCTAAAAGAAGTAGAACTGGTTGCTTAGGGGAAGAAGAATCAGGGTAAGAAAGTTGGAAAAGGAGCTGATATTCTTTGTAACTAGGCATCTAAGTGGGGGAACAAAGCAAATTATAAAACAGTATTATATGGTGTGGTGGTTCATAACATGATTTTTATATTATATAGGTGTCACTTTGCTTCAAAATTGAAATTTAAGATGAGGAAAGATAAAGATATTTACAAATGGGCAACTCATAAAGGAAACATAGTAAGGATATCAAAACTGTTTACTTTCAAATCAAGGAAATAGAAAGTAAAATAAGGTAATATTTATTTTTACTTATCAAACTAGAAAAGATTTTGAAAAAAGAATGACAACATTCAATGTTGGGTGTGGAAAAATGTGTCCACTGCCATATAAACTTGGATGACCTTTTAGGAGGTCAATTTGGCATCTGTAGTCTATCACTCTGCCAAGCACATTCCAAATATGCATTGCAGATATTGCTTATCAATCATGAATTTTTCCAGCTGAACTTAGAACAGAGCTTTCAGAGTTTTTCCTCAATGCAACAACACTCCAGATAGTCTCAATCAATTGATCAGGATTCAAATGTAAAGTTAAACAAACCTATTTGCCATCCTGGGATAAAAGTACAATAGTATCATCTTAGCCAAAATTCACTAGGAGATAGTGTGTGCGGTCAGAGCTTTTGTGCTACTGTTTTATTGAAAGTGCAACCTGAAGGAAGCATGAGTGAAAGAAACAGGAAAGAGGGAGACCCAACACTTGTGGTGTGTGAAGCAACAGTATTGTTTGCTCAAAATGTGTCCTAAGAGATGGCATGCAACCCTGCTTGTCAGGACGTCCGTTGGACGGAGAAAGGATGAACAATTTGTCTGTGAAGGGCATTAGCCCCCTCACACCTATCTGGATTGACCTCTCCAGGTGGCTACTGGAAATGCCACAACCTCTACAGGGGTCCGCTCCATGCAGGTGGCAGCAGTAGCCCCAGGTAGAGTTTGTAGCTGGCGCTTGACAGGGCAGCTCCATCAGGGAAGCAAGAAGAAGCAATACTCACAAGATTTGGGGTATTGCATAACTGGGTTTGGTAGCTGTTTAATTTTTGAAAAAAAAAATTTAAAGTCTGTGCATGATATTATCACATGTATATATTTGCACAGGGAAGCTTAGAGAGATTTAGCTAAAAATATTTATAGGGATTACATCCAAGTAGTTTGTTTGTTTCTTTCTTTCTTTACTCTCTGTCCTTTCTGCTGCAACATGCTTTTATTTCCTGTATAAAATGAAGGGAGGTAATAGGGCACAGTGGCCCACAGGTGTAATCCTAGCAGTTCAGGAGGCGGAAGCAAGAGGATTGAAAGTTCAAGACCAGACTCAGCAACTTAGCAAAACCTTGTCTCAAAAAGAAAAAAACAAAAAAAGCTGGGGGTGTGGCTCAGTGGTAAAGAATCTCTGGGTTAAATCTCCAGTACCAAAAGAAAAGGGGACACCAGAGATATTCTTCCCTCCTCTCTCTCTCCCCCTTTCTCCCTGCACCCCCCCCCCCCCCCCCCCCGCACACACACACACACTGGAAGACCATGTGAGGACACAGAGGCAGCCTGCAAGACAGGAAATAAGTCCTCATCAGAAATAAAACACTGCTGGAAGCTTGATCTTGGACTTTCCGGCCACTAGAACTAAGAAAATAAATCGAAGCCACCCAGGCTAGGATACTTTGTTATGATGGGCCAGCAGACTCATGTACACAGCAAAAGATCTTTAAATGTGCATGCCATTTATCCAGGCGATCCCACTTCTGGAAATTTAGCCTAAGGAAATAAATAAAAAGAATTTTCTTCAAAATTTAGCATCAGTGGAAATTGACAGAGAAGCTACTAGTAAGAGGGTAAAATATCTGCTGGGTGTGGTGGCACACGCCTGTAATCCCAGTGCCTCGGCAACTTATGAGGCCCTAAGCAACATAATAAATAAAAAAGGGCTGGGAATGTGACTCAGTGGTAAAGCACCCCTGGGTTAAGTCCACAGTATCAAAAGAGAGAGAGAGAGAGAGAGAGAGAGAGAGAGAGAGAGAGAGAGAGAGGAAGTATAATACATGTATAATATAAATATATTATATATTAATATATGATGTATAATATAAATATATTATATATTAATATATGATATATAATATATTATATGACATATTTATATAATTATAATTTTAAAATGTTATGTTTATATAATATAAACCAAGGGGTACAAAACATCATGAAACCTTTTGTGCTACATTTTAAATGGGGAAAAAAAGCAAATTATAAAACAGTATGTGTTGGATGGTCCCATACTTATATGGTGTGGTGGTTCATAACATGGGCTTTGAAAGATATCCAGAGCTCAATTCATATGTACCAGATATATGACTTTGAGTACATTCCTAATCAGTGCCTTAGCTTCTCCATCTATAAAAGGGGGATGACATCATCTACCTCACAAAACTGTTATAATGATTAATTCAGATAATGAGGACATTACATGAAGGGCCACTGAAAGTAGTGGCAGCAGAGTGGGTACCACTCAGGGTGACACTCATCAGGATGGACACTCAGTAAAGTGGCTGCTCCAGATGCAAAGAGTCAGAGGATTTCAGACCTGGGTCCAGCTGCCTCTGCTAGGTGTGTGACCTTGGGCAACTGACTTCACCACTCCTAGCTTCAGGTTCTTCGTCTATGAAATGACCTTCTGTCTAGGTGATCTCTGAGGACCCTAGTAGCTCCAATCTCAGAGGATGAGAGTCTGTGTCTTATCAGTGAGAGGAGATATCATAGCTTTAAGCAACTTGGGGGGTGGGGGACTGTAATGCCCTGCACACTAGCATCCTACTTCTCTGGAAGTCAGCAGTATTCTTTGCTTTCTGTGTAAAAGGAGATTTTCACATTAGACAACTTCCGCTTCCCACCCACTCCATACCCCACTCCCCACCCCTGAGACAATGGTAATAGTTTTCCAAACCGCTGGAAACAAAAATATATCATGGCAAAAAGCTACTAAGCATTCAGTCTCACTCTTAAATTAATTTTTATTTTAATGAAGCCCAATAGCAACCTCATTTACTTGAAAAATAGTAACACTTACATGGGAGACACTTCATTTATTTCACCCACCGGCATGCTTGATGCTCTTGCAGACCCCTCTCGGCCACTCCAAGACACACCATTTGCGAACCACTCAGACAGAGGGCAATTTGAAACCCTTAGAAAGCCTCCCCAGAGAAATTGGGGAAGGAGATCTGCTTCCTGTGCCTGTTTCCAGGTTGACACCAAAGCAAGAAAGGCCATGTACTTGTAGCCTCAGGAAGACTGTCATGGTTAGAGCATCAGCAGCATATAGATACCTCTGTCACACCTTGGGCATCCAAGGAGATGTGTAAGGTGAGCCCTCTGCTCCCAGCCAAGGCATTCCTTCAGCAGAGCTGCAAACAAGGAAAAGTAACAGATTAGGTGGTTTCCTCTTTAGATAACCTTCATCATCAAAGAGAAGTGTTAACCTTGATTCAGAAAGAGACCATCCCTTGAGGTGACATCTCACTGTTCATCATGGTGGCCAAGTGTGCAGCGCAACAGATGGTGCGAAAACCATACTTGAAAAACCGTTTCCAGTCACTACCTGTCCTTCTCAGTTTCCTCATCTGAAAACTGAAAGTGAAGATAATACCAAACTCAGTGGGTTGTTGTCAATAATCTCCTGAAGAACTCCAAAGTACTAAGGAAATGTTCATTGTTATTATTACCAACCATACTGTGAAATTTTTTCAAGTTAAAAAAATACTTCTTGGGCTGGGGGTATGACTCAGTGGTAGAGCCCTTGCCTGACCCTGGGTTCAATCCCAGTGCTTCTAAGCAAAACAAAACAAAAACAAGCAAAACTTGTTCCTCTGTCTCTACAAAAGCTTGGCAACCCACAGAGAAAACCAAAAATGACCAATTTAATCCCCTGCAAAACCCATGCAAGTTTGTCAGTCTGTCAAGGTATCTTGTGTGCATAAGAATGATCTTTATAAGCCCCAAGGTTGTTTGTAAAATCTCGAGTGTCTGCTTGCCTGGAGCCATTTTAGATGAGCTATTCAAAATGCATCTGAGAAATCAGTTTGCTCTGATAGCCTAGAATAACAAGAGGGAGGGCTTGATTTCCCCTGCTGGAGAGCAGACGGATTCATTGTTGTCTACCTTCCCATAGATCACATATCTAGCTCTTTGTTCATACTTAACAATGACTTGAAGCTTGAAATTTGTGTTCAAATTTATATGCTAGGGAAGAATATGTTAGTTACTTTACAAAAAAAAAAAAAAAAAAAAAAAACCTCCAAGAGCTCACAGGCAGAAACGAAACCAAGCAACTCAGTTGGTATGCAGTCTTTTCTAGAATGTAAGGGCATATTTATACTTTCAGAAGAAATAATTTAAAATTGTGTAAGTTATTAGAAGTGGAATCTTACTTAAATGAATCTTCAGATTTTACTTTGGTCTCTTCTGCTCTGACTAGATGACAAAACACTTCCAATCCAAATCATTAATTACTGTCCAATTAGAATCTCAAGCATCTTGTTAACCAAAATTTGAGAGTGTTGGGTGCACAGAAATCAGACCTAGAGTGACGCCATGTGAGCCTATTACATCAACTAGAGAATGTGTGTGTCACCTCTCTGACTCCCCCATTTCCTTGTCCATAAAATATGAATAAATGCTTCCTAACAGGATGAAGTGAGAAGATGTGGTGAAAAATTATAATTGTTATAAAATGTTAGTGATTATTGTTGCTATCATTAGAACTTTGTTAGAATAAGAACTGCTGCTTGCCCAATTATTCTGGGAGGCCCAAATGCAATGACTGATAGAGGCATTATTGTCCCTTCCCTCGTCACCTCAATGCAGAATGACACCCCTAGGAAAAAGATGTGTGTATTCTGAAATATTTACAGATGAGATGATATGAAATATGGAATTTGCTTCACAAGTAAAATGTGAGTTGTAATAGGATGAGAGCTATAGGCTTCCTTGGAGATAGATATAGATATGGAAATGAAAATGGAATTAGATGTGAATGTTGATATAGACTTTATATAGACAGCACAGAGATGGATGCAGATTATATCTAACAAGAGCAAAGCAATTATGTCTGGGTGTAATAAGAGAAAGGATTTTTTTCACCTTCTTATTTTCTGTCATATCTCCATTTTCCAACTATTTTGTAATGAACATGTTTACTTCATCAATTTTTAAACGTGGCCTGTTTTTTCATTTTTGCTTTGTTTTTGAAAAAGACATTAGGAAAAAAAAAGCTTTAGTTTGCAATGTTCACAGTAAGAATGTGAAGCATTACCTCCATACTGTCTTAAAACTAATAAGGCCTGGGGAGATTTTCACTTTGCAGGGGCTGATCCCTCCACTCGGATCAGTCTCCCTGCTCCACCCTGCTGGCCTCTTCAAACTGCAGTTCTCCACCCGCCAGCCCCTGTAGATGAGTGCCCAAATGCACATCCTCAGAAATCTCCTAGTAGCCTACCAGATAAAGCTCCTGGTATAATAATTCCTGACACAATTTTATGATTGTATATCCTTTTATTGGGTATTGTCTGGGCAGTCCAGGAGACTCTGAATGACTGGAGACCAACACTATGACTGCTTATTGCTGTGTGCCCAGTGCCCGCCAAGGAGCTGGCACAAAAGTGTGCATCAAATGATGCAACCAAGATCCTTGCAGGATCCAAGCAGACATCTTCACCAGTTAGATTCATCAGACACTGAAGCAGAGGACAGGGGCTGTGTCAGCAGGCATCAGGCGGCTGGCATGTCAATAACTACCTGCCTGCTGTATTGGAAATGAATACTGAAGCAGCCAAGAATGATTTCTCTTAAAATTCAGAGAATTCCTCCAGGTGAGCTGACTTGAAGATCTAGACCTTGAATACTAAGCCCTCTCCTGCTCATGGGGAAACTAAAGTCGGAGAAATCATGCAGCCAGTAGTAGCAAAACCAGGTCCCCACCGTCAGGTGAGTGCTCTCTCACCTGCGCCTCAAAGCCCCCATGTGAACAGCAGTGTGATCCAGGCATTCACAGGTTGATGGCCCCAGAGGCTCTCCTTGGCTTCTGCTTACACGGGAGTCTGAAAGCAAATAAATAGACTGCCTTTTCCAGTGGCCTTTTTATAGGCTGTTTATTACATAAAATACAGATTCGCACCTAGTTTGACACCAACATTCCTTTTATTGCAGAGCTCTCTCTAATCCCAAACCAATATGAAACTCACTTCCTTCCTCCTACTGCTCTACCAGGCAAATTGCCTCTTGTCCCTCAGAGCCAGGTTTGAGTTAATCATCACTCTACTTCTTTGATGTTTAATCATTATATTTAAACACATATTAAAGGTCTGCGGTAATAATTACATTTACTGAGTGCTTAGAAAATGCCAGGCACTTTTCTAAACACTTTATGTGATGTGAGTACTCACTGTTCACAACAACCCTATGAGAAAAGTGATATTATGCCCATTTTAATGTGCAAACTGAGCCACAGAGAGGTGGGAATAGCCTGCCTAATTAGCAAGCGGTGGAGTTGAGATTGGAACCGTTCCAGAAGCAACAAACTTAAGGACACGTGGTTCATTCTGTCGTTGTTATTAAATTAGATAGATGTTTATCCCTGCATTATGTATTAGCACAGAGATACATGGTCCAAGGCTGGGATGAGTTTTGGGGGAGACTCTTCCTTTCTTAACAGGTGGCTTTTATCTCTAAGTCCAAGTCTGTTCTGTTCATTGCCACTGCCCAGTGAGTTGGAGCTGGAGGGAGGAAGAAGAGGCAAGCTGCTTCCTTCTCACTGACACCTTTGCATTCTGAAAAACTTCAAACCTATAGGGAAAAAATGAACACATTTTTAAAACAGAACCAAGAACAAACTTTTCACCTGGCTGTTAACTGTGGACATATGCCTCATTTACTTTCTCTCTCCTGGCCGGTTAGAAACTATATAAATGAAAAATATTTTATGTGATGAAATGTTGTGGATGACTCTATTTTAGTTTTGTTTTTGTTTGTTTGTTTGGAATTGGAGGTTGAACTCAGGGGCATTTTACCACTGAGCTAATCTACAGCTTTTAAAAATTTTATTTTGAGACAGGATCTGGCTAAATGGCTGAGGGTGTCCTCAAATTTGCAATCCTCCTGTCTCAGCCTCCTAAGTAGCTGGAATTACAGGTGTGCACCTAGCTTCATTTTTATTTCCTTTATTGTTAGAATGTTGTTTGTCCCACAAAAAAGTCACTACATATGTGTATCTGCACATACCCACACACATATATATTTATATATAGTTTTGGGGGTTTTTTGGTACCATAGATTGTATCCAGGGACACTTAACCTCTGAGCCACATCCCCAGCCCTTTTTTATTTTTTTTTAATTTGAGCCATGGTCTCACTAAATTGCTTAGGACCTCACTAAGTTGCTGAAGATGGCTTTGAACTTGCAACCCTCCTGCCTCAGCCTCTGGAGTTGATGGGATTACAGTCATGCGCCACTGTGTCTGGCTAGATGTGTGTGTGTGTGTGTGTGCGTGTGTGTGTGTTTTGTTTGTTTGTTTTTAAGGTAAAAACATCAAAGTCACAACAACACAAATGCTGTCAGCCTTGCTTCTCCATACAGCAGGGAGAAAGAATAAAAACAGAAACTGTAGAGGAGAAACAGAGCAGACTTCAGAGGCTAGGCACAAACCTCAGCTCTACCACTTGTTAAAACTGGGCAAGTTACTTAACCTCCCTGAGCCTCAGTTTCCTCATATGTAAAAGTCATGGAGAATGACTAAAAATCTACAGTAGGTCCAGGGTAGAAGCTGGAAAAATTCCTTTTTAGCGAGCTCAATGCAAGTGGCTCCCAGAGCATCTCCTGAGAAACACTGAGTAGGAACGAAGTTAACTGAAGAATTTCTGGACTGGGGGAAAGAGCCCTAACCCCTTTACAAAGTTCCTCGGCTCTCCCTTCTCCCACTATCCCCACTGCCATTACCCCTACCCTCTCCCACACTGCAGATGCCACGATCTGCCTTTCTGACTCATTTGGTCCTTTCGCATAAAGTCCTCCTATATCGTCTTCTGTACCCCTAGCCCAACCCCAGTCTATCCAAGCTTTTCCCACCATGTCTATCTCAAAGCTTCTGATCCAGACTGCCCAACCTTCAGACAGAGCACCCTCCACGCTTCCATCTGCCCTGTTCTCTGCCTCCTGTTCAGAGCCCAATTCAGGTCTCTTCCTCTTGGAGACTCTTCCTAACTGTTCCTACTGCACTGAGTGTTCCCCTCCTTGAACCATTGAGTGTTTAACTCTCCTTTGTGACATTTTCTACCTCTCCCCTTTGTTTTATCCTGTGCATCTCTAAATGTGCTCTGAGCTTCTTAAAGACAAGAGGCAGTGATTTCTCCTTTCTCATATTCTCTGTGACACTTATCACAGCAATAGACACATAGTAGGTACATAACTCAAACTATGCAGACTGCCCGATTATTCAGCTGACATTAAAGAGGATAAAAGAGATCAAAGAAAGCAACTGTGTAAGGGTGAGAAATCACTGGAGGTTGACAAACCCACTTAGGGCCTCTTGAGTATGGCTGAGCCAGTCTTCAAGATGGTTTTAAATAATGAGCTCTAAGTGGTGAAATAGAGGTATTGTTCAAGATAAAAATCTGAAATAAATGAAGAGTAAGTGGGTAAACAGCTGCTGTCATATGTTCTGCTGTGTCTTTGATGAGTTACAATTAAAAATAGCCCTATTGCATAAAAAAAAAACTGGTGAATTCCCTTTATTGTCCCCTTAATGTGTTACTAAGGAGTTATTGGTATCATTTCATGGCTCCAGCACAAATGCCTCAAGGATTTATTGCTGGGTTCACATATCTGCTCTTTTATGGATTTTTTTTTCCAAGAGGGGCTTGACTATGGGGCTCCCATTATATGTCCCTTGTGGTGGGTTGGCGAGAGCAAGCTGCATCAGCAAATGGCAATAAAGCTCACCAAGGCAACAACTGTTACTCACCAGCATAGTTTGATTTAGAGCGGAATGTTTCTAGATGGATTCTGATGTAACCCTTTTACTTCCATCTCCCAACAACATTGAAATTGAAAAATCAATTACAGCACCAGGTTTCATATCTTGCTGAGCTTTGCTGGTGGAGGGGGAGTTTGGCAACACACACACACACACACACATTACTTTTTAGACAGAGACAGCGACCTTTTGTAAATAACTATTTTTAAAAAATGAGAGAGCTTCCTGGAAGGTAGTTGGTATATTTAATTAAGACAAATTACCAAAAAAAAAAAATACTGTCAGAAAAGGCCTTATTTATTTAAGGACTTAGTAACCCTTAAATCACAAATGCTTAATTTGTTATGTCAAGAGGCTGTCAATAAAAATCAGTTGACTGGGGTGGCTAGTCACAAGTGCATTCATCAATCCCGGGCCTTTAACCAGAGGCAGTGGTCAAATCTCATTAGCCGCTGTCTCCAAGAGGAGGGACACCATCTCATCAGTTACCATTATTTTGTGACAAACTGTACAAAAGAGAGCTTTAAATCCATTGCAGCTCTGAGTCCAGGAAGGAGAAGACATATATCCTTGGATATCAGCTGCGACAGAAGAAGAGTCTGCAGAAGGCAACAGGACAATTGTATGTGGATGGGCCTCGTGACTGTTTTGTTTTAAACCAGCCAATGATTGCAGACTTCTTTCAACAGACATGACTTGCCCTTTTTGGATGTTTCCACTCTCTCTGACTCCATAGAGAACAACAAAAAAAAAAAGAATGTGGTGAAATTAACAAGAATTTCATGACCCTGTAATTAGGTAACTTTTTCCCATGAAAATCCAACTCCTGTATCACTAAACAGATAGGATACTATATTCAACGTGCATCTGTCTATAAAATCACACAACAGAAACAATACCTTTCTAACTATGTAACTAATAGAACAGGAGAAGTATGACCCACAGCAATCAGAAACCGTCTTTCTGTATTTTAATATTCTCAGGTGACCTTCTTTTCACAAAATCAACATGTCATTTGAGCCAATATTTTTTTCCTACATTATCCAACTTGTATTTGCCTAAATAACTACCAGTCTGAAATCTGTAATGGACTACCCCCAAACAGATGCTTTAGCAAAAATCTCATTTAGTCATTAAATTGTCCGTCAACCTAGAGCAGGTCTGCCTGAACTTTAATGCATTTATATGTCACCAGGGGAACTGGTGACAATGTAGATTGTGACTCAGGAGGTCTGAGATGAGGCCTGAGATTCTGCATTTCTAACAAGTTCCCGGGTGATGCTGGTGCTGCTATTCACACACTGGGCGAAAGTCACCTTAACAATGTTCTCTAAAATTTCCAACAGGAAATTAAAACACAGTTACATAATTGCCTGTGATTTGGTTCCTGAAAGATATCAATGATTATTTTTAAAGAGAAGTCTATTTTAGACAGGAATTTTAAAACACAGACATAGTCTCCCTAAGCGCTATCTCCATGGGTAGACATCCAGTCAGATTTCACAGAGGTCCTTTCAGGTCGACGGATATTGACTTCAGAGAGTGATCCAAAACAGAACACACACAGACTCATTTAAAACAAAGTCCAAATCCAATACTCTTCCCCAGCCGTTCTATTGATGACGGCTTGGCTCTTTCTTTGCAGTAAATGTACATAAACAAATCGAATATGCTTTCCTTATTTTTGAAAATCTCTTCTTGAGAATAAGATTCAAGTTCATTTGCTGAACTATAACTGACATGCTTAAGTAAGATTTCTATAATTATTAGAGGTAATTCCCCTTGAAAAGTATTAGCCTGGTATAGATTCAACTGTGGACATAAATGTTAAAGGTTCAGAATATTCTAGTTCACCTTTAATGATCTTATAGTCCAGTGTTTAATAGCTATTTTCTTCTGAAGAGTGCTATTAACACCTCATAATCATCCTCCCACTAACTTTCCTGAGTTTGGTAAGGAAATGGGTCTCCTTATAGATCTGGATTTGCAAGGCTCATACCAAAAAAATGATTTAATTTTTCTGTAATTTGGGTAAGGAGATACTCAGTAGAACATAGTAATAACTCAGATATAACTCTCTTACTAAGTATAGTTAAGCTTACTAAAGCATAGTTAGCAGGCTAGCAGACAGGAGAATAATTTCCTATGCACAAAAGGAACACTGTAGTAGAACACTCTGCAGATGTCTATTTGACATCTATCGTATTGATACTAATGACATTAATAATAAATAATGTTTTTAATACACCAGAGAGTATTCTAAACATTTACATATTCATCATTATTCTTTACAGCAATTTTATATGGTAGGGACTATTATTACCCCCCAACTCACAGATAGAGAAAAGGAAATACTGAAAGGCCAAATAATTTACCCAAGATTAAAAACTACTAAGTAGTAGAGCCAAGATTCAAATCCAGATGTGCTAACTTGTGTTCATACTTTCTCATAGGCCAGATACCATCTAAGAAAATGATGATTGAGACAAAAGAAGCTCACGGTGACAAATGTGCTGTATCCATAACACCTTCCACTAACGACTACCCCACTCTTAACCATAGTAGTCATTAGAGCCTTCTTTTTGGCCTCAGAACCCTTCTTAACCCAGTATTTGGCAGCCAATATCAATCATTTGGAACTGGCACATGAATCAAAATGCATTTGCCACTCCCAATTGCATTAAGCACAATCATTTACTAATCCCTGAATACTTTTAAGTTTTTTTGCAACCTGGCACAGGTTAAAAATGAATTCACATGCATATGTAAAAAGGGGTACATTTCTAACTAACCTCTATCTCAGTCTCTGTTTAATTACCTCCGATTCATACATGGGTCCTGCCTGCCTTCAACAATTTTCACATCAAAATCCTTTTTGCCTTATAAATCAAAGCCTTATAAAGGCTTTACTCTTTCTTTAACCTAAGAATTTGGGAAGGACCTATAAGTACTCTGAAATATGACATTATTTTTAAAGCTACTAGCTATAGAAAAAAAATATAAGTTAAATTCCTATGTACTAAGCATAGTAGTACATACTCCCAGAAACTCAGGAAGCTGAGGCAAGAGGAACATGAGTTTGAGGCCAGCCTCTGCAACTTAGAAAGACCCTGTCTCAAAATAAAAATAAAAAGGGATGGGGGCAGAAGCTGTCCTAGATTCAATTCCTAATACTGAAAAAAAAATTCCTATGTCCCAGGAATATCAATGCTTTCGAATTATTAAATTTTTATTGTTTTAGAAATTATACTGAAAATTTACATTTTTATAGTCTTTGGAGAGGGAAACTTTCTCAAGTATAACCAAAGTCCATAAGCAATAAACATAAGCAGTGGTAGACTGCTAGCCTACCATGCACAAGACCCCACCCAGGGTTTGATTCCCAGTACCACACACACACACACACACACACACACAAAAATAAACACATAAATAAAGAAATAAAGATTTTGCTACAAAATTGCAAAACTTCTGTACTATGAGGATACTATAAGCAAAGCCAAAAGATCAATTACATCATCTGGGCAGCTGAAATAACAGTGGCCACCTAAATCTGAATCTTCCCAAAAAACTATACAAGTCAACAGGAATAAAAACATCCATAAATCCCACACTTTCATTATAAATAGAGGGTTATTAACATTACAAACTTTAAATTATCTGTTATTAAGAAAAAACATCAATTTAAAGCCGTACTATATCTAGATCTTCCATGATAACCTTCCACAGAGATCAGCCAGGAGAAGGAGTGGCTGCAGAAAACCTGAGCAGAAGACTGAAGATGGAACTGAGCTAAAATAACTCCCAGAAAGAGGACACCCATCTTAAGTGTCAAAATAATGAAAGAGAGTTCTGGTGGATGAGGGTATTGATTCCAAGAAAGAAACCCAAGAGAGACATGGAGATTTGAGGAGGCTGTTCTGGAAAGTCTGGGGAAGAAAAAGGCAAAAGAAAAGTAAAGACAAGTTTTGAAGACTAAACAGAGAAAGAAAAACAAACAAACAAACAAAAGACTTAGGAATCTGCAATACAAAAGAAACACCCCTCAAAATAAAAAACAAATCAAGCTGGGTACAGTGGCACACACCTGTAATGCCAGCGGCTGGGGAGGTTGAGGCAGGAGGATGGTGCGTTCAAAGCCAGTCTCAGCAAAATCAAGGCACTAAGCAACTCAGTGAAACCCTGTCTCCAAATCAAATACAAAATAGGGCTGGGGATGTGTCCAAGTGGTCGAGTGCCCCTGAGTTCAATCCGCAGTACCCCATCCCCCCAAAAAATCAAAGGGTACACAACTGTTAATTGAGCTAAATGATTATTATAGGAGTCTTATCTTGCACGTTGTAGGATATCTGGCAGTACCTGTGGCCTTTACCTCTTACTAGATGCCATTAGGCCTCATGCCTATACACATACACACATACACTCACTCAGTTATAACAACCAAAAGTCTCCAGATCCTGGACGGCAAAATCACATCCAGTTAAAAACCACTGCCCTAGAGCAATTATTCTTGAATTTCTGATTGGTTTATTTGTTGTTTGATGATTCTTCCTTAAATGTTTGTCTTTTTATTTTTTAGCAAACTGTTAAAGAACAAAAATGAAAAGGAAAAGAAGCTCCATCCCTTAATTCAGTTATTTATTCAACTAATTCTTGCTGAATGCCTATTAGGTACCAAGAATTGTATAAAAGATAAATAGATAAGACAGTCAAAATCTGAACTTTTGTACTTTCCACATTACTTAATGTAATCTTATTATGGTTTGTTTAACTTCTCTAGTTCTAAGAAACTGATGTCATGATGATTTCTAATCTAGTATCCTAACGCACAAGCAAAACATTTCATACATGTCATTTGATGGAATTGTTTAGAAAACTTGCTGTGAATATTTTTGGCGCTATCATTAAAATTCTTCACTGCTGTCTTGCTACAATAATGATGTATAACAAATAACCATAACATCTCAGTGGCCTACAATAGGCATTTATTTAATTTCTTATCTGTGTGTTGGCCAGAACCCAGCTGACCTCACCTGGGCTCCATAGTGAGGTCAGCTCACTATTCCTGCTCCATATTCCTCATTCTCTTCCTTCCACTAGGGCTAGGCACATTCTCCACAGCAATGGCAGAGGCAAAGAAATGCAGAACCACTTAAGTCCCAGACTCAGAACTTACACACTGTTGTTTCTGCTCTCTTCTCTTCAGCCAAACACACTGTCACAGGGTATAGAAAATTTACTCCACCCCATGAAGGTGAAGAGAACTATAAATTCAAATAGCTAAACACCCGGATGTGGCAGTTATGGGAAGATTTAAAAAAAAAAAAAAAAAAAAGCCAATGCTGCCATTTATCCCAGTGAGAAAAAAAAAATAAGTTTTATTTTATTGTCTCAGAAGTAAGATTTTTAGGCACAGATTCCTAAGTTAACTGGGGTCTACAATAGCAGAATAATAATTTTTCACAACATGGAAAAAGGTTAAATAAGCCATCAACCTCAGAGGAATTATTAATTCAGTGTGTTTTTATTAGATGGCAGCAATACAAAATTTATTTCTATTACAGCAACTCATTTCTAAAATACCAACATTTCAATGATACATGCCAATAAATGACTTTTACTTCATTATATTTTATATATATTATAGCCATTTTAAGCAAGCAACTTTTCAGATGTCATTATTCATATTCTCTATTTATTTTTAAAAGGAATTTTCCTGAAGCATACACTTCTTAAAGTCAAGTACTAATCCTCCAGATGTAGATTTCTACATGCTGTATACTCCAGGGGGGAAAAAAATAATTGGATTGTGCTTTCTCATTCATGACCATCTAAATATTCAGCTTCTGAGGTTACATTTTAGTGTGTTATTTTTTTATGTTTTATTCAGGACACAGTGTTCCAGCAAATATCACCAACCCAAATCAATGGCTTATACCGACATTAACTATGCCATCAGCATGCTTATTCTCCGAAAAGTTCAGGGGGAAGCTATCAACAAACCTGTGGAGAAAGCCTTGTTGCTTTTGAAATAAATGATGAAAGAGGCACCAGGAATAATTTAAAACTTTTAGGATGATGAAGAGAAAAAGGAATCTATGCATATCCAGTTTTCTGCCTGGCCAACAACAACTCTTCCAACTTCCATATGCCTGGAGCTGACAGGGAAACCAAGTTGGTAGCATTTTCCACAACAATCGTGCTGCCATTCCTTTTATCTCTGGGACTTCAATGCTCATAATGTAATGTGCCCAGCACCTCGGAGCCCTGGTCTCTCATGGTGTCCTCATCACCATGTGCCATGCAGGATCCTAAGGAGGAGCACTCCCAAAGAAGCAGCAGGAAAAGATCAGTGACTCACACATGGGGACAAAAAAAAAAAAAAAAAAAAAGACAATGGCATAGATCAGGGTATAGAATTCTTTTATTATTTTTTGTTATTTTATTTACTGAACAGAGAATGCTCCCTGGCCATGCCTTTGAAAAGCAATGAAAGACCCATACATACGAATTGATCTTGAAAATGAAGTAGAGAGGGCTCATCTAAGTAAGATGAGCAAGTGAGCACTGAACAATGTGGGGTGCAGGCATCTGGTAAGGTGGCCCGTGAGCTCCAGTCTGCAGAAGAGCTTGGTAATGGACTTGAGGCAATAGTACTCTATAAAGTTTCAACTTAGAGGAGGATGTGCTGTTGGCAGGAGGTCATGAAAGCTGACAGCAGAGAGTGGCCAAAAGAATTTAGAAAGAGCAGACCCAAATCCCATGTCTAGGCTCAGTCACTTACACTCCTCTGAGTTCATTTTTCAAGCTCTCTAGTAACTACTCGCATTTATGATAATGACCCAGAGTTGCTCAGAAATATTAAATTGTGTTCAATTACTTCTTTAAAGAATGCAGGATGAATTAATTTTTTAAAAAAAGATTTCAGTGAATGAACATTTGTTACATATTTTTTACCAGCTTCATTGAGGTTTAATTAACATACAATAAAATTCTCATATTTAATTTATGCTTTGGGGGGGTTTTGATATACACCTATGAAACCATCACCACAATTAAGATAATGAACCTACATTATCTCCAAAAGATCACTCCTGCCTCTCCATAATATCTCCTTCCTGCATCTCTCTGCCCTCACAATCTATCCCTAGGCAACTACTGATCTGCTTTCTGTCACTGTAGATTAGCATTCATTTTCTATAATTTTCTATAAATGGAATCATACATTAACTACACTTTTTGTTTGGCTTCTCTCACTCAACCCTGGAAATTATGATACTCTCCACCCCTGCAGGTAGGAACAGGTTCTATTCCCTGTGTCCTGTTAGCCAGAGAGACTGCTCCCTCCCTCTGATTCTTCACTGGGATTCTTTACATGTGCATGAGCTGATCAGGACTCAGCTAAATGCTCAGGGGGATCCTGTGCAGATCTAAGGGTTTCTGTTTCTGCACAACTCTCACCTCTGGTCCTCTGTCCTTGGACTCAAACTGACCATTGGGTATACCCTGACTTCCAATTCCAGCCCCTAAACTCGGGGCGACTGCCATGTTCCATTCTGGGTTTCCTTCCCTTCACCATAGCTTAGAAATTCTCAAGAAATTCTTGGAGCAACTATAGGGCTTACTTTATTTGTTTACCATTTTAGAGAGATCAGTGTCTTTCACCACCTCATGTCCAATGTCTTGAGAATCATTCATATACTTCATCTTGCTTTTCTCTTATTTCAGGCAAAAAGGTTAAATCTAATCATTATTACTCCATAAAGTCAGAAGCAAAGATCCAAAAAGTATTAAATATTTTAATATCAGCAAACTAATTTTTAAGTATTTTAAAAATTTAAATTGCAAAAAAAGAGAACTGCTTCTTTAAATTGCAAAAAAAAAGAGAGAGAGAGAGAGAACTACTCTTTCAATGATGGCAAATAGAATAAGGTTTTAATATGAGTTGCCATTTGCCAGGTGTGGTGGCATATGCCTGCAATGCCAGCAACTTGGGAGGATAAGGCAGGCAGATTGCAAGTTCAAGGGCAGTCTCAGCAACTTGAGAGATCCTAGGCAACTTAGCAAGTTCCTGTCTCAAAATAAAAGAAATAAAAGTGGCTAAGGATGTAGCTCAGTGGTAAAGCACCCCTGGGTTCAATCCCCAATATACAAAAAATTTAAAATATGTGTATGTGTGTGTGTGTGTGTGTGAGCTGCCATTTATCATGAGACTGTTCAGATGTAAATACCAGGAAATAATGGACTCTGAACTAAGAGTTTTATAGATCTAGATGCACATTTTCAAGGAACAACAAGAAGAGATCAATAAACAATTAACTTTTTTCAGGAGTCAACATTTTAGATTTTACCAGACTGTTGAACTTCAAATGTCTTCACTAGAGTAGCATCTCACAAGACTAAGGAAAGCTCAGCGCATGGGCACACACCACTTTTAGGGAGCCTTTCTCAACTTAATTCATCCCTTCAGTATATATTTATTGAACTCCTACTAACTGCCAGTAACTTTCCAAGGCCCCAGAGATATAAGAGGGAATAAAACAAAGGTCTCAACTTGATGGAACATATTGCGAAAAAAAGTAGTAAGCAAGCATTCAGTAGTTCTATTAAGAAAAAGCAAGTCGCAGTAAGGGGGTGGAAAACTTCCGGGATAGTCCATTAGCACTGCCGGAGGAGTTTCATTGGATTTCAATGGAGTAAGGGTCTAAGAAACTGTGAAAAACTCTAAGAAAGAATATGCTGGCAAAGGGAATCAGAAAGTACAAATACTGTGAGGCAGAAATGAACTGGACTTATTTAAGGATTCTGGTAGGCGAGAATCTAAAATCAGCAGGAACTAGAACCTCCTGTAAAGGTCGGGCGAACGTCGGAGAAAAAGACCACCAAGAGACTGTCTCATGCAACAGCAAAGGGTTTATTGGGGGTCCAGCATGCTGGGGCTCCAAGCTCACCTCGAAGGGGTAAAGAGCCAAGAGCCCCAAGAACAGCTTGAGCAGAGCTTATGTACATTCTTTGGAAAGGGCAGGGACTTCACATACTGCATAGCAAATCATCACATGCCGCGGGAAAATCAAACAACAACTCTTAACCATGATTAGTACATTCACTGGCGGGAACAAGTCGGGTAGGGGTGATTGGTCAGCACAAAGAAGGGTATACATTCGAACTGATTGGCTTAAGTCCTGAGGTGTGTACGTGCCGGACTGCACGGTTTCTGGGTGGGGAGGGGGTTTTTTTTTACAGAGCAACCAGATGGTCAGGGGAAATTTCAACATACATTTCAGTGGCTTTTCCGGGAGTTGTTTTAAACTTCCACATGAATTTCAGGTTCCAAATACAACTTAACAGAACTTAAAAACTTTACAGAACTTGAAACAAATCTTTTAAATTTCAATTTCTTTAACCTTTCACTCCTAATTTTGTTTATCTCATTCATTCATTCTTATATTTATCCATATGGTAAACTATATCTCAAGCACTCAGCTGATGTAAAGATGAGTTGCCTCAAAAGCACAAGCACAATTTAACGGGAGAGGGTCCAAGACATACATATTAGTCGATGATCATTATAATGAGGGTGATGGGCCTCCCAGCTTAAGGGTCTAAAGGGTGGGCTCTGTTGAAGTGAAAGACAGAGGAACATGCTGAGGGAGGGAAGACCTGAGGGGCAATATGATGTGTGTAAAGATGAGAAACAGGAATTTAAAGAGAAGAGCAACTGTGTAGGCAGAGGCCTTCCACCCTACCCTTCTGGGTTCATGCCCAGGTTCTGAGGAAGAGAAATACATGAAAAGCCAAAAAGGATTTTGTGGATGACATCTCTTTAAGAAACCAAAGCAACAGGGCATGTCTTTGGGGAAAGTCGTTTCCAATACCCCCCCACCCCCGCCCCCTTTACTGCTAGATCACAAGGTAATAAGGAATGAAAATAGTGACAGGGATGAAGCAGCCAGAGCCACCTGGGACAGAAGCTCACAACCGTCAAGGCCAAGTGCCAGAGCAGCTCCAAGGGGCCTTTCCCTGGGAGACAAGCATATGCTTGAGCACAAGGCAACACCCATGGGACTCACTCAGTCAGTCGCTGAATTTGTCCGAATGCAAATATGTGACCTTGGAATTATAAACATTTTGGTGATTATCTTAAATCAACTACTTACTCGCTGTGTTATCTTGAGCAAATTACTGCCTCTCTCTGGAAATCTTTTTTCAACCATTAAATAGAGATAATGATTTCACTCCTAGGGATTGGGATTGTTGTGAGGTTCACCTAGCATATGACAAGTACTTAAACAAGGGAAGTTATTTTTAAAACATGATTACTATTAATATTATTATTACCCAGGGATTTAAGGGGACCTGAATTTCACAAAGGTTGGTGAATAAAACTGAAAGAAACGTTGCTTAGAAAGTGTTATTGAGATACAGTTCTACCCTCAGCTGTTGTGCCCTGGAAAACATCAAAAGACAGTAAAACTGAGAACGTGGCTTTGGGCAGTTTAATCTTAGCTCCTCAAGCCTCAGCTTCTTCCTCTACGTAAATGAGTTTTAGTGATATCTGCCTGAGGTCTCTCACGGGGTTGTTGTGAGCTTCCCTTTCAACACAGGCATGGAAAGCACTCTGTGACGAACCGTTCACATGTCACTGTTGCCAGCTGCCATCTGTCTTGCCAACTCTGCCTCATGCAGCTCTCAGACCTGAGAAAACTCATTTTCAGGCTATTTTCAAGTCTGTAAGTTGCAGCTGCTCAGGGTTCATCGATCCATGGCTGGAATGTTCTACACACTACCCATTAAAGCTGTCCCATGCAGAAGGCCTGGGCTAGCCATCCCTAGGTTGTGGCTCGTGTTGCTCAAGAGACCAAAGGTAAATATCTTTTTCCCACTGTTTCACTGTATTTACTCCCCGTTGCCTGACTACCTGCCTCCAGATCAGTAATAACCTCTGAGCCCTTGAGTATATTTATTTTCCATCTGCTACCTCCCTGATAGCAACAACATCAATGCACCCCTAAACATCCAGATCCTAGAAATTACAACCCAACAAAGCTCTCAAAGCAGCAGGGGTGTAATTTTTCCCTAGGATTCTCACATAGTGGTATGATTCTATCCCTCAGAAAACAACTTAAAATCACCGGGCTCCCTTACCTTGCCCAAGTGCATACATATATACAAAGCTGTATAGACCAAGATCCAGGTTTCTGCCAGTCCAAAGGGAAGAAATAAGCTGAAACTTCCTTAAGAAGGGCACATTGGCACACACCTGTAATCTCAACAACTCAGGAGGCTGAGGCAAGAGGATCACCAGTTGGAGGCCAGCCTCAGCAACTTAGCAAGGCTTCCTCTCAAAATAGAAAAGAAAAAAAGGGTGTAGCTTAGCGGTAAAGCATCCCTAGGTTCAATCCTCAGTACTGTATAAATAAATAAATGTGTGTGTGTGTGTTTCCTGCCTCTTCCACAGAAAGTTTTGTGTGTGTCTGTGTGTGTATTCATATATGCATGTGTTTATATGTGTGTGTACATGTATCCCAATAACTGCCCTGAGTGTGGTGCTGCATATGCAAAACGCACCCAAATGGGAGCATTTCCATTCCTCCTAGTCCTACTCTGCAGTCTTCCATTAAGCAGAGTCTCCTCCTGTCAAGCCTCATTCGGAAGATCTCTCAGGAGAGAGACACACAGAGATATAAACATGCCAAATATGCCCCTAGGCTTGGAAGGAAAAGGGGCACTACCGCTTCCCTGAGAAGGAAATGAAATCTAGCTAAAAGATAAAAAGGCTAGAACTTCAAATGAAATTAAAATTTGGAATTTGTAGGAGAAGCAAAATTTGAATAAGAAATGAAAAATGCAAGAAGGGAGAATGTGCAGGCTTAGAAAATGGAAATACAGAAGCAGGAATAATAAGCCCAAAGAACTTCATGCTTCTATAGTTTGAAGGAAACATGACGGTTTTGGTGCAGCTATTTGGAAGCAAAAAAATAATAATAATAATACAAGAAGGAGAAAGCAGGATGATAGAATTCATGACCAGAGGTGCTGAAAATAGAAGAGTTTGGAATGGAATTTGGATGGATGAGGAGGGCAGATTTATAAGAAGCTTTTCCCAGTCATTCGTGATATTGAGAGAAAAGCAGACAGCTATTCTCCAGGAGAGGATGAGCTTAACTTTCAATAGGAGGGATTTGGAATAGACATTCAAAAATATCCTCAGTATAAGTGATGTGAGAAAAATGTGGAAACCCCATCTCTCAAAATATTAAGAAATAATAAAGATAACCACAGTCTTTTAGTAGTGGCTTAAGGGCAAACCTGGATACCTCAGCTTTCAAGGATACACTTCCCTTAGGCAACTGTGTTTCTATGCTGCTTTCTTCAATGCAATCTGTCTTCAGTATGATATACTATAGAGAGATTTTCTTAGAAGTCTTTGGTATTTACTGGCCTTAACTGTCCTCAATCTGTTTCTTAAATCTAGCTTGTTCTCCTAACCAGCATCCCAAATTCTCCTTAACAATGGTTTCCATTGCTCTTCAACAGCAAGATCCTGTTCTTTCTCTCTGGATCCCCAATAAGCGCTGTGCTTGGCACATAAATAGTACTTGATAAAAAGTCCTCAAATAATGTTCAGTTGTGAGAAGTAAAAAAAACAAGTTCAATGAGAGTCATAGAAACTTTGCAACGCCAGGGAGTAATAGATTGTTTCCTGCCTCTTCCACAGAAAGTTGGTTGATAAGTCATCACTTTCACCCACATGCTGGTTAATTTTGTGTGTCACTCTGACTGGGTTTAGGGGTCGCCAGAAATAGTGTTTCACCAGCACTCTGGGGACCATTTCTGAATGAGTCTGTGAGGGTGTTTCTCAGAGAATTTAGCATTTGAGTCAGTAAACTGAGTAAAGAAGATCTTACTCATAGAAAAGCAGGTGGGCATCAAACTGTCTCTTGAGGGTGCAAACAGAACAAAAAGGAGGGGAAAAGGTGAGTGCAGTCTGTCTCTGAGCTGGGCCTGCATCTTCTCCAGCCACCAGACTCCAGAACCAGGGACTAGCCAGCCATGAAATCCCAAAACCTGTATCTCCCAACCCCACATCATCCCTTCCTACTCCCATTTTTAGGACTCAAAGACTCCTAAACTGGAAGTCAATTGTAATTTATATGCACATATATAAAATTTATATGCATATTTATATATGACTGCATTGGAGAAAAATTAGCACAGACACGGAGTTGCACATGGATAGACTCATCCTTGAAATCTCAGGTATCCATGTTTGCCCTTATGTCACTGCTAATTTATATAGATAAATTGATTCGGTTTCTTTGACTAATACAAGCCATGGAAAGGCCATGAAACAGCCGATTAATTGAACCTGAGAATTTATGACTGTAAATATTTAAGGGAGGGAATGGACATACAGGGCCCAGTTTGTCTTGAACATTCCAATCTGGAATGCCTAAAATTACCCCAGAGAAGATCCCGGGGTCCCAGAAAGTGAGTGCTACGGAGACCAGCACCAACCTTGGGCCTGAGCTTCAGACCTCAGACCAGGCAGCAATGTAGCTCCTCAAATGCCACTTGTCCCCAGGCCATTGTCAGGATTTCGTCTTATCTGCAATATCACCTGATTATATCAGTATTTATTACTATACTATATTCATGGTCAAAAGAAAAAGGTGAGAGAAAAATCAGACAAGCAATGTCTTTATATTATCTTTAAGTAAATAAACCCTGGGGATTTGTTTATTTTTATCCTAAGTAATAACAGGTGAGAAAGCATGACTTTGTGTGCTGATCAGTTTTTTTAATATGTACCTTAGCATAAATACATAATTTTAAAAATAAAAATAGGTATGAATGAGCTAATGTTCCAGTTTGGATCTGGAATGGCTCCCAAGGTCCACATGTTAAAAGCTTGGTCCCCAACTGTGGCACCATGGGGAATGGAAGTTTTAAGAGGTTCGGCCTAATCAGAGGTCTTCAGGTCACTGGGGTGTGAAGGGGATTTTGGGTCCCTGATCTCCTTCTCTTTTGGCTTCCGGGCTCTCCACGAAGTGAGAGGCTTTGCTCTGCCATCCACTCTTACCATGATGTGCCACCACACACCCAAACCATTTGGGTTAGAAAAGAGGGGAAGAACAATCACATTTCTCTTGATACAAGCTGCTCTCAGCACTGGAAATGTTGATTATCTTGCACAGTGAGCACTGGCTCTTACGATTCAGAGTCCTGGTCTCTGATTCATGGTCAAAAGAAAAAGGTGAGAGAAAAATCAGACAAGCAATGTTAAGAAATAGATATGTACTAGGGTATGAATTACAGATTCTTATAAGATTCAAGGACCCGCAGAAACCCAGAAAGGGATTCTCCAATGAACAACTACGAGCCACTGAAAATTACCAAGTCCATTAAAGCTACAGAATTAAGTACAGGCTTTGAGGCCAGCAGCATTGATTCAGTATAAAGTAACCTAGTTTCAGTTTGACCATAGTGCCGGGATGTGCATCTTTTGAAGCAAAGAGCTTTTCCCAAGTTAGATTTCATCTGTGAAGCAGTAGGATCAATCTATTTATATCAAAATGTTATTAAGGAAAACATGTTTTCAGAATTGGGTTGTGTGGCCTTGACTTCTTCAAGCTGATTAGATTCCTCACGGTGAAGACACATGCCATGAAGACTAGACATTTCTTGAGCCAGCTCAGTGGGAAGCACAGGTCAGAGAATCACAGCATGATTTCAGAGTCCTCAGTTACATCACAATCTGCCTCATCTGCACAGCTTGGAAACAATACCACAGTTAAGGTGACCCACTGGCCAGAGATTCTTGGTCACAGAATTCTATGGGTCCTAGCAGAGGTTCCCTAAATCCCTTTGGGAAAACAATATATTCTTATATAAGAGGAAAGAGCACTTCATTAGGGAACTTGATAAGGGCTAATGCAGAATATAGTAGTATTCTAATTTATAAATTCCTAATATTTTGGAAAGTAGGAAGCTCTCTGCAGATGTTAATAATGTGTGATTTCAGGAGACATCATGTCCTCAGATGGCACCTCCAACACACTCACTGTTCCACTACAACGTCTCCAGCAACACAGCCTCGCTCAAAGAGATTAGAGAGATCAGGAAACCAAGAGAGGGACCGTACGCACTGGAGGCTGGTCCTAAAATAAAACTCAGCAACTAGGACATTGGAATCTAGCCTTGGTGTGAATGTCCTCAGATTGAGTTTCTAAGAGACTTATGTTTTTTATTAGACCCTCAAGAGACACTAGATTTAGATATGTTGATTTTATTAAATTCAAGAACATTGCATAATTTTTCTTTGAGTGTAACCAAGGTAAGACCATATTATATCATTTAGAATGGGACATAGTTCCATGTACTGTCAAGAATCTTTCTTTTAAGCCCCTGCTGTCTTGTATTACTGTTACAATACACGTAACTTTCTTATTATGCTTAGCAGCCTCGAATTCTGTCATGTTTAATATATCCGTGTTTCTGGTTTCTTTATGTGTAAACCAACTTAAAAGGTCATAGCAGGACAATTGAATAAGAGATGTGGTTTTAAAATCTTCTTAGTATTCTCTGAGCTTATGTTTCCTTCTTTAAATTCTTTTCTCCCAGTTTAGAATCAATCATCCTTTCCTTTTAGATAAAGGTGTGTTTTCCTTCTGACTTGTCTGGAATGTAAAGCTATATGATGACTGTCAGAATCTTCTCCCTTGTTGAGGAAATAGGTGATTCCTCCTTTATATACATTACAGAGAGTTGGGGTCCTGTTAAACACAGAGTGAGGAAATTATATTCCCACAGTTGCTTAAAATCTAAAATCACACCATCTCCATTGCTCCCACGGGAGTGTTTTGGTTCACAGGTTCTCCTTTTCTGTGCCCTCGCAGTATGGAGCATGAGGGTTTGGACAGAGCCCTGGAGATGAAGTTGGACCATCTATGTTTGAGTTTTGATTCTGGCTCTTTTTTATTGGCAACACAAATTGACTCCTGCAGAGCAGAAGTACTGCCCCTTTGCCCAGACTCTTGGGAAGCTCAGACAAGCTGCCATGGTCAAGTACATGTAGCATGCAGAGCATCACACACTTCAGGGACTTCAAGAGAAGAAGAATAGCCAAGAGAAAGGAGCACACAGCCTGCAGCCATATGTTTGGGTTCAAACCCCAGCTCAGCTCCTCGCCCTCTGTATATGCTGAGGAAAGCCATTTCTCACCCATGAAAAGGAGGTGCTGGCAATAGTGCCTGTGTGATAGGGGGCTGTGAGAAAGAGTTGCTACCTGGAAAGGTCTCAGAAGGATGCCTAGATCCAGAGTCAGTGCTCAGTGAACGTCAACATCCTATGAGAGCCTTCCATCTTCTGAGTAGTCAACCAATCATCAAATATTACCCATTCCTTTTTCAAAGATGATTCCTTCCTCTCATTCCCATTACCTCCAATTCAGGCCTCTACTGTCCCATTCCTGTGCCATTGAGCTGCAGCATTGCTGAGCTCTCTGATCTCCTTTCTTCTTCTAATCCCTCCTGAATCCAGCACCAAATTGATTCTCTCAAAACATCACTTTGTGGCTGGGGTTGTGGTTCAGTGGCAGAGGACTTGCCTGGCACATGTGAGACACTGAGTTCAATCCTCAGCACCACATAAAATAAAACAAAGGCATTATGTACACCTACAACTAAATTTTTTTTTCCTTCTGTTCAATGTATCCTCCCTTTTTGGCGGGATACGTTAACAGGAGGCAGTGTAGTACAGTGGTTAACAGGAGCAGTTTGGATGTTTGACAGGTGTCAGTTTATCTCCTGGCCCCACAAATTGCCAAGCACATGACCTTGGGCAATTTTTATTCCAATTCTGTGCTTTTAGCAAGGGCACTCAATATAGTAGGAGAAAAATCCATTTTACATTGCTTTACATCCATTTGCAATAAACTTATTGATTGGGGGGGCTTTAATTGCTTCTTAGTTAATTAAGGTTTTGCTATAAAATGTGAATCAGAACTCAAAACAAAATTAAAATTTTTCTTCTTTTATCCCAGTACATTTTCTTTTCTCTGTGAAAGAATAACAGACTCATTAAGAATCTCATCAGGGACTGACAACCTTCTGCTCACTGTGAAGGCTAATTTCTTTATTATGTTTTTACTCTTCACAAAGTTAATCTATACTATACTATACTTTCTCTTTCTCTTCTCTTCTCTTCTCTCTCTCTCTCTCTTTCTCTCATCATCTAAGAACAATGACCCACCCTTCACATTAGCCAAAGCAGAATATAGGTGACTCCAATATAGGAGCAGAAGACTCTGCATTACTGTAATTTGGAGAGTAAACATCAGGAGTCCAGGGAAAGGAAGTAAAATCAAAAAGAAGTTACATAGAGCTGGGCATGGGGGTACACGCCTGTAATCCCAGTGGCTCAAGAGGCTGAGACAGGAGGATCATGAGTTCAAAACCAGTTTCAGCAATGGAGAGGTGCTAAGCAACCCAGTAAGACCCTGTATCTAAATAAACTACAAAAATAGGGCTGGGGATGTGACTCGGTGGTCAAGGGCCCCTGAGTTCAATCCCTGGTACCTCCCCTACCCCCCCCCCCACCAAAAAAAATTACCTAGGCCAGAAGACTATCAATCAATCGGGAATGGGGAATATGGAATATTTGGTTTTTTTGTTCCCCCCACAAACATGGAAATGTAAACAGATTGCTAAACTGGCTTCTATAGCAAAGAGAGCACAAAGCCAGTGCTTCCCTCCTCAGTTCTTCTAGATCTCTTCCTTGCCATCCACTGAAAGAACTTTTGAGGTTGATTCAATCTGCAATGCTCAGAAACAAGCTTACATCAAAGTCTTCCTCTCGCCATGTCCAACTCTGGAGTCCTAGAATCAGAGAGCATGGGTCGCCCTCTTCCACTCATCTGCCCTCCCATCCACTCACCTCCTGTTGCTCTACCCTTTTCTTCTCCCCCTCCACCCTTTCTCCTGTGCCCTTACAACTCCTTTTCTAGTGTTTAAAAAAGACTCCCCGATACTTTCAAATATTTTGTTCTATCTTAGTGATTTTCACATTAAAAGTACCTCCACCCTGCCTTTGCAGAATCTGACTCAGTCAGGGGTCTAGCCCTGGTGTGGTTTTTTTGTTGTTGCATGACTTAATCTCCTTTGGTGACTCCAGTGTGCCTTCAGGCCTAGAACCACTGCCTTAACTGAAACCTGAATTCTCCCCAGGCTGCTTTTGCCTCTCTTGGGAAATCACACTTTCCCGACACCTGAGTTCTACCAGAGAAAAAGGGACAATCAAGTTTGGACTCCACATCGCCTCTTCCAGATCATGGGTCTCCCATCCTCATGCAAAAAACAATATCTTTCCCTACAAGTACTTTATTCACATACCCCCATGCACCCTCTCCCATCACCACCTGCCTTAGCTGCCTGAATAACTTCTGTGTCCTTGAAGATGCAACTAAAATATTTTTTTCCACCTAAAAGACTTCTCTGGCAAGCTGAATATCTCAGTACCACTTGCTATATCCTATGACTGTCTCTCATATTACCTGTTTGTAATAATTAATAAGTTCCATGGCTGTCAACCTCAATAAACTGTAAGTTCTTTAAGAATACAAATGATAATTTCTTCATCTCAGTATCCTCACAAATATACCTCAGGCAGTGCCCAGCACATGGTTGCAATTCATGGGACAGAAAGCAGGACATAAGAGATAGAGAAGGGAATTTGAGAAGAAAAGGAGGAAAGAAAAGAAGAAATATCTCCCTTTCACTGTCATACCAATCTTCCAAGGAAAAACAATGTTCTACTGAGCATAATTTTTGGAAATCTAATGTAAGAATACAGAGAGTAAAAAATTCAAAACAACTCTTCATTTTTTTAGGAAAAAAAAATAAACAAATTACAAAAAAGTTCATATATAGAAAAAGTTTTGAAAAATATATTTCTGGTTATCCACTAAAGACAATATTATGCATCTCCAACTTCTATGCCATTGGTGACTCAGATCTTCCATGACAAGCCCATTCTATTCATGGTGACTGTAGTGGGAAAAATAATGGTTCCCCAAAGAAGTCCACATTCTGAACCCTGGAACCTGTGAAAATGTGACATTGCATAGCCAAAGGGACTATGCAGATATGATTAGGTTAAGGACACTTTGATAGGGAGGTTTCCCTGACTCATCGGGGTGCGTCCAATGTAATCACAAGAGTTCTTTTGAATAAAAGAGGGAGGCGGATGAGTTAGGGCCAGAGTGACACAGTATGAGAAAGACGCCACCAGCTGCTCTTGGCTTGAAGATGGAGGAGAAGCCAGGGAATGCAGTCTTCCTCTAAAAGATAGAAAAGGCAGGAAAACACATTCTTCCCTAGAGACTACGCCAAGGAACACAGCCCTGGTCACACCTCAATTTTAGCCCAATGAGACCAATCTATACTTCTGTCAGAATTGTAAGATGGCAAATTTGCGTCATTTAAAGTCAATAAACTTATAGCAACAAGAACCAAGTACCTGGCTGGCTCAAGCGGTAGCGCGCTCACCTGGCATGCACAGGGCGCTGGGTTCGATCCTCAGCACCACATAAAAATAAAATAAAGATGTTGTGTCCACCAAAAACTAAAAAATAAATATTAAAAAATTCTTTCTCTCTCTCCTTTAAAAAAAAAAAAACAAGTACCGTGGCTATAAAAATGAAAAGTATGTACATATACGTCCGTGCATATTTTTGGGTTTGAATTAAGGCCACATCTACCACAGTTATTGTGAGATAATCACTCTTGATGATGACCTTGAGTCATTACAATATCCTGAAACATCAATGAAAGGATAAGCAGTTGGAACTCCAGTACTTTATTTACTTCATCATGGGAGGAAGGATACTAAGCAATTTATGTCCCAAGTAGATATAGTGTGATAAAGCACAAGAGTCTGGAAAAATACATAAAACTTTGGGATCAAAGTCAAGGACTTTGAGCCTTGGAGACTCAGGACCTCTCATACATTGGTCACCAGTCCTTTCAATCTGATATACCTTCAGAAGATGTGAAGATACTAAATGGCACCAAATTTCATTCTAAGACCTTGAAGATAAGGGCAAAAGAAACTGAAAGAGGATAGAAGTCCTCACAGTGTCTACTCTCAGCAGGCAACAGGTGCAAAATAATCAGATTTGCCATATTGCCTGGATTAATAGTGTAACGGGCATCTCCTTTGGGGCATTATGCTAAAAGATGTTTACTCCTTTTTTTTCCAGACTGTTGGGAGGAGAAGGAAGGAAAAGAAAAACCAGTAGTGAATTCCAACCTATTTTTAAATGATTTATGAAATACTAAAAGGGAATTTGGGTTAGCCCAAATTTGGCCAGACATTTTATAGAATCAATCTTCCTCAATTTCCGAACTTTCTGATCAATCAGTATTTTAACATACAGCTTACTGTTTAGAGCTTTAAAAATTCTTTTCTTTTAGCTACTATTTCTATCTACTTCTTTCTCTCACCTCAAGATCTGAAGCAATTGGAAGAGACAAAAGAACGGGGAAGATGAAATAAAATGGCACCTTCGTTATTAACTGAAGAGCAGCCTCTAGGTGTGGTAAAAGAGGGAGGCAGGTGAGTCAGGGCCAGAGTGACACATTATGAGAAAGACGCCATCAACTGCTCTTGGCTTAAGAAGGCTTTCCTAAAAGGGCATGGAAGAATCAAGCAGAGTGACCCACTCAGCTGCTGAAGCCTAGGAAATAATGATCCACTCCCAAGGACAAGAGCTGCCCACAGTACCATCACAATGAGAATCCAGAGAAGGCTGAGAGGCACAGATGCCTTTCTCTACCTCCCCAATCAAGTAAGTCATTTGTTGCAGGAAGAAGTAAGTGAGGAGGCAAGGGGGCCAGGAGGGTTAGGAGTGGAAACTCTTGGACATGGACTCCTGAAGAAAAGGGAATATATATTCTCCACCTGATAGTTAATTCTAAATGATAGCAAATAAAGTTATGCTATAATTAAGCCAACTAAGTAATTACATCTAGAGACATCTGTAAGCAAAAATTAGCAGGAACTAACTAAAGATCCATCACCCCAGAGCAGAGTGGAATCAGCAATCTGCATCTCAGTGAGATGAGACGCTGGCTGAGATGTGTTACTATCAACATGGTGTGGATATTGACAAATAATGTCTGTGGACTTCAGAAATTAGAGTCAGCTCAAAGTTATCCCCATAACAAAATGATTTCAGATTTGAATGGGAGAAAAGGGGGAGGAATTACAGATAGCTTTCAGAAATTACACATAGACCCGTCTGCTTCATCTGTGAAGAAGTTCATAGTGAGAAATGTTAGATGTAGCATTAGTAGTCATGGCAATTGTGAATAACTGAAATGCTCGTGAGCTATTTTTATAATTCTATTTTTTTCATTTTACACAGGGATAAATTTGATTAAGCAAATTAAGTTTTGTGGTTTTTTTTTAAGCATGAATATCAACATGCCACCTGGGGAAAAAAAATGACCCTAGAAACATCTTTCAGTTAGTGACAGAACATCAAGTAAAAGCAGACCAGGCAATGAAACATGTGAAATCAAGAAGGATATTAAAGAATATCCTCACAAAAGATTAATGAATACAGTATAACATATGTTACACAGTATAACATAAACAACAGTGTAGTTTTTTTTATTACTCAGTGGTACACACTTGCTCCTGGGGAATCGGGATCTAGAAAAATCCTTAACATCAAGGTAACATTTTGTAAAATCAAATTAGCCCTCCATATTTATTTTTATAAGACAATCATTTTGAGACTTGTAATGGCTTATTTATTCATTTGCTTATAAAATGAACTAATACATGCTTTTATGAACACTGTGACCTCCACAAAAAGATCGACACTTTTTCCTCTACTTTTCTTACACCAACCCCCAAATTGGTGAGGTTGGTCCAATTCTCTGAATACTATAGAGGATGCTTTCTAATTACCAAGAACCAAAGTAGCAAAAATGAGATCTCTTCTTTTTTTCCCGGAAGTTACCCTCAGTCTTCCTGCCACACTCCCTTTATCTTCTTGGGAAAGTTCTAGGTTGGATGGCCAATTTGCCCTTAACAAATCAGAGTCATTGCTACATGATTGTGATGTAGGAAAAGTAACCACCAATCAGAGAGAAGCCCCAGCAGTGTGATTGTGACGTGTCACTATAAGTAGGAGAACTCCTCCAATTCTTGGGCCCTTTTCTCCATTCGTTAACTGATAAGGAAAGCAACATCTACAATGGCCAGACGCACCATCCATAAGTACAGTTACTGCAAAGGACATCTGAGTCCCATCTCCAGAAAGAAGTAAAGTTCCAGCACCAGTTTGAGCCATAGAAACTATTCACTCTACGTAAACAGGGTCCTTAAAGAAGTTGTTCCCCAGAGGGGCATGTCATCTCGCACCTTGGATTTCATGAACACTCTGATCAATGACATCTTTGACCGCATTGCTAAGGAAGCCCACCACCTGATGCATTTAAGAAAACGCTGTACCCTCACCCCTGAAGACATTCAGAAGGCAGTATACATCCTGTTACCTGAGAATCTAGCTAAGTACGCGGTGACTTTTGGAAGGGAAGCAGTGGACAGATTTGTCCGCTCCTGAACTACCTGTACCAACTTAACCGAATCTTGGGGAAAGTAAACTTACTACCCAACCTCTCAAAGTTGAATTCACTCTTCTTTTTTATAAATAGTGGTATTTCTTAATATTTTCCTATTTCTCTTCTCTCTAGAGATTCATTACTTTCTTGCTATTTTACCTTTAAAGTTAAAGTTAATTTGAATAGATTTTCCTGATACCTGCTTTCTGTCCAAACTCCAGTCAGAAACTGTTTTTCTTATAGATATCTGAAGCTTATCATATAAATTCAATGGTTATTATATTTTAAAGATATTGTTGCTGGGTGCAGTGGCACATGCCTATAATCCCAGTGGTTCAGGAGGCTGAGACAGGATCTCGAGTTCAGAGCCAGCCATAGCAAAAAGCGAGGCACTAAGCAACTCAGTGAGAGAAACTGTCTCTAAAATAAAATACAAAATAGGGCTGGGAATGTGGCTCAGTGGTCGAGTGCCCCTGAATTCAATTCCCCGTAACCAAAAAAAAAAAAAAAAGATATTAACTATGTACAGGGTTATTTGACCCAACTGTTTTGAACACCAGATCATATGACTTTGAATTTAGGAAGACAAACCTCTTAATTAGAAATATACCAGCACTGGGCTGGGGCTAATGGCTTAGCAGTAGGGTACTTGCCTGGCATGTATGGGGCACTGGGCTCAATTCTCAGCACCACATATATATAAAGGTCTATCAACAACTTAAAAATTTTTTTTAAAAAAATATATATAGCAGCACTAATGATATTTATCAAAAAGTGTTTTTTACCTAAAACTTCATTCAACCAATTTAGTTCCTTAATGAATGCTTTATAGAACATCTTAATTATTTTCTTTTTGCTTAAATTCTTATTTCCTGAATTTTCAATCAGCTCAATTGATTTCCATGTAAATTTTATCTTAAAGACTTGGTTTAGGGGGCTTGGGGTTGTGGCTTAGAGTTAGAGTGCTCGCCTAGTATGCGTGAGGTACTGGGTTCAATCCTCAGCACCACATACATATAAAAGATATTTAAAAAGATTTGGTTTAGGGGCTGGCCCAGTAGTAGAGCACTTGCCTAGCATGTGTGAAACACTGGGTTCAATTCTCAGCACCACATATAAATAAATAAATAGAAATAAAGGTACATCAACAACTAAAAATATATATTTAAAAAAAGACTTGGTTCGCTGAGGTTAATGGTACTACATTCATAAGAACACTCATGAATTTACACTCAAGTGATGAAATTTAAGAACTTTACAAAGGCTCAAGAAGATCTTTACCAATCTCCTACCTACTATCTTTGTTGAACCACCACGCAAAGAAAAGACCACCGATTCCAATTTTAAATCAAATTAAAGCAAGCTTGTATTGTGTACACAAAGAAAGCTGGTCACCAGTGACTGTCTCTCCCTAACCCGGGCTAGAGATCAGCATTTCAACTCTCCAGGAACAAGGTTTTATAGAACAAAAAGTTGCAAAGAGGGAGTATTTTCAGAACTCACAGATAACAGGATTTTGACAAGCATAATACAAAGGCAGATAGTAGGTTAATGATCTACATGGCATGACATTTCAAGGTAGGGAGTAAATTCAGATTCCAACATCAGAATTTACGAGGCGCTGCTGAGGTTTCAGAGAGGGTTATCTGGTCAAGGAGAGCCTGGCATGGGTGAGTTCAGAGCATGGACAGGAATTCCAAACAAGTTTGGAAATCTCAGTAATTTATAGTAAAACAGAAATTAACTTTTCATGACTTTGTGATGAGATGGCTCCCAATCTTAAAATGGAATTAGCCTGGGTTCATCAATCTTGCGTTTTCTTTCCTGTGCTTTTTTCTTTTCTTTGTCCTTTGATACCTATGTATGTGTCTGTAAACAATGGGTTTAATTTTGCTTATGTTAAAACATAGGATCAGGGCTGGGGCTATAGCTCAGTGGTAGAGCACTTACTTGTCTTGCATGTTTGAGGCACTGGGTTCGATCCTCAGCACCACATAAAAATAAATGAATAAAACAAAGGTATTGTATCCAACTACAACTAAAATATTTTTAAAAATAAAGGTATTGTGTCCATCTACAACCAAAAAGATATTTTTTTAAAAAAACATAGGATCATACATGTGTACTTTCACGCCTGCCTTCTTTCCTCTAAATGTACACTTCTATGATTTGTACTGATTGAAATCTGTAGCTTTAGATTGTTTCACTCCTATGCTATATAAGATTCCATAACATAACCATGTCACAATTTATTATCCATACTCTATTGATGAAGTTTGGGTTGATTTCTTTTGGGGAGGAGGTCTTTTTTTTAATTTGTTCTTTTTAGATATACATGACAATAGAGTGTATTTTGACATATCATACAAACATGGAGTATAACATTCAAATTAGGATCCCATTCTTGTGGCTGTATATGATGTGGTCATGTATACCTATATGAACACAGCAGTGGTACGTCCAAGTCATTCTACTCTTTCCTATTCCCATCCTCCCTCTCTTCCCTTCATTCCCCTTTGTCTTTTCCAATGAACTTCTATTCTCACCACCACCACCACCTTATTGTATGTTAGCATCTGCATATCAGGGAGAATTTGGCCTTCATTTTTTGGGGATTGGCTTATTTCACTTGGCATGATAGTCTCCAGTTCCATTTATATACTGGCAAATACCATAATTTCATTCTTCTTTATGACTCAATAACATTCCACTGTGTATATGTATATCTGTATTAACATTTTCTTTATCCATTTATTTGTTGAAGGGCACCTAGTTTGGTTCCATAGCTTGGTTATTGTGAATTAAGTTGCTTTAAACATTGATATGGTTGTTTCACTATAGTATGCTGATTTTAAGTCCTCTGGGTGTATACCAAGGATTGGGATAACTGGGTCAAATGGTGGTTCCTTTCCAAGTTTTCTGAGGAATCTCCATACTGCTCTCCTTAGCAATTGCACCAATTTGCAGTCCCACAGCAATGTATGAGCGTACCTTTTCCCCACATCCTCACCAACATTTATTGTTTCTTGTGTCTTGATAATTGCCATTCTGACTGGATAGAGTAAGATGAAATCTTACTTTGTGGCTTTAATTTACATTTCTCTAACTTCTAGAGATGTTGAACATTTTTCCATACATTTATTGATCATTCATATTTCTTTTTTTAATTTTTTTTATTATTGGTTGTTCAAAACATTACAAAGCTCTTGACATATCATATTTCATACATTTGATTCAAGTGGGTTATGAACTCCCATTTTTACCCCGTATACAGATTGCAGAATCACATCGGTTACACATCCACGTTTTTACATATTGTCATACTAGTGACTGTTGTATTCTGCTACCTTTCCTATCCTCTACTATCCCCCCTCCTCTCCCTTGACCATTCATATTTCTTTTTCTGTGAAGTACCTGTTCAGTTCTTTTGCCCACTTTTGATTGGATTTATTTGGGTTTTTTGGTTTTGGTTTGTCTTGGTTTTGGTTTTTCTTGGTGTTAAGTTTTCAGAGTTCTTTATATGCCCTGGAGATTAATGCTGTATCTGAGGTGCAGGTGGCAAAGATTTTCTCCTGTTTTGTAGGCTCTCTCTTCACATTCTTGATTGTTTCCTTTGTTGTGAAGAAAGTTTTTAGTTTGATAGCATCCAATTTATTGATTATTATTTTTACTTCTCGTGCGTAAGGGGTCTTATTGAGGAATCCGGTTCCTAAGAGAACATGACGGAGAATTTGGCTTACTTTTTCTTCTAGTAGGTACAGGGTCTCTGGTCTAATGCTTATATCCTTAATCCACCTTGAGTTGAGTTTTGTGCAGCCTGAGAGATAGGAGTTTAATTTCACTTTGCTACATATGGATTTCTAGTTTTCCCAGCACCATTTATTGAAGGAGCTATCTTTTTTCCAATGTATGTTATTGGCACCTTTGTCTAGTATGAGATAACTGAATATATGAGTTTATCTCTGTGTCTTCTATTCTGTCCCATTGGTTTTCATGTCTGCTTTTGTGCCAATTCAATGCTGTTTTTTGTTACTATAACTCTGTAGTATAGTTTAAGGTCTGGTATTGTGATGCCTCCTGCTTCACTTTTCTCACTAAGGATTGTTTTAGCTATTCTGGTCTCTTATTTTTCCAAATGAATTTCATGACTGCTTTTTCTATTTCTATGAAGAATGTCATTGGAATTTTAATAGGAATTGCATTAAATCTGTAGAGTATTTTTGCTACTATGGCCATTTTGACAATGTTAATTCTGCCTATCCAAGTACATTGGAAATCTTTTTATCTTCTAAAGTCTTCTTTAATTTCTTTCTTTAGTGTTCTATAGTTTTTATTGTAGAGGTATTTCACCTCTTTTGTTAGATTCATTCCCAATTTTTTTGAGGCTATTGTGAATGGGATAGTTTTTCTAATTTCTCTTTCAGCTGATTCATCATTAGTGTATAGGAATACAATTGATTTATGTGTGGTAATTTTGTATCCTGCTACTTTGCTGAATTTCTTTATGAGTTCTAGAAGCTTTCTGGTGGAGTTTTTTGGGTCTTCTAAATATAGAATAATGTCAACAGCAAATAGGGATAATTTGAGCTCTTCTTTCCTATTCATATCCCTTCATTCTTTTTTTCTGTTTTTGGTCTAATTGCTCTGGTTAGAGTTTCAAGGACAATGTTGAGTAGAAATGGTGAAAGAGGGCATCTCTGTCTTGTTCCAGTTTTCAGAGGTAATTCTTTCAATTTTTCTCCATTTAAAATGATGTTGGCCTGTGGTTTAGCATATGTAGCTTTTATAGTGTTGAGGTATATTCCTACTACCCCTAGTTTTTCTAGTGTTTTGAGAATGAATGAATACTGAACTTTGTCAAATACTTTTTCTGCATCCATTGAGATAATCATGATTCTTGTCTCTAGTCTATTGATATGAATTATGCTCATTGATTTCTATATGTTAAACCAAACTTGCATCCCTAGGATGAACCCCTCTCCATCATGGTGCACTATCTTCTTATGTTTTTGTAGGTGATTTGCCAGTAATTTATTAATAATTTTTGCATCTATGCTTATCAGGGATATTGGTTTGAAGTTTTCTTTCCTCATTGTGTCTTTGTCTGGTTTTGGTATCAGGGTGATACTATCTTCATAGAATGAGTTTGGGAAGGATTGCCTCCTCTTCTATTTCATGGAATGATTTGAGGAGTATTGGTGTTAGTTCTTCTTTGAAAGTCCTGTAGAACTCAATTGAGAATCCATCTGGTCCTAGGCTGTTTTTTATTGGTAGGCTTTTGATAGCATCTTCAATTCCATTGCTTGAAATTGATCTATTTAAATTTTCCATGTCCTCCTGATTCAATTTGGGTAGGTTATATGTCTTAGAAATCAATGTCTTCATGATTTTCTATTTTATCAGAGTAGAGATTTTCAATGTAGTTTCTGATTATCATCTATATTTTAGTTGTTGTTAGAGTCTGTAAACAAGTCAAAATAACACCTAGCATTTTGCCAGGGAAATGTGAGAGTTCGTAAACAAGTCTGGATGGTGCCTGGCAAAATGCCAGAGGGAGTGGTTTGAGAAGTAACAAAAGCAAGCCATTAAGTGTGGAGATTCCTTATTGGTTGACTGATGTATCTAGTTTATGCTAATTAGATAAGCTGTGTGGAATGTATAAATACTGCTCCTGTCCTGCAATAAACGGCTCCTACTCCTGCTGTATCAACATACACAAGTTATTCGTCACCCCCCAGTTATTTTGCTGCAGCCGGACTGCGGCAAGTTGTGTCTGTGATGATACTTCCTTTTTCGTCATGAACTTTAGTAATTTGAGGTTTTTTCTCTTTTTTTCATTAGCTTGGGCAAGAGTTTATCAATTTTCAAATAACAAACTTTTGTTTCATTGATTTTTCAAATTGTTTTGTTTGTTTCAACCTCATGATTTAAGCTCTAGTTTTAATTGTTGTCTGTCTTCTACTGCTTTTGGTGCTGATTTGTTCCTTTTCTAGGGCTTTGAGATATAATGTTAGGTTATTTATTTGGTGGATTTCTGTTCTTTTAATGAATAATGTCAATGCAAAAAACTTCCCTCTTAGAACTACCTTCATATTGTCCCAGAGATTTTGATATGTTGTATTGATACTCTAATTTACCTATAAGCATTTTTTTATTTCATCCCTGATTTCTTCAGCCATCTAGTCATTCAATAGCATATTATTTAGTCTTCAGGTGTTAGTGTAGCTTCTATTTTTTATTTTATCATTGGTTTCTAATTTTATTCCATTATGATCTAACAGAATGCAAGGTTTTTTTTGTATTTGTTAAGAGTTGCTTTGTGACCTAAAAATGTTTAGAGAAGGATTTATGTGCTGCTGAAAAGCAAATGTATTAAGTCATTGTTGGATAAAATATTCCATATGTCTGTTAAGTCTAATTATTAGTTGTATTCATTAGTTCTATAGCTTCTTTATTTAGTTTTTGTTTGGAGGATCTAGCCAGTGATTAGAAAGGCATATTGAAGTCACCCAGTATTATGTGTTGTGGTCTATTTGATTCTTGAAATTGAGAAGAGTTTATTTATAGATGCTCTACTGTTTGGGGCATAAATATTTATCATTATTATGTCTTGTTGATAGTAAGCAGTATAAAATGACCCTCTTGGTCCCTTCTGATTAACTTTGCCTTGAATTCCTCTTTATCTGATATGAGGATAGAATCTCCTACTTGTTTATATAAATAATAATGAATAATATGGTTTTTCCCATCATTTTACCATACTTGTTTATATAAATAATAATGAATAATATGGTTTTTCCCATCATTTTACCATACTTGTTTATATAAATAATAATGAATAATATGGTTTTTCCCATCATTTTACCATCATTCAAAGGAGACAGCACATTTTTGTTGGGTTTTATTTTTTAATCCAATCTGCCAGTCTATGTTTTTTGATCAATGAGTTTAAGTCATTTTAGATCAATATTATTAATAGAGATATTATTTTTATTCCCTGTCATTTTGATCTATTTCTGGTTTTTACTTTGAATTTGTTTCTTCTTCAATGACTATTCTTCTAGTATAGTTCCTTCCTTTTCTGGTTCTCACTTTTTTTTCATTTCTTCTTCATGAAATATTTTATTGAGTATGTTTAGTACAGCAGGTTTTCTAGTTGTGAATTCTTTTAACTTTTGTTTATTATGAAAGGTTTTCATAAATTCTGAAGCTTAATTTTTTGGGTTTAGTATTCTTGGTTGGCATCCATTTTCTTTCAGGGCTCAGTATATATTATTCAAAGACCCCCTAGCTTTGAGGGTCTGAGTTGAGAAATCAGCTGAGATACAGATTAGTTTCCCTCTAAATATGGCCTGTCATTTTTCTCTGGCAGCCTTTAAAATCCTTATTCTGTATGTTAGACATTTTCATAATAATGTGCCTTGGAGTAAGTCTGTTGTGATCTTGTGTATTTGGGGTCTCATATGCCTCCTATGTTTGATTTTCCATTTCATCCTTAAAAACCTTAAGGTTTGGGAAATTTTCAGATATTATTTCATTGAAAAGATTGTTCATTCCTTTGGTTTATATCTCCAAGCTTTCATCTATCCTGATAAATCTTAAGTTTGGTCTTTTCATGTTATGCCATATTTCTTGGAAGTTCTGTTCATAATCTCTTAACATCTTTTCTCCCTGGTCAACTTTATTTTCAAGATTATATATTTTGTCTTCATTGCCTGAAACTCTGTTTTCCAAGTGATCTAATCTACTGGTGAGTTTTCCAATAAATTTTTAATTTGGTTTATTAATTCCTTCATTTCAAGGATTTCTGAATGATTTTTCTTCAGGATCTTTATCTCCGTATTGAAGTGATCTTTCATTTCTTGTATTTTCTCTCTAATTTCAATTCTTATCTCATCTTTTACTTTGTAGATCAGTTTAACCATGAACTTTCTGAATTCCATCTCTAACATTTCCTCTACTATGGTGTCAATGGAGTCTGTTGTTGAGGTATTCTGTGTTATTTTGGATGATTTGTTCCCTTACTTTTGCATATTGTTTTCTGTGTCTACCCAGTTATCTGGATGGATCTGAAGCTATAGAGTCACTACCTTCTGTGTTACTAGTACCTCACAGATTGCAGGGAGAGCCCAATGATAACAAAAATCTGTGCAAACAATGTACAACAATTGACTAGGTACTTAGTTTCTATTTTGTTATCCACAGTGCTAATTGGTACAATATGTAGAAATAATAGGATCAGCAATTTCCATCAGTAAAAGCAGTAAATAATCATGAATAATGTCTGCCATAAAATCAAACAATAGATGTTATCTATGACTTCCACTTTGTTAATTATTGTTGTAACATTGGTGATAGGGGCAGACATTATACACATCAATTAATATTAAGAGGTGTTAAGGATAGAGTTGAGTATGAGGAAAGAAGAAGAGATAGGAAGGTATAAATGTATTTTCAATCTCAAATGGTGAATGGGGAAGATATAGTGGTAACTTAGGATATGATGTTAATGAGAAAGGGGAAGGAAAAAATAGAAGAATATAAAGGAGGAAAGAGAGAATGGAATTCAGCTGTCAGCAAAAGAAAAAATAGAGGGCTGGGGATGTGGCTCAAGCGGTAACACGCTCGCCTGGCATGCGTGCGGCCCAGGTTCGATCCTCGGCATCACATACAAACAAAGATGTTGTGTCCGCCAAAAACTAAAAAATAAAGATTAAAAAAATCTCTCTCTCTCTCTCTCTCAAAGAAAAAGAAAAGAAAAAAGAGAGCAGAAGACAATGGAGATAAAGTAGAGGCAAAGACTACACAAAACAAAATCAAAATATGATAATCAAGAACCCTAACCCTCAAAATACAGAGCATGGGAAAATAACACTTTCAAAAAAAAAAAAAAAAGACTAGAAATGAGGAGAGAGAAATGAATATGTATATGCATTGGAATCCTTGAATCAATCAATACCTATTCAAATAAAGCAAAAACCAAATATAGAGAAACAAAAACAAAAGGCAAAACAAAACAACGGCAGCCAAAAAAAAAAAAATTTAAAGGTGAGGGGAAAGAATCTTGGTGAAAAGTCAGTCCTTTCCACTATGGTGGACAAAATAGTCAATGAGTATGTGTTTGTTGTCTGTGTCCAACTGATCTTGTTTCTTCTTGACGTCTGAACTAAGCGTGGGAACACGGAGTAGGAATGGACTGTGGAGTCCACCCTTTTTATTATGTTACTCATCAAGTTGAAGGTTGGGGTTTAAAATGTCCCAACTTCCTTTCTTGGGAGATTGGCGTGGGTGGACAGGCCACTGGCTGGGCAGGTTGCCTGGCAGCAAGCTCTGCAGCCTGGGAAGTGGCTGTCTGGGCCAGGCAGTATAATGGCTTTTGGGGTGGGCCTAGCCGGCCTAGACTGGGCAGGCCCATGACAAAGCAACTGGCTGGGTCAGAAGGGCCTGGCTTCAAAGTGGTGGGCCAGGAAGTCCGGGCTACGGCCAGGTGGTGAAGTGGCTAGTTGTGTCTGGTGGGCCTAGATGGCCTGGGCCAAGCAGATGAGGGTCAGGCAATGGGCCTTGAGGGCCTTCAGCAAAATGTGGGCCTGGTGGCAAAGTGGTAGCCTGGCAGGCTTGGCTATGGGCCTAGCAGGTGGAGCAGTGGGTTAGGTCAGGAACCCAGGTTTCAGGGAACCTGGGGACTGGGGGACCAGAGGGCCCCAGTGGGTGCCAGACTGGTGCCAGCTTGGGCTGTCCCAGGGACTGGGTAGCCAGGCAAGTTGAGAGAGACTAATGCCCTCATGAAGCCAGAATTAGACCCCGGCAGTCAGTATAGATAGGTAAATTGAGTCAGGCCAGATGGAGGAAGACAATTTTGAGTGAGTCCGGGAAGTTGGAGACTGTCCCCTGAAGGACTGAAATGTTAATTCCTTCAGAGCCCTTCCTCTAGCCTGTTGCCAGGGTAACCTGTCCCAGGAATTGCCTCTCCTTACAGGAAGCCATAAGGTTGTTAATTAATGTGGCCTTGGCTGCTCCATCCTGCTCTTCCCCCTTCAGTCCACCTGTTTCCCACCTTTTGGCCAGCCCAGGAGCATTTCCTAGGCTTAGTCATGCATGCAGGAAGGAGAGAGATAAGGAGAAGAGGGCTAGAGAAAAAAAGAAGCCTAAGACATAAAAAGGGCAGAACAGCTCGCTTCTTGGGATTCCAGGATACCAGCTAGGGCCCCCTTCCCTCTCCAGGGAGAAATCTATGTTACTCCTTTTTAAATAAACCCTGCTTTATATGCTTGCCTTAGAGTGTTTCTCTAATGTTCGAAGTTCAACATGTGAAGAAGCAGGACACTGATAACAGGCGGTATCACTCACACCCACCCTTGTGGCTTCCTGATCCACTGTAGCTGGCCTTGATAGCCCCTGCAAGCTGCAAGACCCTCAGGGTTGGGGAGAGCTGGGGACTTTCTAGCTTCTCCAACTTGTGTTCCCTTGGGTAAAATGCTCTCCGTTTCTGATTTTTGCACAGGTTTGTTAGGCTCAGTTCTGATTTCTATTTTCTTTTTCTTTTTTTTTTGTCTAAACTATTATGAATAATTGCTGCTATTAAGAATGAGAGTTGTAGCTGGGCGCAGTGGTGCAGGCCTGTAATCCCAGCACCTGTGGGGGCTGAGGCAGGAGGATCATGAGTTCAAAGCCAACCTCAGCAAAAGTGAGGGGCTAAGCAACTCAGTGAGATCCTGTCTCTAAATAAAATACAAAATAGGGCTGATGATGTGGCTCAGTGGTCGAGTGCCCCTGAGTTCAGTCCCCGGTATACCCCACCCTCCCCCCAAACGAATGAGAGTCATAAAAACTAAAATAGACAGCATCTGGAACTCTCCATATTTTAACTTATTTAATCTCCACAACAACCTTGTGAGAATTAAATAATTACCCTCATTCCACAGATGATGAACATGCAGCACAGAGAACAAAGTGACTTGTCTGAGGTCACACAGCTGTATAAGTGTTGGAGTGAGGATTTTATCGGGTTAACACTCTGCTGTGAACACTTAGCCACACACTGTGAACATTTTTGTACAAGTCATGATGCACAAAAGAATTTCCCTAAGAAAAGTATCTGGGAGTGGAATGGCTAGATCATGGATATCCCATATTTAACTTTCTAGGTATTGCCAGAACGTCTTCCAAAGGTTTACATCAACTTACATTTGTAATAGATGAGAATAATTTAGTTTTTTCTAGTTACAAACATAAATTGCCTTGAGAAAAAAAAATGGTTTATTTTATGTATATGCTGGGATTGGAACCGAGGCTGCTGTAGGAGAAGGCCTTTTTATTTCCCACACAGGACCCAATTCTGTTTCTCCTGGGGTTGCTCACTTCTAAATTTTACTTGTCAGAGCTTCAAGAAATAGACCTGACAGGCTCCACTCATACTATGTGAGTCAGGCCCAAACAGAGGTTGTTAGCCACCCTAAGGTTTAGCTAAACTTAATCAGATGCCCACATCTGTCTGTGAGTTATGGCTGGGTGGCGGAAGGGCCTTATGGTTTAATAGAGGTCAGAAAATTATAGTTTGCAGCTTAAAAAAAATTACAGAATTTTTTTGTATCGTCCCAAAAGCTAACTGATGGAAAAAAAAAAAAAAAAAAAACACTGGAAGACATATTCGGGAGGTCTAATGTGGCCCACAAAGCCTGAAAGTCAAACACTGCATAATGACACTTTGGTCAGTGATAGACCGCATTTATGATGGCAGTCCATTAAGATTGTAATGGAGTTGAAGAATTCCTATCCCCAAGTATTTTTACTATATTTAGCAATGGTTTCGATACATAAATATTTACCATTGTGTCACAATTGGTTAACATGTTACAAAAGTTTGTAGCCTAGAAGCAGTGGAATATACCAGATAGCCTTGGCATGCAGTGCACTATACCACCAAGGTTTGTGTAAGCTCACTCTCGGATATTTGCACAATGATGAAATCACCTGGCAATGCATCTCTCAGAACACCTGTATTTACTATTGAAATCATCTAACAATGCATTTCTCAGAAGGACTGTATTTACTAACTGGCAGTTTATAGATAAACAAGCCTCTGGCTTGTACATGCTGCTACTTTTGTAGGGGTTGTAACAGGCAGGTTTTCTAAGCCTTTGCCTATTCAGTTCTGTTCACAAATATAAAAAGTTCAAACCGGGAGTGATTGTGCACACCTGCAATCCCATGACTAGGGAGGCTGAGGCAAGAAGATCGAAAACTCAAAGCCAGCCTCAGCAACTTAGTGAAGCCCTAAGCAACTTAGGGAGACCTTGTTTCAAAATAAAAAATAAAAAGTGTTAGGGATGAGGCTCAGTGGTTAAGTGGCCCTGGGTTCAATCCCTGATACCAAAAAAAAAAAAAAAAAAGTTCATGGTTCACTTTTCAAATCATTGGAACCAGGAAGACAAATACAAATAGTATTCAATAATCAGAGTGATGGTTTAATCACTTATACAAAGTCTTTATTATATATTGAGGTGCTAACTTTGAGTGAAGGGAACTAGGGAGCTTTCTGCATGTTATTCTTTCCAGTTTTTTTGTTTGTTTGTTTGTTTGTTTGTTTTTGTGTGTGTGTTAAAGCATATTTAAAAGCATAGAATTTCAAAATAAGAACAAAATTCTTGAGCAAAAAAATCTCTTGATTTGGATTTTGTTTCAAGTATATAAATTGGTTTCTGAGTATATAAAGGCATGCATATAAAAATGCTGTCTTGCAGAATATTTTAACCATTTTTATTCTAAAATACATGTGACATAAAGTTTACCATTTTAACCACTTTAAGTATGTAAATCAGTGGCATTAAGTACATTCACACTGTTAGGCAGCAACTACCACCATCCATCTCTAGAACATTTTCCCAAGCCAAAACTATACCAATTAAACAATAACTCCTCATCCTTCCCTCTCCTAAACCCTGGCAACCCCAATCTACTTTTAGTCTCTATGGATTGATTCTTCCGGGTACCTCCTGTATGTGAAATCTTATAGTATTTGTCTTTTTGTGGCTGGCTTATTCACTTAGCATAATATCTTCAAGGCTCATCTATTTATGATACATAATAGAATTTTCTTCTTTCTAAAATATTCCATTGTATATACATACAATATTTTCTTTATCTATTCATTTATTGGTGGACATATGGGGTTGCTTCTGCATACTGGCTATTGTAAATGGTGCTATGAACACAGTATACAGGTGTTTATTTATGTCACAGCTTTGAATTCTTCTGAGTAAGAACTGAAAAGTAAAATTGCTCAATCATACAGTAATTCTTTTTGTGTGTGTGGTACTGAGGATTGATCCCAGGGCCTCACACATGCTAGGCACATGCTCTACCACTAAGCTACACCCCTGTCCACATATGATGATGCTAATTTTGATTGTTTAAGAAACTGCCATACCAGTTTCCATAGTAGTGGTGCTGTTAGACCAGGACGCAAGAAAAGACCACTGACTCCAATTAAAATCAAATTAAAGCAAGATTATTATTTCGACCGGCCGGGCTGCCTTTCCCTCCCAAAACGGCGGGAACAAGACAGCACCCCAGCTTTCCTGAAGCCCAGCTTTATAGCCCAGAAAGTTACACAAAGGGGTGTTACAGATAACAGAACTCTGATAAGCATCACACTAATGGTAGTTTACATTTTTTGCTGCCCCAACATCAGAATTTATGAGTACCATTAGAGCCTCAGAGAGGGTCGTTGTCTGGCCAGGGAAGGCCGATATTTATGAGGTGTCACTAAAGTTTCAGAGAGGGCTGCTATCTGTTCAGAGAGCCAGGCATGGGTGAGTTCAAGGCACGGGCAGGCATTCCAAGCAGGTTCAGAATTTGCAGTAATTTATAGTAAAGCCGAAATTATCTTTTCATGGCTTTGTGGCGAGATTGCTCCCAATTTTTTTTAAATTTTTATTGTTGGTTGTTCAAAACATTACATAGTTCTTGATATATCATATTTCACACTTTGATTCAAGTGGGTTATGAACTCCCATTTTTACCCCATATACAGATTGCAGAATCACATCAGTTACACATCCATTGATTTACATATTGCCATACTAGTGTCTGTTGTATTCTTCTGCCTTTCTTATCCTCTACTATCCCCCCTCCCCTCCCCTCCCCTCTTCTCTCTCTACCCTCTCTACTGTCATTCATTTCTCCCCCTTGTATTATTTTTCCCTTTCCCCTCACTTCCTCTTGTATGTAATTTTGTATAACCCTGAGGGTCTCCTTCCATTTCCATGCAATTTCCCTTCTCTCTCCCTTTCCCTCCCACCTCTCATCCCTGTTTAATGTTAATCTTCTTCTCATGCTCTTCGTCCCTACTCTGTTCTTAGTTACTCTCCTTATATCAAAGAAGACATTTGGCATTTGTTTTTTAGGAATTGGCTAGCTTCACTTAGCATAATCTGCTCTAATGCCATCCATTTCCCTGCAACTTCTATGATTTTGTCATTTTTTTAATGCAGAGTAATACTCCATTGTGTATAAATGCCACATTTTTTTTATCCATTCGTCTATTGAAGGGCATCTTGGTTGATTCCACAGTCTTGCTATTGTGAATTGTGCTGCTATGAACATCAATGTAGCAGTGTCCCTGTAGCATGCTCTTTTTAGGTCTTTAGGGAATAGACCGAGAAGGGGAATAGCTGGGTCAAATGGTGGTTCCATTCCCAGCTTTCCAAGAAATCTCCATACTGCTTTCCAAATTGGCTACACCAATTTGCAGTCCCACCAGCAATGTACAAGTGTACCCTTTTCCCCACATCCTCGCCAGCACTTGTTGTTGTTTGACTTCATAATGGCTGCTAATCTTACTGGAGTGAGATGGTATCTTAGGGTGGTTTTGATTTGCTAGAGATGGTGAGCATTTTTTCATGTACTTGTTGATTGATTGTATGTCCTCCTCTGAGAAGTGTCTGTTCAGGTCCTTGGCCCATTTGTTGATTGGGTTATTTGTTATCTTATTGTCTAATTTTTTGAGTTCTTTGTATACTCTGGATATTAGGGCTCTATCTGAAGTGTGAGGAGTAAAGATTTGTTCCCAGGATGTAGGCTCCCTATTTACCTCTCTTATTGTTTCTTTAGCTGAGAAAAAACTTTTTAGTTTGAGTAAGTCCCATTTGTTGATTCTAGTTATTAACTCTTATGCTATGGGTGTCCTATTGAGGAATTTGGAGCCCGACCCCACAGTATGTAGATCGTAGCCAACTTTTTCTTCTATCAGACGGCGTGTCTCTGATTTGATATCAAGCTCCTTGCTCCATTTTGAATTAACTTTTGTGCATGGCGAGAGAAAGGGATTCAGTTTCATTTTGTTGCATATGGATTTCCAGTTTTCCCAGCACCATTTGTTGAAGATGCTATCCTTCCTCCATTGCATGCTTTTAGCCCCTTTATCAAATATAAGATAGTTGTAGTTTTGTGGATTGGTTTCTGTGTCCTCTATTCTGTACCATTGGTCCACCCGCCTGTTTTGGTACCAGTACCATGCTGTTTTTGTTACTATTGCTCTGTAGTATAGTTTGAAGTCTGGTATGGCTATACCGCCTGATTCACACTTCCTGCTTAGCATTGTTTTTGCTATTCTGGGTCTTTTATTTTTCCATATGAATTTCATGATTGCTTTCTCTATTTCTACAAGAAATGCCATTGGGATTTTGATTGGCATTGCATTAAACCTATAGAGAACTTTTGGTAATATCGCCATTTTGATGATGTTAGTTCTGCCTATCCATGAACAGGGTGTATTTTTCCATCTTCTAAGATCTTCTATTTCTCTCTTTAGGGTTCTGTAGTTTTCATTGTATAAGTCTTTCACCTCTTTTGTTAGGTTGATTCCCAAGTATTTTATTTTTTTTGAGGATATTGTGAATAGAGTGGTTGTCCTCATTTCCATTTCAGAGGATTTGTCGCTGATATACAGGAATGCCTTTGATTTATGCGTGTTGATTTTATATCCTGCCACTTTGCTGAATTCATTTATTAGCTCTAATAGTTTCTTTGTAGACCCTTTTGGGTCTGCTAGGTATAGAATCATGTCAACTGCAAATAGTGATAATTTAAGTTCTTCTTTTCCTATTTTTATGCCTTTAATTTCTTTCATCTGTCTAATTGCTCTGGCCAGTGTTTCGAGAACTATGTTGAATAGAAGTGGTGAGAGAGGGCATCCCTGTCTTGTTCCAGATTTTAGAGGGAATGCCTTCAGTTTTTCTCCATTCAGAATGATGCTAGCCTGAGGCTTAACATAGATTGCTTTTACAATATTGAGATATGTTCCTGTTATCCCTAGTTTTTCTAGAGTTTTGAATATAAAGGGATGCTGTACTTTGTCAAATGCTTTTTCCGCATCTATCGAGATGATCATATGGTTCTTATTTTTAAGTCTATTGATGTGGTGAATAACATTTATTGATTTCCGTATATTGAACCAGCCTTGCATCCCAGGGATGAATCCTACTTGATCATGGTGTACAATTTTTTTGATATGTTTTTGTATCCGATTCACCAGAATTTTATTGAGGATTTTTGCATCTAGGTTCATTAGAGATATTGGTCTGTAGTTTTCTTTCTTTGAAGTGTCTTTGTCTGGTTTAGGAATCAGGGTGATGTTGGCCTCGTAGAATGAATTTGGAAGTTCTCCCTCTTTTTCTATTTCCTGAAATAGCTTGAAAAGTATTGGTATTAGTTCTTCTTTAAAGGTTTTGTAAAACTCTGCTGTATACCCATCCGGTCCTGGGCTTTTCTTAGTTGGTAGTCTTTTGATGGTTTCTTCTATTTCCTCAATTGATATTGGTCTGTTTAGGTTGTCTATATCCTCCTGACTCAATCTGGGCAGGTCATATGACTTAAGAAATTTATCGATGCCTTCACTATCTTCTATTTTATTGGGATTGCTCCCAATTTTAAGAAAAGATCAGGTTGGGTCTATCAGTGCCTCCTCACAGTCCCAGCAGCAGTGCACAAGGGTCCCGTTTCTTCACATCCTCAACAAGCCTTATTTACTATATTTTTGTTGTTTTGGTAATGCCATCCTAATGGGCATAAAGTGGTAATTCCTGTGGGTTTTGATTTTCATTTCTTTAATGATTAGTGATGTTGAGGATATTTTCCTGTGTTTATTGACCATTTGTATTTTTTTAAAGATATGTCTACTTGAATCCCATTTCCAGTTTTAAGATCATGTAGTTTGGTTTTGGGCTGGTGAGTGTAGTCATCCTTCAGATTCTCTGGATCCTGATCCCTTCTCTGATATATGATATGTAAATGTTTTTCTCCCTTCCCTTGGGTTGCCTTTTCGCTCTGTCCATAGTGCCGCTGAACAAACAAAAGTTTATGATTTTGATAGAATCCAATTTGTCCATTGTGTCTTTGGGTGCTTTTGCCCTTGGTGTTAAATGCCACCATTTTTTCTTATTATTTTATGAGAAAAATATTTATAACTACATTAATAATTTTTAGTATTTTGAAATCAATTCATAAATATACATAGATTCTAGAATTTGAAAAGAGTTTCACATTAGCTGATATCCTGATTTTTATTCTTCAGAAATATATATATTGTTACATCAATAGGTGTCACCAGCTGGCCGGGCTGGTGAGATGAGCTGGGATCAAAGGAGCTAGCTGTATCAATAACTAAGAAAACAGCAAAGAAACCATGCAGCCCATGAACATGAGTTTCTAAGAAGGAGGGCAGGACATCTTGGTGACCCCAAGGGTCAGCTCCACACTGGGTAGCGCTGGAAAGAGCAAGAGCGTGAGCACAACCTGAATCCCCCTATTTACTGGGGAGAAGACATTCGATAGAATATTCTAGCCAAATAAAGCAAGGGGTAGGATTTCGAAAGGTGGAGTCTTGCTTGGTGATGTCTTGTGGTCAGCGGATTGATTGACATCTTGGCAAGTCACACCCATCACAGGTACTGTGTGGGATCATGGGCGCAGCTAGAGGAAAGACACATTTGCATTGCACAGCCCAATCAGCACACAATGCCAGACCAGTCCCCACATACGCTCAAACGTGCATAGCTCACACACCCAGCCCATGAGTGCATCATTATGATCAAGTTCTGATGAATGAAAAAGTATGTGCAACTTCTCTCAGAAGTATCCTTAAATAGCAGCCTGTAAAAGGTCGGGCGAATGTCGGAGGAAAAGACCACCAAGAGACTGTCTCATGCAACAGCAAAGGGTTTATTGGGGGTCCAGCATGCTGGGGCTCCAAGCTCACCTCGATGGAATAAAGAGCCAAGAGCCCTAAGAACAGCTTGAGCAGAGCTTATATACATTCTTTGGAAAGGGCAGGGACTTCACATACAGCATAACAAATCATCACACGCCGCGGGAAAATCAAACAACAACTCTTAACCATGATTAGTACATTCACTGGTGGGAACAAGTCGGGTAGGGGTGATTGGTCAGCACAAAGAAGGGTATACATTCGAACTGATTGGCTTAAGCCCTGAGGTGTGTACGTGCCGGACTGCATGGTTTCTAGGTGGGGGGGGGTTGTTTTTACAGAGCAACCAGATGGTCAGGGGAAATTTCAACATACATTTCAGTGGCTTTTCCGGGAGTTGTTTTTACAGAACTTGAAACAAATCTTATCCTTTACATTTCAATTTCATTAACCTTTCACAGCTGAATGCTCATTTTCCCTTTCCTCTTTCCTGCTAACTAGACTGCAGATGTGAATGCTGGAGCTGGAGCAGCCATATTTTAAACTAGGAGTTAAACCTACATATTAAGAATGGGAGGACAGCAAGATGGAGCATTTGGTCTCTGATGATTGAACTGCCTTTCCCAACCATGACTGCCCGTGTTTACATAAGAGAAATAAAACTTTAACTTATTTAAACCCCTGTTAGCTTCTATCATTCCTACTCAAACCTAATTCTAATAGACATCCAGAAGATTATGGACTGCTTCACAATGTAGTCAGTCTGAAAATGATGATGCACTTATTAAATCAAAACTTATTAATCTAGAAATGGAGGATGATGAATGTCTGTGTATTTGGCAGAGGATATTGCTCTAAAATGAAATCTCATGCCATTTAGTAGCTCTTTCTTGGGGATATGCCATGCAGACAGCAAGAGCTTGTTTGCTATCAGTCTGTTGGACATATGATGTGATTTTTGAAACATTATTTAAAATATAAAGATATGTGATAGATTCAAAGAAGGTAAGAAACAGAATTTTCTACTAAACTAACAAAATGAGGAACATGAATTTTGTGGTAATTTGAAACTAGCAATGCACAATATCATAAAAGATGCCATATACCAACAAGAAGGACAGTGTTGATTTTGTAATAAAAATCACCAAACAACAAAAGTCTAGAAAATTTAAAAACTCTTTCTCGAAGTTTAGAAAACTTGCTTCAGAAATACATAATACCATCTCTCATACAGTGTACATACATTTACTATAATTGTTTGAAGACCTGCTATGCATACTGCTAGCTTGTTCTAGTATGAACTAAATGTGTCAGAAGGAGTGGGGAGTAGGTAAGTCCCACTAACTCTAATAGTACCTTATGTATGGTGCTGATACTTGATTCACACATTCAGAGAATATTCACTGCCTCCATTGCACTAAATGCTGCAATAACAAAGACAAGGACCATTCCTTTAAAAGTTTAGAATCTTATGGAAGAACAAACTGAAAATAAAATAAATTATTGGGAACAACGGATATGCACCAAGTGTTCACATTGAGTTAGACATCATTTTAAGTACTCCACATGTGTCTCTTCAATGTAAAGCCAAGGCAATCACATTTTAATCATTTTAAACAGTGAAATAGACATTTAAAAAGCTAGGAAACTTGCCAGAGGTTGCTCAGGTACTAACACAAGAAATGTGATGTAAACCCACATACTTCAGCTCCAGAGCCTGTAGCTTAAACTACAATTCAATACTGTGTCTCACGGGAATAACACTTAAAAGATGCTATGAACATGGGACGGGCAAATTCATCCTGCCCAGAAAGGCATCTTCAAGGATCTGAAGGGTTTAGTCTTGAAGGTTGAGTAGAAAATGCACATTAGGCAGAAGGGATGATATTTGCAAAACCATAGGTTATTAAGCAGTATTCACTTATAATTTCAAGTCAAGTGACAGTCAACAAGCACGAGAGGAGGGATGCTGGGAATGATGTCAGAGAGGTAGGTAAAGTTGTGTGGGCTGACTTGTAACCTGAATTTAACCTCCGTACCTACAGGGAGACCTAGGAAAGAACTTCAAGCAGGAGAAAGATATGATTTTGTTTATATTTAAAAAGTTTATTTTGACAGCAATAATGTGGAAAATGAATTAAAGCAGAGTGAAGATTAGTTCTTCTATTATTGGAATGGTTCAGGAAAATCTCAATAAGGGCCTAAACCAAGCCAGTGGCAATAGATATGAAAAAAGAAGGGAGAAATTTGAAAGATATTTAGAATGCAGAATCCACAAGAGATATGTCCAATGTACGCAATAACAGAGAAATCGCCAACTAAGAATTCCCAGGGCTTTTTAGCCCAGGAGACTTAATGGATAGATCCAGATCATTTGGCACTGTTTACTTAGCACTTCCACATAGCATATCTAGACACTATGAAAGATGGTTTTAAATAATGACATATAAAGGATAGAACAGGTGCAGAGGATCTGGCAAAGTCAAATGGTCTTGGGCAAATAATTAGTACTCACATAAAACTAAGAAGAGGATAGCTTGAATTTAACATTTGAGATCATTTCTTAACCTAACTCCTTGCTGTGACACACATCAGGTATTAACAAATTTTTTTCTTACCCTTAACAGCTTATTGTTTCAGAAGACATTTGGCAGAAACAAACCAACCATGGGGAGAAAGTAGCAACCTGTGAATATGTCAGGTTGGAAGATGAGGCAGGTGTTTTCAAGATGAATGGTTCAGAAAATAATTTGGGTTGTCAGCAAAAGGGGAGTGACTTGTTTGGTTCTGGCCTTAGTTTGGAAAAAAACAGAGAGGCACATGTTGTTTTGAAATAGAACATCAATTTAAATCTTATTGGGGATGATGATTCTTCCAAACAGCCTCTTCAAAGCTTAGTGTTTTTTATGGCAACTGATAAAACTATTAGGTAGAAAATCATCCAGAGTATAGAATATCTGAACAATATAATTAGCTAACAGAGTCTAATTGACATATAACACTTTCTACCCAATGACAGCACTTTTTCTCAAATGTTTGAGATAGACCCAAGATAGACCACCTAAGACCATCTCTTAGGCCATAGAATCTCAACAAATTTTTGAAAGTTAAAATCAGAGTATGTTTTCCAAGCATAAAATGGAATAAGCCAGAAATCAATAACAAAAAATATGAGAAAAATTCAAAACACTTGGAAATTAAACAAGACATTTTTAAATATCTGTTATGGTTTGGATATGAGGTGTTCCCCAAAAGATTTGGTTGATACAGGAATATTCAGAGGTGAAATGCTTAGATTATGAAAGTTGAAACCTAATTAGTCTATCCTTGTTTGAATGGACTAATTGGATAGTAACTGTAGCAGGTGGGGTGTAGCTGAAGTAGGTAGGTCACTGGGGATGTGCCCTGAAAGAGTTTATATTCCCTGCCAGCCCTTCCCTCATTCTCTCTCTGCTTTGCAGCTGCTATGAGTGGATCAGCACTCCACCATGACGTTCTGGGTAAGCCTGGGCCCAGAGCAATGGAGTGGGCTGACCATGAACTAAACTCTAAAACCATTAGCCGAAATAAAATTTTCCTTCTCTAGGTTGTTCTTGTCAGGTATTTTTATCACAACAATGAAAACCTAACTAACTCATACAAAATGGAGTTTCAGAGGAAATTTTTAAATTCCACTGCAATTACAATATATCAAAACACGTGAGATTCAGTTAAAGCAATGCCAAGAAATTGAAAGCATTTAAATGCTTCTATTAGAAGCAGGGCCAGGAGGCCCATGCCAATAATCCCAGCTATCCAGTAGGCTGAGGTGGGAGGATTGCCAAGTTTGAGGCTAACCTGGGCAACTTAGCAAGATACCTGTCTCAAAAAAAAAAAAAAAAAGGAAAGAAAGGTTTTGGGTTAATAAATCAATTTCCTACTTCAAGAGCAAAATAAATACTAAGCCAGCAGAAGAAAGGAAATAATAAAGAATAGAAATCAATGAAATAAAAAAACAGGGAAGCAATACAGAAAAATCAACAAAATAAGAAGTTGGTTCTTTGAAGAAAATCAATAAAATTGATAAACTTCTAGCAAGGCTGACAAAGATGATAAAAAAGAAATATTGCCAATAACAGGAGTGAAATAGGGGATATCACTACAGATCCTCCAGCCTTTAAAAAGATCATAAGAAAATACTACACACAACTCTATGCATATATATTCAACAACAAGAAGACATGGACCAATTCCTCGATAGTCATAAATGACCAATCAGCCTAGAATAAATGGATAACCAGATTAGTCCTAAAACCTTTTTAAAAATAAATTTTTTATTTCAAATCTCATAAAAAAGAAGCCTTGGACTTGCCATTTCTAGTCCAGCATTTGTACATAGCTCAGAAGTGGCCACATTGCCCTAGCGAGTCAAAAACTGAATGCATTGAAAAATCAACAATTTTTCTTAGGTCCACAACATAAGTGAGGTCACAAGGCAAATTACTGTCCCCAAAGTTGTTGAGACAGACATTACAGAGAATCCTAACTTATTAGAGAAGAAGCTGATGAACTGAAAAGTACTGGAAATCATCCTTGGGTAGGAAATCCTGAACTGTAATTGAAAAATTGCTGGAGATTCAGTGTAGACGTGTCTGATGGACAAAATCTCCAGTCCAAGGGGGACTCCAACACAAGTGGGGAGGGGGAATACTTCAGGGGGTTTTACCTCCTGGAGCTCTACCAGCTTCTTACAGTGAATAATGGGGAAAATCCCTTTGTGCATCTTGAAATGTGGGGAGGACCATTTTTAAACATGCCAGAACATTTTGGTCTTCTTAACAATATCTGTTCCCAGGAGAAACCAATCAGAACTTAGCCTGCTGGGGATTTATCAGAGACTAACTGACCTGGGAGTGTTGGGAAAAGTATAAACGGCAGCCATACCCCAGAGAAAAAACCCCAACACGGTGCCTAAGGACCTCTTCTTCCTACCTTCTTCTTTTCTGCAGTGGCGCGAAAAGTTCCCGCCCGAGTGAACTCTCCCGCCGGCGCCAATTTCAAATCTCACTAGCGGGGAACCTTAGCCCCAATGAGAACTAATTCCTGGGCTCCGGAGCTGATATCTGGAAGAACTTGCCAATAAACGGGTTGCCTGCCATTTATCTAAGCTCTACCATCTCCCCCTTAGTTCTATATAAGCACACAGCTTTTTGCAATAAAATTGGAATTCTCCCGGCGAAGTGTCTTTGCATGGGGAATTCTTTCATTCTGGTGCCCCGTGTGAGGATACGGGTGAGCTCTTTCCAACAAGAGCCCCGTCCCCCGCTCCATTCAAAGGGGACACTGAGGGGCAGACTGCCCAACAACCCGGAAGGGAGGTTGGTCAGTCGCCCGGCAACCCCAGCCTCTCCTGGGCTTGGCAGAGGAGGATTGACAAAGCCCTGGGCCTTCCCTCCCGACTATTACCATCAAGAAGCAAGAGCCTAGGGTCACCTTCCTGGTGGATGGATGCTTCATTACCTTCCTCTTAGATACTGGTGCCGCTTTTTCGGTCTTGAGGGAGTATTGGGGTCCTACCACACCCTCAAAAACTCCTATTGTCGGGGTAGGAGGTAAACAGATTTTCCCTCGAACCCCCCCCCCTTATCATGTTATATGCAGGGATCCCTTTTGTCCTTCACACACTCCTTTCTTGTTATGAGCCATTGCCCCATTCCCCTTCTGGGAAGGAACATACTCTCACTATTGAAAGTCACCATTCACATATCACCCCACACCTCTCCTACCTCTCATTTCCTCATGATGTTCCTAGGGGCAGATACACCTCCTTCACGCACTCTTCCACAACTATCTAAACCAGTTAACCCTGAGGTTTGGGACACAACTACACCCTCTATGGCTAAATGCAGTCCTATTCATATTGTCTTACGGGACCCTTCAAGATATATTAGTCAACCATAATATCCACTCACAACCACAGCTCTCCTCAGATTAGAACCCATCATCCAGGATTTATTACGAAAGGGGTATCTTAGGCCTACACACTCTCCTTTCAACACCCCCATTCTGGCAGTTAAGAAACTTAACAGGTCCTACAGGCTGGTTCAAGACCTTCGCCTTGTCAACTCCTCTGTGGTCCCCATCCACCCGCTAGTGCCCAACCCTTACACCCTCCTCTCTCAGATCCCTGCCACTACTACCCACTTCTCGGTCCTAGATTTGAAAGATGCATTCTTTTCTATTCCCTTGTCCTCAGAATCTCAGGATATCTTTGCTTTTACGTGGACTGACCCTCACACCCGCCATTCTCGTCAGCTTACCTGGACTGTCCTCCCACAGGGATTCAGGGATAGCCCCCATCTCTTTGGCCAAGTTCTTGCCCAGGACCTCACATCCTTTCACCCCACCTGTCCTGACTCTACTCTCCTTCAATATGTTGATGACCTTCTTCTATGTAGTCCCTCTTGGGAACACTCTCAATCCCACACCGCCCAGCTTCTTAATTTCCTAGCAGACAAGGGATATAGGGTGTCTCCCCACAAGGCCCTGGTTTCCCAGTCTTCTGTCACCTATCTTGGTTTTCGCCTTACACCCGGGAAAAAGGAAATAACACTGGATAGGAGGCAACTCCTCTCTGATCTTCCAGTGCCCCATACGAAAGCCAAAATACTATCATTCCTAGGACTAGCAGGTTATTTTAGGGCCTGGATCCCAAATTATTCTCTTCTAGCCAAACCCCTGTATGACCTAGCAAAGGGACCCCCTAGTGAATCTCTTGCCTCCTCCCCCAACTACCACCTCCGCAGGCTTCAGCAACTCCTCTTAAAGGCACCTGCCCTTCACCTTCCTGATCTTTCAAGACCATTTCATCTATATGTCCATGAAAAGGGGGGGCAAGCACTTGGGGTCTTAGGTCAAAACTATGGGCCTACATTTGCACCTGTGGCATATTTGTCCAAGCAACTAGACCCTACCATCCGTGGGTGGGCCCCTTGCTTAAGAGCTCTTGCTGCTGGACAAATTTTACACAAAGAAGCCTCTAAGCTGACTTTTGGGGCCCCTTTAACTATCCACTCCCCACATCACTTAAAGGATCTTTTAGCTTATAAGGGCCTTCAAACCCTTCCTCCATCCAGAGTTCTGTCGCTCCTCACTTCCTTTCTGGAAAACCCTAATATTACTTTCCTCCCCTGCTCTGCACTGAACCCTGCCTCACTGCTCCCAACGACTCCCACGTCTGACACACCAACTCATAATTGCTTGGAAACCTTAGATGATTTCCTCCCCTGTCATTCTTCCATTTCTGAGGGACCACTCACCAAGCCTGACCTTATCTGGTTCACTGACGGCAGTTCCTTTAGGCAGAACGGCACTCATTACTCTGGATACTCTGTAGTTTCAGCCACTGAGATTATAGAGGCCAAAGCTCTGCCTTCAGGAACTACCAACCAGCAGGCTGAACTTATAGCAGCCACTCGTGCCTGCCTTCTAGCACAAGGCAAATCCCTCACCCTTTATACTGACTCAAAATATGTCTTCCATATTTTATTATCCCATGCTGCAATATGGAAGGAGCGAGGCCTACTTACCACCAAAGGTAATGCGATCACTAATTCGGCTCTTATAACCAATCTGATAGAGGCCTCCCACTTACCCACCCAGTTGGGAGTTGTCCATTGTAGGTCCCATCAGAAGGACGGCTCTCTTATCACTGAGGGCAATGCCAAAGCTGACCAGGCGGCACGAATGGCTGCTACCACTTCCAATTATGGCCCCCCTGGAGGACATATAATGGCCACTTTAGACAGCTCATCTGAAGCTCCTACTTCTTCCAGTAAGAACAAGGATCTTTTCAAGTTCCTTCATACTCTATTCCATTCCAATTCTCAGTCTTTGACCCTCTTTTTACCAAGCTTCTTCTCCCTCACCCCCTCTGACAAAGCCATGCTACAAAACATAGCCTCTAATTGTCAGATCTGTCAGCGGAACAACCCTCAAACTCCTTTAAGGCCCAAACCTTTCCCTTCCCACCAAGCCCGGGGACACATTCCTGCTGCTGACTGGCAGGTAGACTTCACCAACATGCCCACAGTACGGCGCACTAAATACCTCCTTGTCTTTGTGGACACTTTCTCTGGTTGGGTTGAGGCATTTCCCACTTCCAATAAAAAGGCTTCCACTGTAGCTTCAATCTTACTGACAGACATCATCCCCAGGTTTGGTATGCCCACTTCCTTACAATCTGACAATGGCCCTGAGTTTATTTCTAGGATCACACAAAAGGTCTCTCAAGCCCTCTCCTTCAAGTGGCATTTCCACTGTCCATATCGCCCCCAGGCTTCAGGGAAAGTGGAAAGGGTAAATCGTACTCTAAAAGAAGTCCTTACCAAATTGACAATGGAATTAAACTTAGACTGGCTCAAACTCCTTCCCTTGGCTTTGCTTTGAATCAGAGCTCTCCCTAAGAAACCATCTTTACTGTCTCCCTTTGAGATAATGTATGGAAGACCTCTTATACCCCCTGGGTTGGTCATTTCACAAGGACCTCTCACCAGAGATTTGTCTTTGCCTCTCTTGTTTCATCTCCGCTCGGAACTCTGGAAATATCAGGACTGGCTTCTTCCGGACCCAGTCTCCTCTCCAAACACTCCTCCCTTAACACCTGGGAGTCTAGTCTATTATAATACCCCAGAGGAGAAAGGGCCTCTTGCCCCAAAATGGGAAGGCCCCTATCCTGTCATTCTCTGTACCCCCACCGCCACCAAACTCTCCTTACCAGACAACCGTCTCACTCCCTGGATTCACATTTCTAGGTTGAAGCCATATCACCAGGAGGCCCCACCTGCTGACGACAGGACCACCCCAGAGGAACTCCAAGAATCACCTCCTGAACCTCCCCTTTACTCCTGCTCTCCACACCCATCTCACCCCTTTAAGTTGCGGCTCACACGGTGTTCCCCGCAGCCCAATTCCTCTTAAAGAAGGCACAATGAGCTCTCCCAACACCCTAGTCTTCTCTCTCTGCTTGTTTTTTGTGCTCTGCTTATTTTCTGTGCTCTGTCAGGACTGGTCTTTACCCTCCTCTCCTACCATGTATTTATTCACTCTTTGGGAACGATACTCAGAACATGGCATGCAGAAGGTCCGCGCAGTGGATGCAACTACTTGCTTCATCCACAACTGCACCTCTATTTCCCTAAAATTGTTACCTTCCAGGACCTTCGTCCCTGGTAACTGGAACTGGCCTTTAATTTGCTTCCTTTTTGGTCAAACCAAAGACTATTGTCACTGGTGGCCTGAGATATATAATGGGTGCCCCTATTGGTCATGCAGGTTCCATGATGAACGTGGTAGCTATTCTTACCACTCACTTGGTTACCCTGAAGGGTGGACTTCTAGTTACCTAAAGTGGCATAAAGGCTCTTCATCCGATAACAATGGATGGTATACTTTAGATATACCTGACCCCAAGGCCAAACGTTGGGACTATGTTGAGTTTGCTGTCTATGCTCGGAAAACCTCAGCCAGACCCACAGGGTGGATGACTGTTGGCCGCACCCTGATTACGCCACCTAAGGCAACCATCCAGGTAGTCGAACACATCAAGGAGTCAGAATCAAAACTTCGAGATCTTATCCATAGCCCATCCAAAGAGGATTCAGAGCCTTCAACCCCCTCAGGTCCCCCTCCCACATGGCTCAATTTGCTACACCAAACTCTTCAATTATTAAACTCCACCCCTCTTTTTGTGCCTACTTCTCAGTGCTTTCTCTGTGCTTCACTTAGTCGTCCACTTCTAGCAGCAGTCCCATTAGCGGCAGGAAATATTTCAGCAAAAACCTACAATTTCTCTAAGAAAGGACAACCCCTACATGTGACACGTATCCCACTATGGGAAAGTTATTCCACCAATACTTCATTTCCTTTCATCTGTTTCCACCTGCCAACAATGAATCCTTTACCCATTTGTTCCTTGAGCTATAGCACCCCATCGAGCCCTGCATTTATGCAACCTGGACATTTCCTCTGGTGTAACAGGTCTTTAAGTACCTCAATGATCCATGTCTCTGGCACCTGTTTCTTGGTTACTGTAGTTCCTCAGCTGTCTTTGTATACTCCCACCGAATTCCAACAGTTGGCCCTACCTTCCCGCACCCGTAGGGCAGTCTTTCTGCCAGTTCTGGTAGGCCTCACTTTAACAACCTCAGTGGCGAGTCTCGGACTCTCTGGTGGAGCTATAGGTCATGCTCTATGGGCATCCAATGACCTGCAACAAAAACTTCAGGAAGCACTCGATACCACTGCTGAGTCTCTGGGCTCCTTGCAGCGGCAGGTTACTTCATTGGCACAAGTGGCTTTACAAAACCGAAGGGCAATTGATCTTCTCACTGCAGAAAAAGGGGGCACATGCCTGTTCCTCAGAGAGGAATATTGCTATTATGTTAATGAGTCTGGGCTAATAGAAAAAAATGTTGTTAAATTGCAGGAATTATTGACCCAATTGCTCAAACCCACCTCCTCCAATCCCATAACGGGGTTCTTCCAATCCTCTCTTGCCACGTACTTACTACCTATCTTGGGGCCCCTTATTGGGATGCTCCTTTTTTGTGCTCTCTTGCCCTGCATAATGAAGTTCCTTCAAACCCAACTGCAAAAATTTCTAATCAAACTTTCAACCAGCTTCTGCTTAGGCACTACCAGCCTCTGATGACCGATGAACCCCCAACATCTCCAAGAGAACAGTTCACTCAGTGCTGAAGCTCACTACCAGGCACGATGGAATGCACCGGACATCAGACAGCGGGAGACAACGAGCTCGGAGAACCTCTTAATCTGCCATCCTGGATTCATGAGTCTTTATGTCCTTTTAAGCCTCCTCATGGCCCTTGGCCTCTTCTCTGTCAGTCCCCCAACATGAAACTTCTGCCAAAAATTGACCTTTGCTTTAATTTTTATCTTCATTCTGTTTTTATTCGCTCTGATCTTCTTCAGGTGCTGGTGACACCATGTCCAGGCAACGCTTCCAGTATGTCCTAGAGTCTCTGTTATAGGACCAGTGGCTGATACCAACAATCTCCTCCATCCAGGATTGGTTCCATGCCATCGACAACTTGTGGCTTCAGGGAACTTTCACAGACTTCACCCCTACGGAAGTAGCTGTCTATAGCCACTGGGTTTTATTTCTGGCTGCCATGATATCCCCAGACCTGCCCCCCGGAGCATTCCTCCACTTCTCTTTCTAGGCCCCACAGCGCCCCCACACAGAAGGAAGCAGCCGGATCTGACCAACGACGCCCCACTTCCTAAGAAAACAAAAAGGGAGGAATGTTGGGAAAAGTATAAATGGCAGCCATACCCCAGAGAAAAAAACCCAACATGGCGCCTAAGCACCTCTTCTTCCTACCTTCTTCTTTTCTGCAGTGGTGCGAAAAGTTCCTGCCTGTGTGAACTCTCCCGCCGGCACCAATTTCAAATCTCACTAGCGGGGAACCTTAGCCCCAATGAGAACTAATTCCTGGGCTCCGGAGCTGATATCTGGAAGAACTTGCCAATAAACGGGTTGCCTGCCATTTATCTAAGCCCTACCATCTCCCCCTTAGTTCTATATAAGCACACAGCTTTTTGCAATAAAATTGGAATTCTCCCGGCGAAGTGTCTTTGTGTGGGGAATTCTTTCAGGGAGAAAAGAAACACCCACTCTGGCTGACTCTAGTCCTCCTGTCCCATCTAAGGGAAGGAAATAATTAAGAAGTATTTGCTAAATTCACAGTCTAGAAGTACACACTCAGTAAAAGACTGAGGCCCAATCACAGGACTACAGAACACTCCTCCTCACCCCAGACTTTACCACCATCTAACCAAAGTCCCATTTACAGAAATTCCTTCTACCCAGAAAAAGTAATTATGTGCAAAAATATTAATGTCTAGGTCCCAAAATCCCACTACAATACCATATAGGTATAAGTTAGACTGCAAGTTCCGCTAAATTATTTTTTTTAAAAAAGAAGATAAAATTGGTCTAGACAGTATCCATGGGTAAACAACATCATTATGCTCAATTACCTGACTCAAGAGAGAAGCAGGAAAAAATCTGACAGTAATTTGATTTGGGGAGAAGAGAACTATGATAAAATGCTATTATTAAAGAAAAACTGAATGGTGTATTCTCCAAAGCAAAATGCCTACAGAAACATGAGCATATTAAAAATATGTTACAAAGCCCCAAGGAAAATGCTGGCTGACACATAAGGTGAGGCCTAAATCTAGAAGTTTTAAGCATCTGCAAATCTCCAAGAAAATCAGGTGTTTTCAAGAATTAGCACAAAAAGAAATCACTAGAACTAGAGATAACAGTCAAGTTTTAGAGGATCTCAAAGTTGAGATGGTACATTGTCATGGTATATGGCTTTGTATTTAGTTTTTGCTCTGCTATCTTCTAGAAGGTAGGATCTCAGGGCCTCACTCAGCTCATGACTATAGTTAATGTCTTCATCTGACTTCCTTTAAAAAAAAAAAAAAAAAGATTCTGAGGCAAGACTTTATTGACAAGTGCAATCCCAGGGCAACAAGAATAAAGGCAAAGGTAGCTTTGAAGCAGAGGAGGCTAGGAAGCAAACGTAAGATAATGCATCAACCATGCTGGTTTTACTCCACAACAAGCTTTGACTTGATTGGTGCTCCCACCTGACCATGCAGAATGTGCCTGGACAGGCTATACTGGAAAAAAAAAAAAAACGACTTAGAACAATTGGAGGGAGATATAGAAAGGGAGTATATCTGCTAGCTCCATCTGGAATCCCATTTATCACTGATCAAATTTTGCTCTATGAGTTTTTTCCCCTGAAAGCCCAGGCTGGGTCCCCTTCAGCAACCACTAGGGAATCAATATCCCTTAGGGCATTGTGCTGCATACCCATCTGGAAATGGAAAGAAGGGCCTGAGACTGAGCATTAGCCCCAGGTAAGAGAAGTGCATGGGCCCACAGAGTCCTTTACTGCAGCAGCCTTGGCAAGGTCATAAACCCCACAGCTTCCCAAGTCAGGTGAGGCTAGAAGAATGCATTCCATAGAGCCACTGTTGGCAGATACCTGCAGATAGAAACTTCTGACAGTCTGAATAGCAAACATGAAAATAACAAGTACCAGTATAGCTTCAAAGTCCTGTCTCACCCAACTTCATACAATCTCACTCATTCAGCCAGCTTTCCCACACACACACCAGCGAGGTAGTGTTGTCTCAGAGAAAGGGCTGAGAGACAAAGGGTTTTGATTGTCAGTGCTCTTTCAAGACTGGATGTTTAAGAAACAATGGCCAGATTTGGGTCAAATTGCTATTCTCACACCTTTCCAATGATTCAGGCAGGCCTCAGAATCCCCCAAACACAGTCCTTCTCTTGAATAGCTGCCTAAGTCTGTTCATTTGCTTGTATTTCATGCAAATTTTGAGTGCAAGAATTTGTAACATTAGTAAGGGCATATTTTTGTGTATAAAATTTTAAATAATTCTAATTCCCTTGCAGGGCATGGTGGTACAGACCTATAATCTCAACAGCTCAGGAGGCAGGAGGATCAAAAATTCAAAGCCGGCCTCAGCAATTTAGCAAGACTCTAAGTGACTCAAAATTAAAAATAAAAAGGGCTCGGGGGTGGAATATCTCAGTGGTTAAGCACTCCTGGGCTCAATCCCTGGTATCAAAAAAAAAATCTAGTTTTTATAGGAATTGTCAATAGTTGCACAATTTTGAATCTGTTGAGCAATTGTTGAGCAATGCTTATATTATCACTGCTTCCTGGGATGCTTCATGTTGAGAGCCAAGGCCCAGTCAGAATGTCGCCTGGCATTTGCCAGAGAGAATGGTTGAAAGATGACGCCAACGAACCATTGAAATGATGATTTGAGTTAAGCTATATATATAATTGCTGTGATGCTGGATTGATTGAATTGTATATTTGACCTTTACTGTCGGGCAATAGGGAGGCTCTTGCTGCCTTGGGCTCCAGCTACTTTGGAGTTCCCGTGGGGGGGGGGGGTGTCGGAGAGATTGGACAGAGCCCGGTGGAGGGAGTGTGGCCCCAAGTGGTGTGTGCAGTGCCAGTGAGAGTTGGGGAATAAAGAATTGCTGTTTGAATCTACAAGGCTTTGTGGCGGCTCTGTTATTTGTGCCCAGCCAGACTGCGGCAGCTTCAGATGGCAAAGAAGCAAGCCCAACACTGCATTGCAGAATCAGACAGGAGTTATGTGAGATCTTTGAAAACATATATGTAGTATCTACCCAGCATTTTGCTAATGTTATTATCATTTTGCAGATGGTAAGACTGAATGATGGTGAGGTTGAGTTTGGGGCTCAAAGCTCATTCTTGAGTCCTCTCACCCCAGGCCATTTCTACTACATGGCTCTATTCTCCCCAGCTCTGTGGTATCATCAAATGTCATCAGCAAACTGTGTCTTCATACACAGCCCTTCAACCTTGGCTGAGCCCATGCTGTTCTACCCAATGTGTTCCTTTACATTAATGTCAAACTAGTAATGGATATTATTTTTTTATTATTAATAATATTTTTTAGTTGTTGATGAACCTGTATTTTATTTACTTATATGTGGTGGTGAGAATCGAACCCAGTGGCTCACACATGCTAGGCAAGTGCTCTACCATTAAGCCACGACTCCAGCTCTGGATATTCTTTTAATAATATAGTTCTACTACCCTTCCTCTTATCTACCTTAAATGGCAGCAAGACACCACTGATTTTTGAAAAAGTAATAATAACAGTCACAGCATAATAATCTAATATTTTCATTTTTAAATATATTCTTAGTTGTAGATGGATACAACACCTTTTATTTATTTATTTATTTATTTATTTATTTAAATAAGGTGTCAATCAGAAGCTGATTTATTATTTAATAAATAATAAAATTTATTTTAATAAGGCAAGGTGCTGAAAATCAAACCCAGTGCCTCACACAAGCTAGGCAAGTGCTCTACCACTGAGCCACAGCCTCAGCCCCTTATATTTTTCATTTATTGAGCATGAGGTACTGTCTTGGAGTCTTAACATACATCACTTCATTTGAATTCTCACAAGAACATATTGTTATTCTCAATTTACAGGTAAGAAAACTGAGGCTCAGCAACATTAAATCTGGATCCAGATTTTTACATATTGACCAAAACTACCCATATTTGCAAAGGACTTTACAATTAAAAACAAATACATGTTTGCTTGGTTCTTTCAACTTGTGCATTTGTTTGTTCATCTTACTCACAACTTATTTTACAGAAAAGGAAAGTGAGAATCGAGGATCTCTGATACCATTTCTAAGTCTTATAACTTCAGGTGTCTGAGTCGAGAGTGAGATCTCCAGACTCCTTGGCTGAAGTTCTTCGTATTCACTTCTTCTCATCAGAAACTATCAAATGCTTAGGTGAAGTCAAAACTTCCTGGTTCTGCTATTTGCTAATCTATCATCACAGACACATGTAAAGCAGAAAGGGCACGAGATCAGGAACCACAGAAAGAATGAGGCACCCAAAGAAGGTTTACTGGGGGGCACTCCAGGTTTATTGGTTTATCGGTCCTCAAAAGGATGAGGGTCAGGGAAGTCACAGGCAGGAAAGGCAAGAACAATGCTAACAAGAGAAGCTGGAGGTAGGAGGGCCTAGGCCAGCATCTCACATCAGGTTGACAGAGCTGAGTTTAGGGGCATCGTGTCTGTTGGTCAGGGCTGATGTGAGATGACAGGGTGATTGCTTCAGCCAGCGGGAACCCGTGGTGGTTGGGGTCTTTGCCATGTCAGCTTCTGATTGGCCATTTTGGGTCTCTTCAGCCAGGTGGAAAGTCCCCAGCCACCAGAGCCACCATGAAAGGGGAGGGGGAAGGGAAGGCTGCTGACCAAAGGATACACTCTCTAGCAGGGGAGAGGGGGGTCATGAACTGAAATCGATTTCTAAGTATGACGAGTCTGTCAGGATGAACCCGACTACTCTGTTTAACCAGAAAGCTCTAATAAAAGGAAAAAAAAAAGATGATTGTGACAACCCCAAAAAGAAAAGAAACACTATCTAAAAATGAATCCCTACAAATCATTCATATTAAATTTAAAAAAAATCACTTAGCCCAGTTGTGTCCACAAATTTCTGCCCACTGAATTAATGAGAAACCCTGTGTCCGCTGATGTAACAGTGATTTTTATGCTGGGCTCTCCTGGACTTCAGAAATGAGAGAGAGAACTGAGAAACATATAAGATCCTTACAGAGGTAATGAAAAGAGGAATATAGCAATAAGCCTTATGAAAATAGCTAAGAGCTTCAAGGGAAGCTGAAGGATTATTGAAGGAGAGAATCTAGAGAAGGAAGCTAAACATGAACAGTTATAAAGCACAATACAATGACATTACCTTCATATGCTGATAGAAATATAAAGTTTTCTTGAAGAGTTTCTGTTCTTTTTTTAGAATGATGATTTATTTATGAGGATTGGATTTTGCTGCATATAATAATAAAACCCAATATAACCGTGGAAATAAGATCAAAGTTTATACTTACTTTACAGAACAAGAGGCCAGATATTGCTAATGTGAAGGCTTCATAATATTAGAGATTCAGGATCTTTCTACATTGATGTTTTGCCATCCATGGCTGCCTTTCCCAAAGTGGCCTCATGGCCCAAAATGGCTGTGAGAGTTCTAGCAATTATATATACATTTCAGGCAACAGGAAGACGGAAGGAGAGAAGAAGGGTCTAGTCCCTGTCTTAAGAGGACTTTCCAGAAATAACTCACAACACTTCCATGTTTGAGCAGAATTGTAACATATAATCATATCTATACCAAGAGAGGGTAACTTTCTTAGTTGGGTGTACTGTCTGCACATAAATGTAGGACTCTGTTCTTAGGGAGGAAAGAGAATGGTTATGGAATGTGCAGCTAGCCGGCTCTGCCTCTAGTGGGTAAAGGGTAAATATAACAACTATAATAATATAACAATAATTTACTTGATTTATCTCCTCAAAGACATCCAGAGCAGGATATCTCAACACCATAAATGAGTACATTTTATATTTACAAAAATTTTTATGTGAAATCAATTTAGATACTTTTGTAACAAGCATAATGGAAATAGATTGGCTAAGAAGCAATAAACGAGAAAACTGATTTTGTATTATACTAAAATCACAATACTCCTCTAATCTGGGGATTGCATCTTGTCCTCAGGCTGTGGTGGCTGGATGTATTTGATAAGAAACCCCTTTTACATTTAATGGCATCTGTATTCTCATATTGTTACACGGCCGCTTGCTTCAATTGAACTTTCAGCAGCCTAATTTTTACTTACTATATTCATATTTCAAGCAAGTGCAGCTCAAATTGCAAGGGAAAACTTCATCGAAAATGCTATTTAACTACTACACAATCAAAATATTACACGGAAATGAAATGCTTACCTCTTTCTAAAATCATATGAAAATATATATAAAGGAATCTGGGGGGAGGGGATAAGGTATTTTATGCATGCCTGTGCAAGAATAAATGTTCTTCTAAATAAATATACTTCCATCTTCAATGATGATAATAATGGCTAACATTTATTTATTATGTGCCAAGAGCAGAGTTGATTATTTTATATTATTCATTAAAAAATATTCTTTGGTGTGTTTGTCCTCGTTTGTCCTTTGGGTTCTTATCTTTCATTCATCTTTCCATAAACATTTGCCAAAGGCTGTGTGCCTAAGAATGTACAAAATCATGACAATACAAGGACAAAAGATGGAGACTCTCCTAAGGAGGATCCTAAGATGAACGATAAGATGAGGACATTCTAATTCCTGCACACTTGGCTCTGGGCCAGACATCTGGATTCAAATCCTGGTTCTATGATTGCTTTGTTGTAGGACTTGAGGAAAACCACATGATTTCTGTTGAAAAACCAGCCTCTACCTCAGAGCAAAGCCTGTCCAAGGAAGGGGGCATGACCCTTGTCCTTGGAAAGACCCACAGAGCACTCCTAGGCACATACCCACCCTGCTGAGTTGTTTATCTACAAATAACAGGAGAGATCTGGTGTCCCTGACTCAGTCAGGCTAGGTGAGGACCCATAGCAACCCCCTAGCAACCACCAATCAGCATGAGACAGGGAAAATACCCGGGATGCCAGATGACCCTCCCAATAGTTTATGGTGGTTGATAACATGTTGGGAAACCATGTAGTTCAGCACGTACTCCCCTCGTGACTTAAACCAATCGTTCAAACGAATCCCCCTCTTGTATTAACCAATCACCCCTACCCAACTTGTTCCTGCCAGTGAATGTGCTAATCATGTTTTAGAGTTGTTTTATGATTTTCCCGCGGTGTGTGATGATTTACTAAGAGATGCTATGATGTATGTGGTGTCCCTGCCTTCCCCAAAGAGTGTATAAAACTGCTGCAAACCCTGGGCTCAGGGCCTCTCAGCGTCACCAGTTGCTGTGTGTGCGCGCAGAGGACCGAGCTAGCTCGCAATAAACACTTCTTTGCTGCTTATATTGATCTTGGTCTCTGGTGGTCTTTTGGGGGTCCCGAATTCGAGCATAATACTGTAAGTGTCAGTGTCCTCAATCAGATGATTATCTCTATCCGTGTAAAGCACTTAATTCACTGTTTGGCACAAAATAAGTGCTCAATGAATGTTAGCTGTTATTATTATTTAATTATATGAACAATAGCACCCAGGGGGGCTCAAGGAGCACTAAGAAAGACAAATGAACTCAGACATGAGGCTGAGAAGGTATTAAGAAGAAATTATTTCTAAACTGGGTGTTGAAGGGTTCAAAACCTGGCTATTCCCCCAAGTCTCCAACTTCCAAAGGGCAAGTTTCTCTCTCTTTTTTTTTTTAACTTTCCACATTTTTATTGATGCATTATAGTTGTATATTATGATAAGATTTTATGCTCATACATGTACCCAATATAACTATCATTTAGCCAATATCAGTCCCCAGTATTTGCACATTTCTCTTTAATGACAAGAACTTGATCCACATCCCTGTAAAAGCAGAAAGTTATCCTCTCATATACAACGGTGGAAATTTGAGTGTATTAGTCAACTTTCCATCACTGTTGACAAAATTCCTGAGATATCAACTTATAAAGAAGAAAGGTTTATTTTGGCTCATAGTTTCAGATCATGGTTTGTTGGCTACACTGCCTTTGGGTCCATGATGAGGCAGTACATCTTAGTAGGCAGCTTGCTGTGAAGAAAAGCTGCTCACTTGTGGCAGCCAGGATACAAGAAACGGAGGAAAGGATCCTGCAGTCCCAGGATCCCCTTCAAGGGCAGGCTCCCCCAGTGACCTAGCTTCCTCCCACTCAGCCCCACCTCTTAAAGTGCCACCCCCCAACAGTGCCACTGGCTGGACACCACACCTTTCCCACACGTGGCTTTGGGGCACATTTAAGATCCAAACTGCAGCTCTGAAGAATGATGACAGAGTCCCCGGGTCAGAAGGCTCTTTCTGGATTACTGCTCTGCTCCATGCGTAGCATCTCTGCTCACACAAACTACCTATCCCAGACTCTTTCAGCTTTCCCCATTTCACTCTGGCCTTCAACATGGACAGATGCTCCACACCATCAACACCACCACCACCGCCCCCCGCCGCATTAATGCCTCAAGGTCCATCTAAGAAAATATAGTCCCTCTAAATAGACTTTGCTAAAGAGAATAGAGCCCACCCAGAAGGCCGCCCATACAACGACTAGCAGTGATGACTCACAGTCCAAACACAAGGTGACTTCCCTGCTCCCCACAGGTCTTTTCCTGATAAGAGTGACTCCAAAGGAGGAAGGAAGACCTTCTATTGCTAGCCTAAGGCCCATCTCTTTCCTTCCTCAGGAAGGAAGATGCATGACATCCATTTCCTTCAAAATGACTGCTCTCATCCCAAAGATGCCTGGAACACCCTCTCAAGTCCTTAAACGTTTCCACAAGCCAGGGTTGTTCCTCTTAAGTCACTCAACTCCTGTGGAGTGACCCAACGGTCCCGCCCACCAGCTGCTCCAAGCTGACCTGTCTCTTTATGACAAAAGTCCACTTGCCTTGATGGAAGTTAGGCCTGCCTCACCTTCCTGCCCTGGTTCCCAGTCTTCAATGGATGCTGCTTGGACTAGAAGACACATAGCCCTACTAAGGCAATCATTTTTAGGCAAAAGATAACCTAAACCCAAAGGTAGGTGCAGTTTTTTCATTAACTTGCTAATGTACTCTACTTACATTATTAAAGAGACATAGAGTATTTTACTCTGAAGCCTTCCCATTTGAGTTACTACCCTACCTCTGGGTTTTCCTGAGGAAAAAAAAATGCACTTATTCTCTGCTTCAAATAGGCAAGTTTAGATTTTTCCATCAATATGACAAGTTTCTCCTTGCCTCTATGCAATGGGGAATTTTAGGAAAAATGTTTTTATTCATGTCTAATGTTATTAAATACCAATAGAATTTTTTAAAGATTTTTTTAACCCTATAATCATTTCAATATATTGTAGAGAGAAAAAAATCAGCTGAGGTAATGGGGTATGCCTAGAACACCTTTCTGGAAACTACAGAGCACATATAAATTATTACCATTATAGCTTTGTTGGGGTGGGAGGAGGGAAGATAAGCTTTAATGATACAAAGAGCCTTTAACGCCTGGTGTAGGAGGGATGGGAGGAGAGGAACCAACTTGCATTGAGCCCAACTTGCAATCACTTAGTCTTACTTGATCCTCACAAGCAATCTATGAATTTGACAGTATTTCCATTTTACTCTAAAGGAAACTGAGGCTAACAGAGACTAAGGAACTTTTGCTAGACCACACAACTAACAAGAGCATGAATAGAATCTCAACTCCCAAGGGAGGGCTCAGAATGCATAAACAGAAAAGTGGAGGGAAAGGGTTGTCTGGCATGAATCGTGGCCTTCTAAGTAAGGACTGTGAGGCCTTCCCTCCCTAGCCCTGCAGGTTAGCTCAGTCCAAGACCACCTGGTCAGGTTGGGCCCAGCAACTCAACAGTGAGCAAGGCCCCAGCCTCTACCCCCAGGAGTGCTGTCTGTGCCATTGCAGGTCCCAGGTCTGGTAGACCTAGCCTCAACTCTTAAACTCCCACAGACCCACAGAGCTCTATCCCCTCTCCTGCCTCCACCATCCTGTCTCTGTTGCACAACTGAGGTTCTGCAGGACTTTCCTGCCTTCAATTTCCTTGATGGAGTTTGAGGCCTGACCGGAGCCTCAGCTCACTAACTTCCCTTGGGTAGTTGGACCAATTCCTTGGATTCCAAAACAAGATGCACCCTCTTGAAACCATAGATGGCCTCTTATCACCCTTTCAGTATTGTCACCAGTTAGACACACCTGCTGTGCTGTCTCATGCCTCAGGGGTCCCTTTGGGCAAGGATTCCTGACTATCACTTCTGAATTATTTGCATTGGCCTTTTGGATGTCGCATGTCCATTAAGTGCTAACTCCTCTGGATCTAGGGCCACCCCGCCCTTCTTTTACCCTCTCCCAAGCCAGTGAACTCTCCATGTCTCTCAGAACCAATCCCTTCTGAGTTAGGGCATAATAAGGATTTACCTTACCATGGAGACCCTATAAAGTTTTTCCCTTGCTGAAAACATGTGGCTGCAAAGTAGGTGACTATGAAGACTCAAGAATATCATAATTCGTGGCCACATGATTGTTTATAGCAGCTCAATTCACAATAGCCAGGCTATGGAACCAACCTAGGTGCCCTTCAACAGATGAATGGATAAAGAAAATGTGATATATGTACACAATGGAATATTACTCAGCCATAAAGAAGAATGAAATTTGCTGGTAAATGGGTGAACTGGAGATTATCATGCTAAGCGAAATAAGCCAATCCCAAAAAACCAAAGGCCAAATGTTCTCTCTGATACATGGATGCTAGCACACAATAAGGTGGGGGAATGAATAGAAATTCACTGGATTAGATAAAGGGGAATGAGGGAAGGGGGGATGGGAATAGGAAAGACAGTAGAATGAATCACTTTCCTATGTTCATGTATGACTACAACACCAGTGTAACTCCACATTATATAGAATCATAAGAATGGGCAGTTATATTCCATGTATGGTATGTCAAAATATACTCTACTGTTATGCATAACTAAAAAGAACAAATTAAAAAATAAAACAACAGTGTCACAAGTTATCAAGACAAAACTTGACTGGAGAGTCACAGAAAAGAACAGGAGTTCATAGGGCAGGAACCCGTGTCTTTCAAGGATAGATCATAAACAGTATAACATATTCTACCTTGGTCCCTTTGAACACTCATTGTAGGGAAATCAATCACCCTGCATGAAGACACTAAAGTGGTCTAAGGAGTTAGCTCACTAGTGCAATAGGTAGCATGTCTGTGTCACAAAAAGAAAACAAAACTCATCAGTCACTTTTGTAGGAGAAACAATTCATTATTTTGAAAACTGGTAAATAAAGAGAAAGCATCAAAAAGGTTTTTTTATTTTTATGTGTGCTATACCTCAGACCACAACAAACCATCTTTTTTACAGAGAAACTTCTCTTTATACAAGTAGTCCAACTAATTATGATAAGACTTAAATATAATAATTTTGTAAACCCTCATGAAATGATGAATTGTAGAAAATGTTTAATGGTTGCTAACATTAAGAAAGGGACATTAGGGGTTGGGGTTGTAGCTCAGTGGTAGAGCACTTGCCTAGCATGTGTGAGGCACTGGGCTCGATTCTCAGCACCACATATATAAATAAACAAAATAAAGGTCCATTGACAACTAAAAATATTTTTTTAAAAGAAAGGGACATTATTATGGTAGAATAATACATAGAAGTATACAAGACCACATTTGAAGTAACCACATGCCAAATAATCAAAGATAAATCTCTCAAGCCTACAGAAATACAAAGAACAGCAGTACTTATTAAATAATACCTAAGTGGTATTATGACTTAGTCCATTTGCACTGCTATAACAAAATATAATAACCTGAACAGCTTCTGATCAAAAGAAATGTATTTCTCCAAGTTCTGGAGGCTGGAAAGTCTGAGATCAAGGCATTGGCAAATGTGATATCAGCTGAGGGCCTGTTACTGGTTCATGTACAACATTTTGTCTTTGTCCTTACATGTGAGAAGGGACAAGGGGTCTCTGTTGAGCCTCTTATAAGGGCATTAATTCCATTTGTAAGGGTTCTGCCTCTATGATCTATTTACATCTCAAAGGCCTCACTTCCTAACTCCTTTGCTTATCGGGTTAGAAGTTGAACATGTGCATTTGAGGGGGTACAAACATCCAAACATTCATACTTCAGAATGCAAGAAGCATTCTGATCATGCAAAAGACCCTCTTTCTTCAACAAATAAATTGTAAAGGAAAACAAAGGGAGATGGGGCAATTATATATTAAAAGAGTCTTGAGAGGCAAAGCAGTATGTGGGCCTTATTTATATTGTGATTCAAACAAACTAGAAAAAAAGACAGAAGTCTAAATGATAACTATTATGTTAAGAATCATTGTTCAATTTTTAGGTGAAATAATGCTACCTACTCTTTTGAAGACACATATTGAAACATTTGCAACTAAAATGAAAGGATGTTTGGGAGTTACTCCAAAATAATCTATGATTGAAGGAAGTAGATGGGGTTTCTAAGAAAAGCCATGAAATGATTGAAGCTGAGTTAATGGATACCTGAGAGGGTTCATTATACTATTCTCTCTACTTTTGAATATGTTTGAAATTTTCCATAACAAAAAGGGTTTAAAAAATACCACCGCAAAGAAATAGTACAATGTACTTCACACCGACAGTAAATGAATCATGTAGAATCTTCAAAAAGTAAAGATAGCATGCATGCATATAAGTAAATTCTTCAAATTTCCTCAAGGTGGTCAGATATTTGGAGATAAAGGACATCATGGCCTGGAAGAAATACATATTTAGGTCAGCACATAATTACTCATCTCTATATTCTATACAAAAATTCATCTTTGGATAGTTGCTCCAAGTACACCAATCTTCATTTAACACCACTTCTGGAAGATTTGCAGCTGCTTATAATACTAATTACAACTTTGAATATCTTGGAACCAATCTGCTTATTCCCAGGGGTATCCCTGGCAATGATAAGGGTTTTTTTCCAGGCATCATAGCTCTATCTGGGCCCCTGATTTTTTATTTACCAATACTAGAAAGTCTCAGTTACCAAGGCCCCTCCCATCTGGGCTGTAAAGATTTCTTACATGATTTTACAAAGAAGATAAACACCCTGGCTTCTCTTCTGCATTTCTGCTCATCTTTCAAGGTCTTAGGTGCACAAAAAAGATTATATTTATCTGATAAAGGCTGCTAGCATTGGACCTGAGCCCAGATAGGAGGCAGTGATGGTGAAGAAAAAAAAAAAAAAGACAATGGTGACAGCAGCAGTGGCCACAGCCGCAAGAAAAAGGAGATGCTCTGTATGTAGGCATCCCTGGACTCGCAGTGGAAGCTGGCTTGCCCATCAGTCCCTGGAACCTGACACTGTGGGGTTGGCACAAATATTAACTCTGACCTGAGTCCAGGACTGGAACTGCTAGAACATAGGCAACAAGCTTTGTTGATAAACTATGACAAAACAAAAGTCCAAACATAGTCATTGCAAGAAAGCATATCAGAGAATCATCAAAGAACTCACGGGGGGCGGGAGGGAGACACAACACTTGCCTAGCACGTGTGAGGCACTGGGTTTGATCCTCAGTGCCACATAAAAATAAATAAATAAGATAAAGGTCTATCCACAACTAAATAATTTTTTTAAAAAAAGAGTTTATAATCACAGGTTCTAAAAACTGCTTCAACATTGCAAAGCACATATCCACAGGTTTAAAATGGAAAGTAAATGTAAAAAAACATGATATTTGATGGAAAAGTACACTATTTCCTTATGAAACTTGAGGTGAACAAATTATTAATAAGGAAGATAATTTTAAAATTATTTTTTTCTTATAATTAAAGGATGCATTGGTAGAATGCATAAACCAGCATTTTGAATTTTATACAATGATGAAGTCACATTTAGTTTCTTTTTTTTTTTATTTTTTTTCATAGTTGTAGATAGACAGAATGCCTTTATTTATTTTTATGTGGTGCTAAGTGCCTCACACATGCTAGGCAAGCACTCTGCCGCTGAGCCCCAGCCCACATTTAGTTTCTTGTACAACCTCCACAAGTTACAGAAAATGTCAAAAGAAATTTCATTGTATAAATTGACATTTAAAATTAAATTTAAAGAGGAGGGAAGATGGCGGCGAGGGGAGTGCATTACCCCCGTGTGCTGCTTCACTGTGTGGGAGTATGACAAGTCAGGACGGCTAAAGGATATCTTGTTAGGAATTTCCAGCAATAGTGGGGTGCGCCGGAACCTGGAGGAAGGATTTCCATCGCATGAGGATCGGCTACGGGGACTCAAACGCGAGAGGTTTGTCGCATGGAGGGTAACACTGCTTATTCAGCAAATCGCCCCGCGGCTAGAGTCTGCAAGGCGCGCTGGGATAGAGACGCAGGGTTACAGCGCTGCAGTTTCTGCCAGACGCGCAAGCACCGCACTCAGGGCTGAATTCTGGGTTCGAGACGGGGAAGGAAGCGGTCCATCTCGGTTCTCCACACCGGTCAGACCACAGAGGAGGCCAGCAGCCACCATGTTGGTAAACTGACGTCACCACACCTGTTTTTGACTGACCGCAGCTCATTCAGCCATAGAACAGGTAATTTCAGGCTGCAATTCGCCTGCGGCTTGCAGACAGATTGCTAGGGTTCAGCGCCTGGGGGCTTCTTAAAATCTGATCTTATCGGAGTGAACACGGAGCGCGGGGCGGCCGAGTTCCGGCTCCCGGAACCGTCCCGGAACCGCCCTGGCTCCGGGCTGCGGAGCCTGCGGAGGCTGCTTCTTGGACCCTGCTAATATCAGAGCAAACACGAAACACCAAGAAGCCGAATTCCAGCTCCCGGAACTGAGCCCGCGGGGACTGCTTCTTGGAGCTTACACTTATAGGAGCTTACACCGAGCACAGAGCGGCCGAGTTCCGGCTCCCGGAACCGTCCCGGAACCGCCCTGGCTCAGGGCTGCGGAGCCCGCGGAGGCTGCTTCTTGGACCCTGCTACTATCAGAGCATACACCAAGCACTAAGCGGCCGAATTCCGGCTCCCGGAACTGAGCCCGCGGGGGCTGCTTCTTGGAGCCTACACTTATAGGAGCTTACACCGAGCACAGAGCGGCCGAGTTCCGGCTCCCGGAACTTCCCTGGACCGGGGCTAGGAGCCCGCGGAAACTGTGTCTCAGTCCGGGTCCTGCTGAGGGCAGGTCAGGACTCACCCATTGCTTGGGTTGCCTGGCAAGGGGAACGAAATGCTGCCATTCGCATAGGATACCAACATGGCAGAGATCTGATGTCAGCAGAAAGCGGTGGAGGAGAGATCTTCATCAATACCAGCGGTGACATAAGCAGTTGGTCTCCTGGTAAGGGGGGTGAGGCTCAGTCACCCGAGTCTCCTCAATTTGTCCTCGAGCCAGAGGGAAGGAGCCGGGCCGCCGCCAGCCCCCGGAGCAGGCCCAGCGGCTCACCAGCGTGGTGACCGCGTGACCCCAATTGGAGAGGGGGCGGAGCGGAGCTGCCACCCACACCCGCCAGGTGGGCAGACCCACGACCCAGTAGTACATGGGCGTGGTAGGAGGGGCAGGGCAGAGCCGCCCTTCGCGCTTGCAAGGTAAACAGACCTGTGACAGCCTGGCGGGTCAGGCCCAGTGGCCTGCCAGTGTGGTACACACGTCACCCCAACTCGAGTAGGGGCAGAGCAGATCCTTATCCCACGCCCGGATCAGGCCCTGCCGGTGTGGTGGTCACGTGACCCCAATTGGAGTGGGGGTGGAGCGGAACCACCACCCGTGCCCGCAGGGTGAGCAGACCAGTGATCAACCTGCAGATCAGGCCCAGGGGTCCGCAGGCGTGGTAGGAGGGGCAGGGCAGATCCGCCGCCCGCACCTTCAAGGTAGGCAGACCTACAACAGACCGGCGGATCAGGCCCAGGAGCCTGCCGGCGGGGTACAAACACCACCCTAATTGGAGTAGTGACAGAGCAGAGTCGCCTCCCTTGCCAGGAACAGACCCAGCATCCTGCAGGCGGGGTAGTCACGACACCCCAATTGGAGTAGGGGCAAAGCAGAGCCTCCACCCGTGCCCGAAAGGTGGGCAGATCTGCGACCGACCAGCAGGACAGGCCCAGTGGCCTGCTGGTACGACAGACACGTCACCCCAATTGGAGTAGGGGCAGAACAGAGCCGCCACCAGCTCCCAGAACAGGCCCAGTGACCTGCCGGCGTGGTAGCCACGACACCCCAATTGGAATAAGGAGAGAGCAGAGCCGCCGCCCGCACCTGCAGGAAAGATACGCAAGCAGTATGAAAAGACAAGGAAAGAAAGGACCACAAGCAATGCAGGTCAACGCAACTTTAGAAGAGGTAACAGCTGCAGCAGATGGAATGTCAGATAAAGAATTCAGGATATACATGCTTCAGATGATCTGGAGTATCAAGGAAGACATTAAACAGCAAAATCAGACAATGAAAGATCACTTCGACAACGAATTACGCAAACAAATCCAGGAAGCAAAGGATCAACTATACAGGGAGATAGAGGTTATAAAAAACAAGCAATCAGAAATCCTAGAAATGCAGGAAGCAATAAACCAACTTAAAAACTCAATGGAGAATACTACCAACAGAGTAGAACACTTAGAAGATAGAACATCAGACAATGAAGACAAAGTATTTCAACTGGAAAAGAACATAGACAGCTCAGCAAGACTGTTAAGAAACCATGAGCAGAACATCCAAGAAATATGGGATAACATTAAGAGACCAAACTTAAGAGTCATTGGGATACAGGAAGGTACAGAGCTCCAAACCAAAGGAATGAGCAGTCTATTCAATGAAATAATACAAGAAAACTTCCCAGACTTGAAGAATGAGACAGAATCCCAAATCCTAGAAGCCTACAGGACGCCGAATGTGCAAAATCATAAGAGATCCACACCTAGACACATTATAATGAAGATGCCCAACATACAGAATAAGGAGAGAATTTTAAAAGCTACAAGAGAAAGGAAGCAGATTACATTTAGGGGCAAGCCAATCAGGATAACAGCTGATCTTTCAACACAGACTCTGAAAGCTAGAAGATCCTGGAATAACATATTTCAAACACTGAAAGATAATGGGTTCCAACCAAGAATTGTGTATCCAGCGAAATTAAGCTTCAGGATGGAGAATGAAATTAAAACCTTCCACGATAAACAAAAGTTTAAAGAATTCGCAGCTAGAAAACCATCTCTTCAAAACATCCTAGCCAAAGTATTACAGGAAGAGGAAATGGAAAATAACAATGAAAACCAACAGTGGGAGGTAGGACAGTAAAGGGGGGGGGGAAACAATCAAAGAGGAAAACAAACAATGTTTAGTAACAGAAATAAACAAATATGGCTGGAAGAACAACCCATATCTCAATAATAACCCTAAATGTTAATGGCTTAAACTCACCAATTAAGAGACACAGGCTAGTAGAATGGATCACAAAACAAGACCCAACAATATGCTGCCTACAGGAGACGCATTTGATAGGAAAAGACATACATAGGCTGAAGGTGAAAGGTTGGGAAAAATCATATCACTCATATGGACTTCGGAAACAAGCAGGCGTGTCCATACTCATATCAAATAAAATAGATTTCAAGCCAAAGTTAATCAAAAGAGATAAAGAGGGACACTACATACTGCTTAAGGGAACCATACACCAACAAGACATAACAATCATAAATATTTATGCCCCAAACAATGGTGCAGCTATGTTCGTCAAACAAACTCTTCTCAAGTTCAAGAGTCTAATAGACCACCACACCATAATCATGGGAGACTTCAACACACCTCTCTCGCCACTGGACAGATCTTCCAAACAAAAGTTGAATAAGGAAACTATAGAACTCAATAACACTATTAATAACCTAGACCTAATTGACATATATAGAGTATACCACCCAACATCAAGCAGTTACACTTTTTTCTCAGCAGCACATGGATCCTTCTCAAAAATAGATCATATATTATGTCACAGGGCAACTCTTAGACAATATAAAGGAGTAGAGATATTACCATGCATCTTATCTGATCATAATGGAATGAAACTGAAAATCAACGATAAAAGAAGGAAGGAAAAAGCATACATCAATTGGAGAATGAACAATAGGTTACTGAATGATCAATGGGTTATAGAAGACATCAAGGAGGAAATTAAAAAATTCTTAGAGATAAATGAAAACACAGACACAACATATCGGAATCTATGGGACACATTGAAAGCAGTTCTAAGAGGAAAATTCATTGCTTGGAGTTCATTCCTTAAAAAAAGAAAAAAACCAACAAATAAATGATCTCATACTTCATCTCAAAATCCTTGAAAAAGAAGAGCAAAACAACAGCAAAAGAAGTAGAAGGCAAGAAATAATTAAAATCAGAGCTGAAATTAATGAAATCGAAACAAAAGAAACAATTGAAAAAATTGACAAAACTAAAAGTTGGTTCTTTGAAAAAATAAACAAAATCGACAGACCCTTAGCGATGCTAGTGAAGAGAAGAAGAGAGAGAACTCAAATTACTAGCATACGGGATGAAAAAGGCAATATCACAACAGACACTTCAGAAATACAGAAGATAATCAAAAACTATTTTGAATCCTTATACTCCAATAAATTAGAAGATAGTGAAGGCATTGATAAATTTCTTAAGTCATATGATCTGCCCAGATTGAGTCAGGAGGATATAGAAAACCTAAACAGACCAATATCAATTGAGGAGATAGAAGAAACCATAAAAAGACTACCAACTAAGAAAAGCCCAGGTCCCGATGGGTATACAGCAGAATTTTACAAAACCTTTAAAGAAGAACTAATACCAATACTTTTCAAGCTACTTCAGGAAATAGAAAAGGAGGGAGAACTTCCAAATTCATTCGATGAGGCCAACATCACCCTGATACCTAAACCAGACAAAGACACTTCAAAGAAAGAAAACTACAGACCAATATCTCTAATGAACCTAGATGCAAAAATCCTCAATAAAATTCTGGCGAATCGGATACAAAAACATATCAAAAAAATTGTACACCATGATCAAGTAGGATTCATCCCTGGGATGCAAGGCTGGTTCAATATACGGAAATCAATAAATGTTATTCACCACATCAATAGACTTAAAAATAAGAACCATATGATCATCTCGATAGATGCGGAAAAAGCATTTGACAAAGTACAGCATCCCTTTATGTTCAAAACTCTAGAAAAACTAGGGATAACAGGAACATACCTCAATATTGTAAAAGCAATCTATGCTAAGCCTCAGGCTAGCATTATTCTGAATGGAGAAAAACTGAAGGCATTCCCTCTAAAATCTGGAACAAGACAGGGATGCCCTCTCTCTCCACTTCTCTTCAACATAGTTCTCGAAACACTGGCCAGAGCAATTAGACAGACGAAAGAAATTAAAGGCATAAAAATAGGAAAAGAAGAAATTAAATTATCACTATTTGCAGATGATATGATTCTATATCTAGCAGACCCAAAAGGCTCTACAAAGAAACTATTAGAGCTAATAAATGAATTCAGCAAAGTGGCAGGATTTAAAATCAACACGCATAAATCAAAGGCATTCCTGTATATCAGCGACAAATCCTCTGAAATGGAAATGAGGACAACCACTCCATTCAAAATATCTTCAAAAAAAATAAAATACTTGGGAATCAACCTAACAAAAGAGGTGAAAGACTTATACAATGAAAACTACAGAACCCTAAAGAGAGAAATAGAAGAAGATCTTAGAAGATGGAAAAATATACCCTGTTCATGGATAGGCAGAACTAACATCATCAAAATGGCGATATTACCAAAAGTTCTCTATAGGTTTAATGCAATGCCAATCAAAATCCCAATGGCATTTCTTGTAGAAATAGAGAAAGCAATCATGAAATTCATATGGAAAAATAAAAGACCCAGAATAGCAAAAACAATGCTAAGCAAGAAGTGTGAATCAGGCGGTATAGCGATACCAGACTTCAAACTATACTACAGAGCAATAGTAACAAAAACAGCATGGTACTGGTACAAAAACAGGCGTGTGGACCAATGGTACAGAATAGAGGACACAGAAACCAATCCACAAAACTACAACTATCTTATATTTGATAAAGGGGCTAAAAGCATGCAATGGAGGAAGGATAGCATCTTCAACAAATGGTGCTGGGAAAACTGGAAATCCATATGCAACAAAATGAAACTGAATCCCTTTCTCTCACCATGCACAAAAGTGAATTCAAAATGGATCAAGGAACTTGATATCAAATCAGAGACGCGCCGTCTGATAGAAGAAAAAGTTGGCTACGATCTACAGTCGGTGGGGTCGGGCTCCAAATTCCTCAATAGGACACCCATAGCACAAAAGTTAATAACTAGAATCAACAAATGGGACTTACTCAAACTAAGAAGTTTTTTCTCAGCAAAAGAAACAATAAGAGAGGTAAATAGGGAGCCTACATCCTGGGAACAAATCTTTACTCCTCACACTTCAGATAGAGCCCTAATATCCAGAGTATACAAAGAACTCAAAAAATTAGACAATAAGAGAACAAACAACCCAATCAACAAATGGGCCAAGGACCTGAACAGACACTTCACAGAGGAGGACATACAGTCAATCAACAAGTACATGAAAAAATGCTCAACATCTCTAGCTGTCAGAGAAATGCAAATCAAAACCACCCTAAGATACCATCTCACTCCAGTAAGATTGGCAGCCATTAGGAAGTCAAACAACAACAAGTGCTGGCGAGGATGTGGGGAAAAGGGTACACTTGTACATTGCTGGTGGGACTGCAGATTGGTGCAGCCAATTTGGAAAGCAGTATGGAGATTTCTTGGAAAGCTGGGAATGGAGCCACCATTTGACCCAGCTATTCCCCTTCTTGGTCTATTCCCTAAAGACCTAAAAAGAGCATGCTACAGGGACACTGCTACATCGATGTTCATAGCAGCACAGTTCACAATAGCAAGACTGTGGAACCAACCTAGATGCCCTTCAATAGACGAATGGATAAAAAAAATGTGGCATTTATACACAATGGAGTATTACTCTGCATTAAAAAATGACAAAATCATAGAATTTACAGGGAAATGGATGGCATTAGAGCAGATTATGCTAAGTGAAGCTAGCCAATCCCTAAAAAACAAATGCCAAATGTCTTCTTTGATATAAGGAAAGTAACTAAGAACAGAGTAGGGACGAAGAACAGGAGAAGAAGATTAACATTTAACAGGGATGAGAGGTGGGAGGGAAAGGGAGAGAGAAGGTAAATTGCACGGTAATGGAAGGAGACCCTCAGGGTTATACAGTGGAGGGGGTAGAGAGAGAGGAGGGGAGGGGAGGGGAGAGGTGGGGAGGGGGGAGGGTGGATGATGGGAAAGGCAGCGGAGCACAACAGACACTAGTATGGCAATTTGTAAATCAATGGATGTGTAACTGATGTGAATCTGCAATCTGTGTATGGGGTGAAGGTGGGAGTTCATAACCCACTAGAATCAAAGTGTGGAATATGATATGTCAAGAAATTTGTAATGTTTTGAACAACCCACAATAAAAAATTAAAAAAAAAAAAAAAAATAAAATAAATAAATAAATAAAATTAAATTTAAATTTATACAAACTTATTGATATGAGAAGTAAATATTTTTAGAAAAACTATTCCACAAGAATCATCAGCTTTACATGCACTAAATTTTTTATTTCAAAATAAGTTATCAGAAATGTATCCCAAATGTCATCGCAGGTTATAAAATACTTAAAACAGTTCCAATAACAATTCTATCAGTAGAAAGATCCTTGCCAAAATTTAAATTCTCAAAAATTATTTGCAATCTGTCATTTTCCAAGAGCAACTATGTCACTTTCAATTGTATCATTTGAAAATAAAATTGCTAAAAATTAAAATTTTATCACATATAAAATAAGTTTGTGGAAAAGCAAGACTGAAAAATCTTATGATTAACCAAAATATCACATTAATAATGTATATTATATATTTATTGCATTACATAAAATTATGACCCCCCCTAACTTTTTTTTACTTTGTAAGTTATGTTGTTACTCATATATCACTATTACCTCTATTGTTTTTATAAGTAATAAACATTTTTAAATAAAAAGCTTTATTTTTAGTATACTTAATGACAATTTTTTCCTATTTTTTGAAAAAGGATCCTGCACTTTCCCTCCCCCAAAGGGTGCTCAACTACTGAGCTACATCCCCAACTCTTTTTTATTTTGACACAGGGTCTCCCTAAGTTGTTAAGGTTAGCTTCATACTTATGATCTTCCTGCCTTAGCTTCCTGAGTAGCTGGGATTGCAGGCATGTATTACTAGGCCTGGCTGCACTTTTATGTTTTAAAGTAATTTTAAACTATGTGAGAGAAGGGGAAACTTATAACCCTTATAAATGTGAACCATTTCTTACAAGGCTGGCATTAAAGAAAGTTCTGCTTAGGCAGGGTGGTGGGGGGCCTTTAAAGACCAAAAATTCCACTATATACACAGCAAGACTGAGGCACCAAACTGTGCTTGTTTCTAGGTCACAAGAGACTTAAGAGGCAGGCTTAGAATGAAATCTCAAGTCTTTCGGTTCTACCTGTACACTTTCTACCATCCGTTCTTGCTGATTATTATCAGTGATCCAGGAAGTTGGAAAGCACTCTGTTTTGAAAAGAAGGAATCTAATACTACTATAAAAGCTGAGATTACAAACAGGTTTGTGAGACAGCCTCAGTATCTACAGCACCACATCTCTATCACCAAGACAAAGACATGTCCAGAGGGCTGGAGTGATGGACAGAAGCACAGCTATTGTCCAGGCCATCTCCAGAAGCAAAAAGGAGATATCCTGCCTTCTCCCTTCCTCTCTCCCTGCTTCCATCTTTCACCACAGATTCTCATCAGCAGAACTGAACCGAAGCCAAATGATAGAAGAGCCTGGAAAACACGTGGAAGAGTCAGCCCTTTGTGACATAGAGCAGAGCAAGGAGGGGCAAGGAATGGATTTAAAGGCAAACAAGCAAATGACTATAATGCATGAACCATGGCTGATAACTTGGGGTTTGAGCATTACCTGAAAATCTAAGAAGTTCTAGTAGCCAAATATTATTGGACATCCTCAATTATTGAAATAATGCATTTAAAGCCCTTACCCTAGAGCATGGCATATAGCGGAGGTTATGAAATCATCACCACCATCATCATCATAACTATTACTATTAGTACTAATAATAAGAAGGAAATTTTAAAATAATAAGAGAATCGAGGGAGTTTGCCTAAGCATAATGAAACCGCCACTCAGTATTTGAAATAAAAAAAGACAAAGCTGAATTTTTTGCTTGCTATAAGGGAGGGCTGTGATGGTCAGTCTCTCCAAGCACAGCCAACCAATGACCTCATATAGGGGTTTTGTTTGGGGAAGGCATGACAAGCCAGGAATAGTCAAACTTTCAAGGTGTAAGTGGACTGACATGTGGAGAGAGAAGCACGGTTACTTGGGTAAGGCTACAGTTGATTAGTTGGCACTCTGAGATGTGTTGATCGTTTTGAGACTGTCCCTGATGGGCTGATTCTCATGAGCGAGGGGCTTGCTGAGGCAAGTTGTTCTTTATTGATTGAATGGGTTTAAAACTGGATCTTGTGGCTACTTGTTTCCACTGGCACAGAAAAAGAAATCAGTTGTTTCCTATATTTATGGGAACTTCCTTATTTTCTTTTCTTCCTCTTGTTCTTCAGTCAATCAAAGCTGCATGAGAGAATTTTGAGTGTTGTGAAAATCTTTACTGTTGTTGATTTCTTTGAAGGTGAGGTTTTGTTGGTGAAGATGCAATGTTCAGTTTTCATATCTGTCCGTGTGATTTTACTCTGGTTTCTGTCTTTGAATCAGTTGCTGAATCATCTGTCACAACAGTGCACAAAAAAGCATGTGAGACTCTACACAATAGACATTGAACAACAGTGAGGCAAGTAAGTATGACTGCAAGGGCCTGGAACTAATTCAGAACCCTGGCCCCAAATCCCCAGATCTGATGATGAAAACAAACAAATCCCCAAGAGTTTCCAAGACATTTTAGACAGCCAGATTTATTTTACTTATAGCTTACATATAGACTACTCCAATTCACCTATAGTGATTAGACATGACATGATTAGACAGTATTAGCAATGCTGAAGAATCTTCCCTGGTTGACTAAAAGAAAATGTGTGGCCATTCTGTTACCTATAACTACACACTTGGTTGAAGCTAGTTTGTCTTGCTTCAGGGGTTGAGTTGTATTATGCACCATGCCAGTCAAAATATAGAACGAATTTTTGATGAGTATCTCTAGTAATTTATTTTCTACAAATATGATCATTACTCTCAGAATTCTCTTCCCATAAAAAATTATATACTTTTTACTGTTTCTGAAAGATATAATCCTTTGAGGATATTGGGGAATGGTATTAGTTATGTATTGCTCTATAACAAACCATTCTAAATTTGAAAATAAGAATATTAACACACATAGTTTCCAAGGGTCATGAATCTGGGAGGAGCTCAGCTGGGGGTTCTGAATCAGCATCTCTTATGAAGTCCCACTAGGGTATCAGGGAAGGTGTAGCTCTCTGAAGGCTTGAATGCTGGTGTGGGGTCTGCTTCTGAGAAGGTTCGCTCAGCTGGCTGTTGACTGGAGACCTCAGTCCCTTACTGATTATTGACAGGATGTTTCAGTTCCTTGCCTCATGGATCACTCTGTGGGGCTGCTCACAATATGGCAGTTAACTTCCCCTACAATGAAAGGTATGAGAAAGAGCAGGGCAGAAAATACAATGTTTTTAATAATTGAATCCTGGAATTGACATACCATCACTATTGCCATTTCTATTAGTCATAAAGGTCAACCCTGGCTCAATGAGAGGGGGGTACAGAGTTCACTGACCTGGATACCAAAATGTGAGAATCCTTAGAAGACAAACCATAAAGCATACCCTAGGAATGACTAATAATAACTAATAGTTCAATTGAAAAATTAACTTTGGTTCTAAATGGTGATGTAGTCTGATTTCTTTATAAGAAAAGGAGTGAAAAACTGTATGAAATAACTCAACTTTGGTGGAGCTATAATATATTATACTTCAGTATTGTGTGACAAACACTTATTGCTTGCATTTTGTCATTTCCCTGGTACAAGGACATTTTACTTCATCTATGCATTATATGCCAAAAGTATCATTAGTAAAGTTAGAGCAACATAGCATATATCATTTATCAAAATGCCAAAATAAAAGTAGCTTGAAAGACCTGAATTATAGAATTCAGATGATAATTGTCCAAACAAAGGGTCGACGAACCTTTTCTGTAAAAATTTAGATATTAAATTTTTGTCTTCATGGATCATATATTCTTTCTCAGTTCTGTTGTCATAGCATAAAAGCAGCTGTGGATAATATGCTTTTGAAAAACTGGCTGTGGATGTGTTCCAATAGAATTTTATTTACAAAAACAGGTGGCAGGCCACACTTATTATGCAGGCCATGGTTTGACAACCACTGGCCTTAGGCAAGTCATTAATCCTTATATGGGGAATATGATAGGCTAAATCAAAAGTAGACCCCCTTCAAGCTTTAATAAAGGAGAAAAGTGTTGCCAAGAAGATAACAAATGAAAATGTGCAGTGGAGTGTATGATATTTAGAAGAATCTTCTTCAGTAGTCTTGGGCCCAAACTATCTTCTCCCTCTACTCATCACCTTCCTCTGAGGATCTTGGGTAAAATAACTTCTCTAACCATCAACTTCTTGAGGCCCTCTAAAGAACCTCAATCTATAATATCTAATTGGTATAACTTTTCAGTTGGGTCCTTAATGAGAGGACCCTTTTTTTCCCCATAAGATTGAGAAGGGGGAAAAGGACATTAAATTTTATGAGTGATGGGAAAAACCTTACATAACTTAAATTTATGAATAGGCATTCTAGTTGAATGTGTCTCTGTTTCATTGGATAGATAATTGGAATATTCTAAGCAACACAAAATCTAATTGTGGTTTTGTTGTTGTTGTTGTTGTTTTTATTTCCACCACTGTGAATGCTGTGGATTTTTGATAAGGAAATAATTTATTCCATCCAGAAAATAAATGTACTAATATTAGCACAAATTCATCAACCACAAAGGAATATATAGTGTAAAATTCATTTGCAGATGTTCAAAGGATCACTTAGAATGTGGTTCTAGTCCATTCCCAACATCCACAATATTTTAGCTTAATTTAGTTATAGACAAGATATAAATTGGCCATGTCTTCTGTTAATACCAGAAAAAAATTCCAATCAGTGTTACATATTGTGGCAAATTTGTCCCCACGGTGGTGGGATGTTTCATGGAGAATCTGGGCAGGTGTTAACTTAAGATTTCATTTGGTGCTATAAAATCTGTTTTGCCAGATCTTACCTCCATAGATCTCAAAACTAGATGATTCCCAGTGTTTCTTTTAAAAAACTGTGCTTCCAGATTCTGTATATCTGCTATGGAATTTTGTAAACTTCCCCACAGATTTATAATCATCTTAAAAGAAAAAGAAGATCTTCCAGAAAGAGGATATAAGATGTAAGCATGAGCAAACCTGTAACATAAGAATGAGTAATTGGGTTCCCTAATCAAGTAGGGATTATGAAGAAGCCATACAGTCAGCAATGTGACAATTCTTAATTTGAGCATGGACAAAACAAAATGAGCTTCTTTCAGAAATTAACAAATAAAAAGAAGACTCCATGAAGGTTTTATGGTTGACTCCTAGACCAATCATTTTTACACCAAAAGATTGTAAGTGTATTGGACTTCCAGCTATTAGTCCTCAAAAATGACTTCACCAGGTTGGAAACTGACCAAGTCTACGTTTCCACATGTTCTATATGGAATACTCCCTATACACTCCATGGAAACAAGAAATTAGGGACAAAACAAAAACACATGAAACAAGACTGTGTTTATATAGACAAACAGCAGCAAAAGCAAGGCAATAAACAGGAGAATAAATAGGTTAATGGTTAAAAAGTTATCAAATGGCTTACCTCCAAAACAAAAGGTCTTGTTATCTTGAATTAACACCTAGATCTAATTATTTACTCTATGGTGCATCTTTAAACCAAAAGGACTAATTGTTTTATACAAAGGCCTGAACAAAGACCTATATGGCCTCAAATCCTAGAATAACAAAATAAATTCAGCAAGAAGAACTCAGTGAAAATTGTCAGAGATCAGATTATTATTGAAGCCTAATTTACTTGAGAGAATATTTGAAGAATAAACAGAATTTTGATACAAGATGCCCTGTGAGTACACCTATTGGTCTAATGGCCCCCTGGAATGCTGCCAAACTGAGACTTCAAAACACTTCAGTGGAACCTTGATAAATGTCAAGAAACAAAGAGATCATTATTCAATAGCTAAAATAAAAAGATAAAGCTAACCTTGCTTGTCATAATAAGAGGTGCAGGTCAGGCCCAGTCTTTTCAAGCAGAACAAATGGCTGCTCCTACCTAGTGTATGGAAGCATGGAGTTCAGAACTGGTTGACTCTGAGAAAAGTAAGTAGGTTGACATCATCTGTACAAGTCTGGTTACTCATTGTGAGACTCTTATTGATTGGGCAGCACTCACACACATGCTTATTGGAGTGAGTCTGTCCCTGATTGGCTGATGTTCAGAAGTGAGAGACTGACACTGAGTGGTTGCCTTGTAAAATTGTGTTTACTGAGGCAAGTTGTTGTTTGATTGAACAGGCTTAAAACCAGTTATGGTGGTTACTTGTTACCATGGTTTCAGAATAATCACTCTTTTCCTATGTTTGTAAGACATTTTAAAAAATGTATTTGTTTATTCTAATTTGTTATTCACGATAGCAGAATGCATTTCAATTTATATTACACATATAGAACACAATTTTTCACGTCTCTGATTGTACACATAGTAGAGTCACACCATTTGTGTCTTCATATATGTATTTAGAGAAACGATGTCCATCTCATTCCACTGTCTTTCTTACCTCCATGCCCCTTCCCTTCTCCTTCCCCACTGCCCAATCTAAATTTCCTCCATTCCTCCCATGCTCCCCCTCAAATCCCCATTATGAATCATCATCCATATACCAGAGAAAACATTTGGCATTTGGATTTTTGGGATTGGCTTACTTCATTTAGCATTATGTTTTCCAACTCCATTCATTTACCTGCAAATGCCATGATTTTATTCTCTTTTATTGCTGAGTAGTATTTTATTGTGTATATATACCACAGTTTCTTTATCCATTCATCTACTGAAGGGCATCTAGGGTCGTTCCACATTTAGCTATTGTGAATTGTGCTGCTATAAACATTGATGTGGCTGTGTCACTATAGTATGCTTTTTTAAAGTCCTTTGGGTTTAAACAAAGGAGTAGGATAGCTAGGTCAAAATGGTTCCATTCAAAGTTATCCAAACATTCTCCATACTGCTTTCCATATTGGTTGCACCAATTTGCAGTCCCACCAGCAATAGTATGAGTGTGACTTTTTCCCCACATCCTCATCAACACTTATTGTTGTTTATATTCTTAATAGCTGCCATTCTAACTGGAGTGAGATGAAATCTTAGAGTAATTTTGATTTGTGTTTCTCTAATTGCTAGAGATGCTGAACATTTTTTCATACATTTGTTGATTCATTGTATATCATCTTCTGAAAAGTGTCTGTTCAGTTCCTTGGCCAATTGGGTTTTCTTTTGTTTTTTGTTTTTGTTTTTGTTTGTTTTGTTTTATTTTGTTTGGTGTTAAGATTTGTGAATTCTTTATATATCCTGGAGATTAGTGTTTTATCTGATGTGCATGTGATAAAATTTTTCTCCCATTCTATAGGCTCTCTATTCACCTCACTGATTATTTCTTTTGCTGAGAAGAAGCTTTTTAGTTTGAATCCATTCCATTTATTGATTCTTGATTTTTATTTCTTATTCTATAGGAGTCTTGTTAAGGAAGTCAGGGCCTAATCGGACATGATGAAGATTTGGGCCTACTTTTTTTTTTCTATTAGGCACAGGGTCTCTGGTTTAATTTCTAGGTCCTTGATCCACTTTGAGTTGAGTTTTGTACGTGGTGAGAGACAGGGGCTTAATTTCATTTTATTGCATATGGATTTTCAGTTTTCCAAGCACCATTTGTTGAAGAGGCTATCTTTTCTTCAATATGTTTTTGGTGCCTTTCTCTAATATGAGATAACTATATTTATGTGCGTTTGTCTCTGTGTCCTCTATTCTGTACCATTGGTCTCCAAGTCTATTTTAGGTCTGGAATAGTGATGCCACCTGCTTCATTCTTCTTGCTAAGGACTGCTTTAGCTATTCTGTGTCTCTTATTTTTCCAGAAGAATTTCATGACTGCTTTTTCTATTTGTATGAGGAATGTCATTGGGATTTTGATTAGAATTACAATAAATCTGTATAGTGCTCTTGATAGTATGGTCATTTTGACAATATTAATTCTGCCTATCCAAGAATAAGGAAGATATTTCCATAGTCTAAGGTCTTTTATAATTTCTTTCTTTAGCATTCTGTAGTTTTTATTGCAGAGATCTTTCACCTCTTTCATTAGGTTGATTCCCAAGTATTTTTTTTTGAGGCTATTATAAATGGGGTAGTTTTTCTAGTTTCTCTTTCAAAGGATTAGTCACTGACGTACATAAATGCCTTTGATTTGTGGGTGTTGGTTTTATATCCTGCTACTTTGCTGAATTCATTTATTAGTTCTGGAAGTATTCTGGTGAAATTTTTTGGATCTTCTAGGTATAGAATTATATCATCAGCAAATAGTGATAGTTTGAGTTTTTCTTTTCCTATTTGTATCCCTTTAATTTCTTTCATCTGTCTAATTTGCTCTGGCTAGAGTTTCAAGAACTATGTTAAGGGATTGGGGTTGTAGCTCAGTGGTTAAAGTGCTTGCCTAGCATGTGTGAAGCACTGGGTTTGATCCTCAGCACCACATAAAAATAAATAAACAAAATAAAGGTATTGTGTTCATCTATAACCAAAAATTAAAAAAGAACTATGTTAAATAGAACTGTCTTGTTCCAGTTTTTATCGGGAATGCTTTCAGTTTTTCTCCATTTAGAATGATGTTGGCCTGGGACTTAGCATAGATAGCTTTTACAATGTTGAAATATGTTCCTGTTATCCTTAGTCTTTCTAGTGTTTTGAACATGAAGGGGTGCTGTATTTTGTTGAATGCTTTTTCTGCATCTATTGAGATGATCATATGATTCTTATCTTTGAGTCTATTGATGTGACGAATTACGTTTATTGATTTCCAAGTGTTGAACCAATCTTGAATTCCTAGGATGAACCCCACTTGATCATGGTGCACTATCTTTTTGATATGTTTTTGTATTCCATTTTCCAGAATTTTATTGAGAATATTTGCATCTATGTTCATTAAAGATATTGGTCTGAAGTTTTCTTTCTTTGATGTGTCTTTGTCTGGTTTTGGAATCAGGGTGATATTGACCACATAGAATGAGTTTGAAAGTGTTCCCTCTTTTTCTAATTCATGAAATAATTTGAGGAGTATTGGTATTAGTTCTTCTTTGAAGGTCTTGTAGAACTCAGCTGTGAATCCATTTGGTCCTGGGCATTTTTTGGTTAGTAGGCTTCAGATGGCACCTTCTATTTCATTACTTGAAATTGATCTATTTAACTTGTGTATACCATCCTGATTCAGTTTAGGCAAATCATATGACTCTAGAAATTTGTTGATGCTTTCGATATTTTCTATTTTATTGGAGTACAAATTTTCAAAATAATTTCTAATTATCTTCTGTATTTCTGTAGTGTCTGTAGTGATATTTCCTTTTTCATCACAGTTATTAGTGATTTGAGTTTTCTCCTTCTCTTCGTTAGCATGGTAAAGGGTTATCAATTTTATTTAATTTTTTCAAATAACCAACTTTTTTGTTTTGTCAGTTTTTTTAATTGTTTCTTTTGTTTCAATTTCATTGATTTTAGCTCTGATTTTAATTATTTCCTATCTTCTACTGCTTTTGGTGTTGATTTGTTCTTTGTCTAGGGCTTTGAGATATAATGTTAGGTCATTTATTTGTTGACATTTTTCTTCTTTTAATGAATGAACTCAATGCAATGAACTTTCCTCTTAGTGGTCTCTTTATAGTGTCCCAGAGATTTCAATATGTTGTATCAGTGTTCTCATTTACCTCTAAGAATTTTTTAATCTCCTGTCTGATGTCTTTTGCAACACATTGTTCATCCAATAGCATACTGTTTAATCTCCAAGTGTTGGAGTAGCTTCTATTTTTTATTTTATCATTGATTTCTAATTTCATTCCATTATGATTTCATAGAATGCAGGATAGTATCTCTACTATTTTTATTTGCCCAGAGTTGCTTTGTGGCATAATATAAGGCCTATTTTAGAGAAGGCTCCACATGCTGCTGAGAAGAAAGTGTATTCACTGGTTGAAGGATGAAATATTCTATATATGTCAGTTAAGTCTAAGTTATTGATTATATTATTGAGTTCTATAGTTTTTTGTTGTTGTTGTTTAGCTTTTGTTTGGAAGATCTATCCAGTGGTGAAAGAGGTGTGTTAAAATCACCCAGAATTATTGTGTTGTGATCTATTTGACTCTTGAACTTGAGAAGAGTTTGTTTGATGAACGTAGATGCTCCATTGTTTGGTACATATGTATTTATAATTGTTATATCTTGTTGATGTATGGTTCCCTTAAGCAGTATGAAATGTCCTTCTTTATCCCTTTTGATCAACTTTGGCTTGAAGTCTACTTTATTTGATATGAGGATGGAAACCCCTGCTTGTTTCCACAGTCCATGTGAGTGGTATGTTTTTTGCCAACCTTTCACCTTCAGTCTTTGGATGTCTTTTCCTATGAGATGAGTCTCTTGAAGGCAGCATATTGTTGGGTCTTTTTTTTTTTTAATCCAATCTGCCAATCTATGTCTTTTGATTGGTGAGTTTAGGCCATTAACATTCAGGGTTATTATTAAGACACGATTTGTTTTCCCGGTCATTTTTGTTTATTTTTGGTATTTAACTTGACTTCATTTCCTCCTTTGATTGATTGGTTTTTCCTTTAGTGTAATACCTCCCTTTGTTGATTTTCATTGTTGTTTTTCATTTTCTCCTCATGGAGTATTTTGCCAAGGATGTTCTGTAGTGCAGGCTTTATAGTTGTAAATTCTTTTAACTTTTGTTTATCATGGAAGGTTTTTATTTCATAATCAAATCTAAAAGTTAATTTTGCTGGATGTAAGATTCTTGTTGGCATCCATTTTCTTTCAGAGCCTGGTGTATGTTGTTCCAGGATCTTCCGGCTTTAAGGTTCTGGGTTGAAAAAGCTGCAGATATCCTAATAGAGACCTGTAATCTGATTTCTTTCTCTTGTGGCTTTTTAAAATTCTCTCTTTATTCTGTATGCTAGACATTTTCATTATAATGTGTCTTGGTGTGGATCTGTTGTGAGTTTGTACATTTTGTGTCCCGTAAGCCTCTTGTATTTGATTTTCCAATTCATTCTTCATGTTTGGAAATTCTTCTGATATTATTTCATTGTTCATTCCTTTGGTTTGGAACTCTTCCTCTATCCCAATAATTTTTTAAGTTTGGTCTTTTTATGTTATACCATAATTCTTGAATATTCTGCTCATGGTTTTTTACCATCTTCACTATATGATTAATATTCTTTTCAAGATTATATATTTTGTCTTCATTGTCTGAGGTCCTGTCTTTCAAGTGATCTAAACTGTTAGTGGTGTTTCCTATTGAGTTTTTAATTTGATTTAGTGTTTCTTTCATTTCGAGGATTTCTGATTTTTTTTCCAGAACCTCTATCCCCTTATTAAAGTAAACTTTTGCTTTCTGTATTTGCTTATGTAGCTCTTTACCAAAATGATCTTTTGCTGCCTGTATTTGCTCTCTTATATCATCCTTTAATTCATAGAACATTTTAATTATGTACTGCCTGAACTCCTTGTCTGTAGTTTCTTCTGTTGTGTTGCCCATGGATTCTAATAATGTAGTATCTTGGTTTGTTTGGGGCACTTTCTTCCCTTGTTTTTTCATGTTATTCATTTGTTTTCCCTTCTAGCCCTTGATATTGCTTCTAAGCCCCAGCCAGTGTTCCATGCTGGGGATTGCCTCAACTAAAGATGGCAACAAGGTGTCCCAAGATGGAGGCTGCTGCTTTCAGTGATGGGGTGTCAGATCTGGTGGGGCCAAGCGGTGGCAGTGGGCAGTGTTCAGAGATGCAGCTCTGTTGTGTGCAGTATTGTGGCTGGCGGCTATCTCCAGACCTTGTGCAGTGTCCCCAGGTGTAGGCTACTGAATGTGGGGGGCTATGGCAGTGGTTGCAGTGTTCCAAAATGGAGGCAACCAGGGGATCGCCACATTGGTAGATGAGGATCCACACAGGAGTGGCAGCCAGAGTTCCTGTGCATAGGCAGCAGCCAGAATTCCTGTGTGGGAAAGTGGCCAAGAGTCCTGTGCTGATGCTGGGGCCTAGAGACCTGCCCAGCTTGAGGGGGCAGCCGTGATTCCTGCATGGGAACAGCTGTTGGATGTCTTCTAATCGCTCACAGAGAAACAGTATTCCCACTGTTTGAATCCTAGGTCACAGAACAACATAGAATGCAACCTCCCTCTAGCCTGCCATTTTTGATCACCCTGAAAGACATTTTTTATTCTCAAGTTCAAGAAGAAGATAAAGAAGGCTAGAGTGGAGTATGAGAAAGATTGGAAGTTACTCATGGCAAAGCATGAAAAAGCTCTATCAATTCACCACTGTGAAATCAGTGCCAGACCTTGGTGAATTCTTCAGTGTGAGTCAGATTTCTTTGTGTAAAGCTGTATTTTGTAAGATTGGGTCAGTGAAAAAAGGGGAAAGGGAGATTCTTCTGGAAGAGCTACAGTTGAACTTGGTACATATTTAGGTAATTTCAAATTTTATTCCCTACAGGCATTAATATTTATTGTACACTCTATTCATTTTTAGGAAATGTATTTGTAAAACATATAAATTTGTTGAAAGGGTATTCTGTATTCTGTTTCTATATTCCCTTTTTTCCCTTTTTTTAATTTGATTGTCATGGCAGATTTATCTTCAAAGAACTCTATGTTCAATACTGTAAGCCATGTCCAGTTTTAATTTATTATATTCTCCTCTTCATTTCCAAGGCAACTGGTCATATTATTATAAAGTTAGAGCTTCATAATAGAACTAAACACAAAAAAAAATAGAACTAAACATTAGAAAAAGTAACTCTAAATTTATTTTTGAGAAAGAAGAAGGAAAAGATACTATCAGTATGATTAACAGCTTGATCTCTAGATTCAAAAAAGATCTGGGTTTAAGTCCTGGCTCTTCCATGTAAAAATTGCATGAATTAAGACAAAATGTTCAACTTCCCCAAGCTTCTGTGTTCTCAGATGTAAAAATAATAATAATTAGTAATACTTACTTTATATGGCTATATAGAGGACTAAAAGCAATAAATTATGTAGAGAAGTTAGGATAGTTCCTGGCATATGGTAGATATCTAACAAATGGGATGTATATTTTATCATTTATAGGAAAAAAGTATGAGGGGCTTCATGATAAAATACGTAATGTATGTATCTTTCCTTCCTTGTTTTAATTTGTTTCTGTAGAAATAAAAATTATTTTTAATTTTTTTGAAACTCTTTTCAAACATTTATAATGCAAAAATCTACTTGGTCTTCACAGCCCTCTGTAAAGGAATGTATTGATAACTATGTTAATATATTGATGACATTAAAATGCTTTACTTGTATAAGGTAAAAGGATGGAAACATGAGGTCAAAGAAATGTTATGTGTTCATTACATGTAGGCAAGGTATCTTGGAAAGATGGTAATTTATCCTTAAAGAACTTTCACTCTAGCAACACCCAGTCCTTTTAATAGGATAATAATATACAAAGTCACAGACCACTGCAGAAAACACCATGAAGTGTCCATTTGGGACAAGGTCTCTTGATGCTTATGAATGGCTCAATATGTAGGGACATAGGGAGGACTGTAAAAGGCTAAGTAACACTTGGGTAAGTGTATGGCCCATCCCATTGCACCCTGGAAATAAAAGTTGTGAATAACTCTCGTTGAATAATCATCTACTGAGTGAATAAGCCATGATTTATTTAACCATTATCCTACTGTGGAAAATGAAGTTTTCCCCCATATTTTTCTTTTTACATTATAGATGGCAGTGACACCAGCATTTTTGTACAGAGCAATTTTTTTCTTCCATTGAAACAGTGTGGTGAAATGATAATGAATCTAGACCCCAGAACCACGCAATCTAGCTTCAAATTCCAGCTGTGTCACTAACCAACCATGTGGTTTTAAGCAACTTATTTAATCTTTGTGTCCCTCAGTTTATGCATGTGTAAAATGGCATTGATAAAAGTTCCGACTTTATCTGCCATCCATGAAGATTAAATCATCTCATATACGTAAAGCACTTCATAAAGTATCTGGCGCAAAGTAGGCATTGTAGGCGGTAACTACCAAACTATTAACATTGAAATTTCAACTTAGGATAAGTCCTTACTTGAAAAGGGCTCTTAATATTCAAAGCTAAGTCACTTTTTAAAACTACTATATTGGATCACTTTATACTGAGAGTAACAGTGCCTGAGTGTTTATCTTTTCACAATTTTATTCACAGTTTATGATTTTCTTATACTTTCAGATTTATTAAGTACGAGACATTACCTTATTGTCTCTTGTTTAGTTTTGTTTTAGGGGGTACCAGGGATTGAACTCAGGGACACTCAACCACTGAGCCACATCCCCAGCCATTTTTTGTATTTTATTTAGAAATGGGGTCTCACAGAGTTGCTTTGGGCCTTGTTTTTGCTGAGGCTGGCTTTGAACTCATGATCCTCCTGCCTCAGCCTCCTGAGCTGCTGGGATTATATACATGCGCCACCACACACACCTGGCCTTATTGTTGTTTTGATGTGAATTTTTTTAAATTGCTACTGAAGATACTCTTTTAAAGTCAATGCATATTGATTTATTTAAATGTTGTTAGTGTCCTTTTGTTCTCTGGGGTTTTGTGTTAAGCTTTTGTTTCAACTAAAGACTAACATACTCAAAATTTCACTACTTCATCTGCCAGATTTACTACAATAATTCCCTCTGTCTCCTATTCTTTTTTTTCTTTGTTTTTAATTTTATAGACATTCAAAATGTTTATATAGCCATGTGTGTGTCTTCTATTTTTTCCTTTTCTCTATTTGCTCTCCTCTTTTTTCTTTTTATCTCTTATAGTTTGATTTGTTAATATTTAACTTCCTGTAGTTTTATCTTAAAGGGCAAAGACTCTGTTAGTCATCACTATATTTACCTGCCTTGCCCAGTCCCAACATGGAATGAGTGGCCAATAATATCTGTGGAATGACTGAAGTAGTGAAGGAACAAGTAAATTGGCCCCAGTAGTTCACAGACCACACAACTCTGTGACTACATAATAAGGTCACATTTCCTTTAATAGCCACATTATAAGAACTGTGAACCTACATTCCAAGTAAGCTATAAGAAATTCATTCTTCCATGGAATTTCCCTGCCATGGGCCTATTACATGTTCCACTAAATCAATCCTCATGATTATTATCACTACTGTTTCTACATCTCATAACTATTTCTCAAGAATGCCACGTACCTCATCAGTTCTTCTTTAAGCACGGACTAGGTTCCTCCTTTTAATTCTCCAAAGCACAGCTAAGACAAGACTAAAATAATTAACAAAAATATACCGAGGATTTGAGTATGAAAGCAGTACAATAGATTCCAACAACTATTAGATGGAGTTAATTTTTGGAAGACCCAATGTGGCAGTGGCCAGCTCACTACTACCAATAGAAAATCTCCAGACAGCTGCACATTCTGAAGTACCAGTGGCCCTAAGAACACCTGTGGTAGTAGGGAGACTGAGAGGAAGAAGTAGAAAAAGATAGAAACAGAGAGAGCCTCTCTAAATCCATGCCATCTCATCTGCCTGTTGTGAAGATTAAATGAGTTAAGCAAATTAAAGAACTGGTAAGGGGAATACCCACCCAAGGCTCACACAAGACAATGGTAAACATCAGTACTGCATTTTTCAGGTCTGAATTATTCTTAAACAACACCATGAGAAAGGCACCAATTGTCAAATGCATACAGTGTTGTGCCAAGCCTAGTCCTGGTGATTCCCTTTTATACTTTATGTCCAGCATAAAAAGGTCAGATTTACACAACTCCTTTGTCATGGTCTAATGTGACAATCTCCTGTAAACAATTATTTTAAACTCCTCTGTCTCTCTCTCTCTCCCTCCCCCCCACCGCCACTCCCCCCATCTTCCTTCCCTCTTTCTACAATCCCCCTCCCCCAACAAATATACAAACAAAACTTTGCAAGAATGGTTTAGCCTAGATCCTATTCCAAAGATACACATTTTCCCCTCTTGATTCCAAAAGAACATAAACCACCCGATAAAAACAATTTACACTTCCAAATCAAACTTGTCATCTTACTGGAAACTTAAATTTCTTCCAAAATCAACAAGTGAATACTTGCTCTACATTTATGTAATTAAAAATATCTATTTTAGTGCTTTTTTCCCAAAACAAAAAATTCTTCTCCAAAGATGAATCAATAACTTCACCTTTATAAAAAAGAAAACAGCTGACAACTTTTAAATGATTTAATTCCAGTTTTCAAAAAAAGAAAAAAAAAGGTAAAATCCTGATGGGCACCTCTTGCAGAATGAATAGAAGTGTAGTGTGAAGTAAAACTCTAAGCTAATTTTTCTCCATAGAAATAGCTTATTTTCTAGGGGCTGGAGTTGTGGCTTAGCAGTAGAGCGCTTGCCTAACACGTGCGAGGCCCTGGGTTCGATCTTTAAAAATAAATAAATAAAATAAAGGTATTGTGTCCAACTACAACTAAAAAAACATTTTTTAAAAAAAGAAATATTTGCTTTTCTTACTAATTCTTAAGTGATAATTCCTTTTCCCGTCATTTGGCTAAGCTGAGTTCATATCTTCAATTTATATGTAAACTAGCTTATATATCCATTTAGTTACCTTTTATTTTATTTTTTACTGGTTCTGTATTATTTCCACTCATTTCCTTTAAAATTCTAGCACCTAGCAAGAATATTTCTTCCTTATTTTTCCCCTCTTATAGTACTGTTTGATTATTCTTCCCAGTTATTTTGCAAAATCAATTTTATAATAATTTTATCAAGTTCTATAATGTATTCTTTGACTTTTAATAGGGATATGCTAAATATATACATTAATCTGAAAAATATCATCTTTACAATCCACAATTGTACTCTGTCTATACTCATTTGGTTTTTAAAAAATTATTTTATTAAAGTTTATGAGTAAGATCACTTTTTTAGTTATCATTTCTAGTTATTGCTAATGTTTAGGAAAGATAAGGGCATTTGCATATTTATATTTTAATTGCCTATCCACAGAATGCTCTAAATATCCCTAGTAGTTTTATAGTAGTTTAGTTTGTGTTTTATGTTTTTCAAATGCTTTTTTGTTTCCTTTTCCCGTCAGTCTTTAGTTCTCATTTTTAAAAACTCTTATTGTGGGACTGGGGTTGTGGTTCAGTGGTAGAGCGCTTGCCTGGCACGTTCAAGACCCTGGGTTTGTGCCTAAGCACCACATAAAAATAAACAAAATAAAAGTATTGTGTACAACTATTTAAAAAAAATTTTTTTAACAAACCTCCTTATTGTGATTTAAAAAATTGGGGGTGTAAAATTTAAAAATCATGGTGACAAAAAGCACCTCTTTTTTTAAAAAGGGAAATGTTGCTGAATTTGTGCTCCCATTAATAAAGTCAGCTCTTAAATTTTTTAAAATTCTTAATATTTATTTTTTTAATATCAAGAAAAAGCAGCCCTAAACCCCAATTTTAAGATGTTTTAAGACTAGATGTTGCATTTAATCAAATGTTATTTTTTTACTTTTATTGACAGGATTTTAATTATTAAAGTTATTATGTGGTTTTTGATCTTGACAATTTACATTTCATTGAGTCATCTGTTCGTTCAGAGAGAATTCCTCTCTGGGAATCAGAGTAGCCTTCCATGACTCTTTTTTTTTTCCCCCCTCCCCTACAAATCAAATCCAGGGCCTCCTGGCTGCTAGGCAAGTGCTCTACCACTGAGTCACACCCACAGCCACCTCAAATCACTCTTTTTTTTTTTTTTTTTTTTTTGATGTTAACATATTTTATTTAACTTAATATATCCGGATGATAATTTTAACATGCAATCAATATATGTTAGTGGTTACAGTTTTACGTTCTTTTTTGCATGCCAAATCTACAAATTCCAGTCTATATTTTTTGCTTAAAGCATACTTCAATTTGACCTACCCACATTTCAAGCGCTTAATAAGCCACATATCTAGCGACCACTGTATTAGTCCAGTTTTATAGTTTTCAGTGTACAGAAGATTATGGATATTTGATAACTAGGCCCTAAGGTATATAAGTTTTTAAAAAATATTATGACAATATCACTTTTTTAAAGTTCATATTTCACTTATTTGTTGAGGATATATACATATGCAGTTTTCCCATAGTATCTGTGGGGAATTAACTCCAGGACTATCTGCAGATGCCAAATTCCTTGGATGTTCATGTCTCCTACATAAAATGTCCTATAGGCAATGCAAGGTCTTCCACATATGTTAAGTCATGTCTAGATTTCTAATACAATGTAAATCCTAGAGTAAATCATTGTTCTATTGTATTAAGTAATAATGATAAGAGAAATGTCTGTGCATGTTTATTACAGAGGTAAAAAAATTTTAAGGGTTTTTTAAATTCTCCGTTGGATGAATATTTTCATGGGGAAGTTATGATATTACTCTTTTTCATATCCCTCCTCATATTTTCTTCATGGCAGTTATCACTGTTATCTTTAGCCTATTTGTTTACATGTGTTTTGTTGTCTGCTATGCAGGGGGTACTCACTGGTATTGATTGCTTTAACATTGATCAAATCGGATCACCGATGTATTAAATTGTGATAGACCCTGATCTATCATTGCAATTACTATCTTGGAGCTGGTGGAGTCCAAATCTGTTCTTATATCCTGACTTTTCCTGCAGTTCTCTTTGAAAGTCATCTCTTTGTGGAATGGCCTTTCACTCAGGAGGGAGTACTGTATAGAATTGACGTGCTTCAATTTCTTTTTTTTTTTTTTAATATTTTTTAGTTGTCAATGGACCTTTATTTTATTTATATCTGGTGCTGAGAATCGAACCCAGTGCCTCTCACTTGGTGAGCAAGTGCTCTACCACTGAGCTACAACCCCAGCCGCCCCCCCACCCCCCATGTGCCTCAATTTCTGAGCTAATATTCTGACCTGCTGCTCCTGGACACAATGAGATCTGGGATTTATATACACTTTGATTCAAAGATTGTACAAATAATAACTCAGTATCCTTAATTTTTTTAAGCAAAAGATAAAGTATTTCCAAACAATAATGAGATCAAGATAGCTACACTAGATAAGAAACAAGACTTGGATTCCAGCCCGGATGTTTTCATTATTTACTGTGACCTGGGTCAAGTTACTTATCCTCTTAGAGTCCTTCTATGTAAAATGAAAAACCTGCATTACACTTACTGATGCCTTCTAGCTGTAATTCAAAATGAATAATTTATGAGAGGAAATTTATAAAATTAATATTGATAAATTACTATCTAAATTGTAAAATAAACCCTAGTAAACTTGCTATCTTATTATATGATGATGGGATAGCAAGATTTTTACATCAAATCATCTATTCCAATTAAATTTAATGATTTGAAGAAGTACTTCTGCAGTAGAAAACTCTGGGATAGTCTCCCTATCCCTCTGCCTATTCTAGAAACGCTCCTCTCTCTCTTTTTCTTCCTCCTATTATAATGCAGCTGAAAAGTGACCCTTATGGCCACATCTAATCATCTGTGGTCCAAGTATGGGTCAGGACCAGTGAGTCCCATTCCCAGGAATTTGGGGTTCATATAGGAAAAAAGATGGAAAGCAATTTGGTCCCTAATGCTTGAAGCAATGAGATGTAGACCTTATATGTACAAGGCATACCATGTTCCCATGTAAAGATGATCTGCAGAAACAAGAGGCAAGCAGAGTATCTGACATTGCTGGTTCCTAGGCTAGCTAGATCTCTGTCTGTAAAGTAGGTTATTCAGTTTGTGCTTGAGAATATTCCAGTGAACGTTTTTATATATTCCTCTTTTTGTCTAAGCTGGTCTGAGTTGGATTTTGTTGTCTTCTCTCTTCTCCACTTCAAATATATCAAAAGTAATACAACTTCTATCTGAATAAAATGAAATGGTTCATCTTCAGATAATCTCCCCACCTAGCCTTGTTGTTCTGTGTGACTTCTGTATGACTTCCTTGAGTTTCCTATTCACGTTACTCCTTTCTTTCAGTTTGAAGTTTCCCATTAGCTTAACGCGTGTAAGATAGACTTTGTCCAGCTAAAGTTGACTTGAATGGCTTAGAGATATGTTCAACTGGATTGACTCACTTCTGAACCCTTCTCCCCTTCATATCCTGTTGCAAAGAGTACTCTGTTTTCCCAAAGGAAAACTCAACAGACACAGATCTATTAACTATGTATAGATTTTTGTTGCACTTGTAAAATAGGCTTTAATTGCATCTACTCAGATCTCAAAGTGAGAGAAAAAATAAATAAATAAATGTGTGATAGTTTGTAGGAAATTGTCTTTTGAACCAAAACAAGATATACAACTAGAATCATGAAAAATCCTCAACATAGTAATATGATTGATGGCATCCTGCATCCTCAGCAACCCAAATTCCAGTATTACATCCATTTGTAACTGTGTTATTATGCACTCCATATAGCAGAACACACTCCTGAGAAAGAACACAAATTATTTGAGCAAAAACTGATGAACCAGCATGAAGAAAAGGGGATGGGGAAATGGGAAAGGTTTTTTATGATATACACCTTTATTTTATTCACTTATTTTTATGTGGTGCTGAGGACAGAACCCAGTGCCTCACACATGCTAGGCAAGTACTGTCTACCGCTGAGCTACAACCCCAGTCCTGGGAAAGGTTTTAAAGTTATAAATTAATATCTTATCCATAACTATTGGTGTATTTTCCTTATATTTTTTTTGGTATCTTGTCTACACATATGTTATTCAAAATAAAATTTCCTAATGAGTTTTCTTTGTAATCTATGTGAATATATGCCCTCAGAAAAAAATTATTTCTATTTCAAAATTACTCTTTATTGAAAATTACACCGGATGCTAAATGTCCACCTTTATAATAAATAAAAACAATAATGTAATGGTAAATTACACTAAAGCAAAACATACTTCTGATAGCCAATATTAGAAAAAAATCAGATTTCAGGATTAGAAAACTTTCTTTCTGTTTAGTCCTAAGGGACCAAGGGATATTCTTTCCCCCCCATAGGCAACGAAAGCCCTGTGAAATGCAAAACAGAGTTTTTAATGCCTTAAAATTGATTTCTCTGACTGTACAATCATTACCAGCAGAGGCCAAAAATCCAAATTATTACTTCCACATCAGGCCTACTAGGGAAGACAGCCCTCGTTTTAGAATTCTTCAAATCTTCCCTCACAGGCATGCTAGGAAAAGCATAATCTACAGGATCACTAATTGGTCTTTTGACACACTGCCAATCTATTGACTCCTAAATGAAGAACAACAGTGAACACTAAGGACAAAACAAAAGTAAAGCTGAGAAACATGGTTGAAAATTGAACTAAAAAGGCAGAGTAAGGAAAAAAAAAAGAGCCAGTCTAACATACATGTAACTTCAGACCTTCAAAGGGAAAACTTCATAAGTGAATCTCTTATTGCTTTAAAAGTTCAAAATACACATATTTATAGAAGAATGGTCCCAAGGTTTCATGGATATTAAGACCTCAGAGTTTCTGTTATAGAAATTAAAAATTATAAATACACTCTCCTATTGCCTTTGTTTCATTTCCATCTCCAGGGTTGATTTATTTTGAATGGTATGACTATAGATATCTTTTTTTTATTATTGGTTGTTCAAAACATTACAAAGCTCTTGACATATCATATTTCATACATTTGATTCAAGTGGGTTATGAACTCCCATTTTTACCCCGTATACAGATTGCAGAATCACATCGGTTACACATCCACGTTTTTACATAGTGCCATAATAGTGACTGTTGCATTCTGCTGCCTTTCCTATCCTCTACTATCTCCCCTCCCCTCCCCTCCCCTTCCCTCCCATCTTCTCTCTCTACCCCATCTACTGTAATTCATTTCTCTCCGTTGTTTTTTCCCTTTCCCCTCACTTCCTCTTATATGTAATTTTGTATAACAATGAAGGTCTCCTTCCATTTCCATGCAATTTCCCTTCTCTCTCCCTTTCCCTCCCACCTCTCGTCCCTGTTTAATGTTAATCTTTTTCTCATGCTCTCCCTCCCTGCTCTGTTCTTAGTTGCTCTCCTTATATCAAAGAAGACATTTGGCATTTGTTTTTTAGGGATTGGCTAGCTTCACTTAGCATAATCTGCTTTAATGCCATCCATTTCCCTGCAAATGCCATGATTTTGTCATTTTTTAGTGCTGAGTAATACTCCATTGTGTATAAATGCCACATTTTTTTTATCCATTCATCTATTGAAGGGCATCTAGGTTGGTTCCACAGTCTAGCTATTGTGAATTGTGCTGCTATGAACATCGATGTAGCAGTATCCCAGATATCTTGATGTTTTTAATCTGTAAATTTTGCCATAACAATCTGCATTTTAAAATGAAAACTTTTCTGGATATAATATCTCCATTTTATGAAAGCTGCTGCTTCATTTATAAATTAATTTTGTGCAGAATTTTCATGACATAAAACATGAAAAACTATAAGGTGCTTTCTCAGATAAATTACATGTAATTCCACATGTATTATGATAACATCAAAATACTCCTAAGTTATCAATGAAACTAAATATAAATTTAATTTTAAAATATTTAATTCTACACATTAAGCTAACTCAAAATTGTATGCATTGTAATACTTTTTTCTTACCTAAAATTAAAAATGAAACGATGTTTAAAATATCATTTAATGGCTTTAATAAGTACTGTGGAAAATTCTGGTTTAGCCAGGCATGTTTGTAATCCCAGTGATTCGGGAGACTGTGGCAGGGGGTCTCAAGTTCAAAGCCAGCCTCCGCAATTTAAGTAAGATTCTGTCTCCAAAAAAAAAAAGAGCTGGAGATGTGGCTCAGTGGTAGAGTGCCCCTGGGTTCAATCCCCATTAACAAAGTAACACAAATTTGAAAGAAGGAAGGAAGGAAGGAAATAAATTCTGGTTTAACTTGTTGGATGTATTTTTCTCTCTTCTTTCTTCCAAAATTACTTGAAAAGGAAAAAAAATTAAAGGTATAAGTCTACAATCATAAAGAGAACTAGAGCGAGACTACCATAGACAAGGAATGCTAAGTTGGTGGAGATAGAAAGCATATTCTGGCTTAGAAGAGCAGAGAAACCTGAAATCAAAGAGCCTAATAATAAATTGAATTAAGCTGATTCTTTCCATAGATCCAGGAAGGGCTCAGTAATTGAAAGTACTGAATAAGGCAGAGAAATACAGAGGGGATCTGACAACAAAGAAACCAGTGGAAAAGAACATTGGAGCCCTATCGTATGAAGCCATCTAACCACTTATCTCACCCTTAAGGAGAGCAGAGTTTATCCTCTATGGTAATTGACCAGACAGGCCCCAGATTTGAGGACTTTAGACACACAGAGTACAGGAATGAGGCACCAGCCTGAATACAAGGAACTAATAAGTTAGGCATAATGAATCTCCCACCTCCAGCCCAATCCTATTCCAGATCCCAGAACATCAGGAGTCAAATATATTCCTCCCAATCAAGACATCAGAGGAGCCTCCTTTGAAGACCCATAGTATTCCCCAATACAATATCTGTACCATTGCTCTACAAAGATGTTCACAAATATCTCCATCACAACAGTTTTCAATAGCTTGTCAGGCCTTAATCTTTAGGATATCTGAATATTGAACCAAGCCTCAGCAGACACTTAAGGAAAGCCTCCAAAATGAATAGCAAAATCAAAAACAGAGAAGAAAAATAAATTTTGTGAGGGGAAGGGATGCAGTCAATAGAAGAGAACTCTGTTTTTTAAATATCTGAGCAATAGACTAAGAGATAAGAGACATTAAGCCAGTCCTTTCCTCCCATGCCTTCCACAAAGATCTAGATTTGAGATCCCTTTAGATATTCTATGGTTTGCCATTATTTTCCATTATTTCTGCTTTGTTGGGATTAAACAATATGCCAAATTCATCTTTTATTTTTAGTAGCATGCAATGCAATATACTTACAACACTTACCAAGACCAAGACATCACTAAAGAAAAAAAAGTTTGCATTCCTCCATTTTGGTTACGCTGTTAAAAGTAATGGTACAATTGGCATCATTTTAAACTCACCTAGGACAAGCTGTTATTTATTCCAAATAATAATAATAATAATAATAATAATAATAATAATAACAACAGGTATTTGTTTATAACAAGTGCTTTACAAGCATACTTTCCTCTAATCCTAGGTGGATACCACCATTGTTCTCATATACAAGTGAGGAGACCAAGGCTTCTAAAGGTCAATTGACATCTCCAAGATAGCAAAGCTAGGATTTGAACCCAAATATGCTAGTCTTAAAGCTTTGCCTTTAACCTCCATATTCACTACTTTTTTAAGATAAAGAAAAATAAAATTACAGTTGTATTGTGATGATATGGAAGTAAGGGGATTAAATGGTAAATTAGAAAGTTTTGCCACTTGACAGATATGTTCCTCAAAATCTTTATAGATTGAAATTAAGAATAAACGTGGAAATGTTCCAGAGCGAGAGCAGAGTTATTCTCCTAGATTGGGGTTACCATGGTCCAACGTTGGGGTTCCTTGCTGCTGTTTCAAAAAAAAAAGCACCCAGCAAGATCAGGGGCTGCCTGGCAAGATTACATGTAAACTCCCATTAATTAAATATGGGAAGAAACATGCATAAAAAATAGAATGTCAGGCTGGGGTTGTGGCTTGGTGGTAGAGAGCTTGCCTAGCATATGTGATGCACTGGGTTTGAGTCTCAGCACCGCATATAAATAAATAAAATAAAGGTCCAGTGATAACTGAAAAAAAATTTTTTTAAATAGAATATCAGTAGTCAATAACCAAATACAACTGGAAAAAATTTTCCCCAGTAATCAAATTTATTATGGAAGCTAAATTTTAATCAGAAGATTGCTTAGTGAACATGAACTTAAAACCCAGAGAGTGCTGGACATGGTGGTATGTGCCTGTTACACCAGTGACTCAGGATGCTGAGGCAGAAAGATTGCAAGTTTGAGGCCAGCCTAGGAAACTTAGCAAGACCCTGTCTCAAAATTTAAAAAAATGAAAAGGACTGCTGATGGTAAAGCATACCTGGGTTCAATCTCCAAAACAATGACAACAAAACAAAAACCAAAGTCCAAAGACAAGCAAGTTATTCTTAATGACTAGTTTCACTGAGCTAATCATCCATCCATCCATTCATTCATCCACTCAATAATTATGTATACTTCACATTTTTCTTACCACCAGAAATACAATTCTAAGAGACAAAGATGTAAGAATGTTCTCAAATTAATGGAGTCAACATTTTAATAAAAAAAATCAAACAATGATTTTAGACACTGACAAATGTAATAAATAAAATTAAGGAAGGTAAGAAGAGGGTTTGGTAGGGTGGTCAAAGAATTTAGCAGGGTATTTGAGATCTGAAGAAGTAAGATACTCAAATATTTGAGATCTGAAAAGATAAGAAAGCCAAATGGGTTAAATCCTAGAGGAGAACAATCAAGCAAAGAAAACAGCAAGTGTAGAGAGCCTAAGGTGGAAATGAGCTAAGTGTGTTTGAGGAATAGTGCAGATGGAGCCCAGTCAGCAAGTAGAGAACAATGCAAGTTGAGGTCAGAAAGCAGGCAAGGGCCAGATCATGTAGTTTCGTAACTCTGATAAGGGTTTTATTCTAAGAGTTATTGGAAGCTGTTCAGGAAGTTTTGAACAGAAGCATAATGTAACCCAGGTTCTAGGAGGCAGGTCTTGTATTTTTTCTCTGGGAGTAGTATTAGGCCTAGATGCTAAGCTAGGGAAGGATATGTGACAATGTCCTAGCTAATGACAAATGAAAGTGCTATATGCAAGTTTCTTAAAGGAGGGGGCATACATTTCTTTTTCTCCTTTCTAATGGCAGCAATGTAGTTATAAATAGCTAAGCTGAAACTTGGGAATCCATACTGAACCATGAGAATGAAGTTTCATATTAAGCATGGAAAAGCAGCAAGATGGAAGAGCCCAGATCTCTGATAATTATGAAACTTCCAGGCCAGTTGTGAACCACATATGCTTACCTGAGAGATACATTCATATCTCGTTACAGGTTTTCTGTCACTTGCAGCTGAATCTAATCCTAACTAGCACACTTATTTCTTACCTTATTTGAGATTGCAAATGAATAGACATTTTTATTAGAGAAACATCATTATACATAGTATTTGGGTTCATTTGACAAAATCATATGTGCAAGGAATTCCAATCCCCATTCCTACCAACCTTTTCCTTCCCTCCTCCATGCCCCTATTCTCCCTATTCTATTCTTCTAAACTTCTTTTCTTTTATGTATATATAAAAGTGAAATTCCTTTTGATAACTTTATATGAATATAATAAGATTTTGTTAAATTCATTTTTCTTCCCCTTTCTCTTCCTTCCTCACTCTCTCCTCCTTCTCCTACTCTTATCTGTTCCTTTATGATATACCATCCCCTCCCCAACTGCCTTCTTTCCTTGTTTTGCTCTGACTTCCACATATGAAAGAAAATATTTGACCCTTAATTTTCTGAGTCTAGCTTATTTCATTTAGCATGGTTTTTTCAATTTCTATTCATTATTTCATTCTTCTTTATGGCTGAGAAAACTCCAATGTGTGTGTGTGTGTGTGTGTGTGTGTATACATTTTCTTCATCCATTCATTTATTGATGGGCATCTGGGTTGATTCTATAATTTGGCTTTGTGAATTGTGCTGCCATAAACATTGAAGGGGCTGTATCACAATAGTATGCTGATTTTAGATCTTTGGGATAAATACCAAGGAGTGGGACAGTTGGGTCATATGGTAATTCCATTCCTAGTTTTTTTGAGGAATATCCACACTGCTTTCCAGAGTGGTTGTACCAATTTGCAGTCCCACCAACAATGTAAGAGTGTGCATTTTCCCCCACATCCTCACCTGCATTTACTGTTATTCATGTTCTTGATCATTGCCATTCTGACTGGAGTCAGATAAAATCTTAAGTTGATTTACATTTCCCTAATTGCTGAATATGCTGAACACTTTTTTATATATTTGTTGGCCATTTGTATTTCTTCTTATAAGTTTCTGTTTAGTTCTTTGGCCCATTTATTGTTTGAGCTATATGTATTTTTGGCATTGAGTTTTTTGAGTTCTTTATATATTCTGGATATTAATCCCCTATCAAAGGAGTAGATGGCAAAGATTTCCTCCCATTTTATAGGCTCTCTCTTTGCTTTCTTTTTTCTTTTATGGCTTTTTTATTTTTAAATTTATTCTAATTTGTTATATATGACAGCAGAATGCATTGCAATTCAAATTACACATACAGAGCACAATTTTTCATGTTTCTGGTTGTACACAAAGTAGAGTGATACCATTCGTGTCTTCATATGTGTACTTAGGGTATGATGTCCATCTCATTTCACCGTCTTTCCTACCCTCATACTCCCTCCCTTCCCCTCCCACCCCTTTGCCCTATCTAGAATTTGTCTAATCCTCCCATACCCCCCATAACCTCATTATGAATCAGCATCCTTATAGCAGAGAAAACATTCAGCATTTGGTTTTTTGGTATTGGCTTACTTCACTTAGCATTATATTCTCCAACTCCTTCCATTTACCTGCAGATGCCATGATTTTATTCTCTTTTATTGCTGAGTAATATTCCATTGTGTATATATACCACAGTTTCTTTATTCATTCATCTACTGAAGAACATCTAGGTTGGTTCCACAATTTAGCTATTGTGAATTGTGCTGCTGTAAACAGTGATGTGGTTGTGTCCCTGTAGTATGCTATTTTTAAGTCCTTTAGGTATAGATCAAGGAATGGGATAGCTGGGTCAAATGGTGGTTCCTTTCCAAGTTTTCCAAGGATTCTTCATATTGCTTTCCATATTGGCTGCACCAATTTGCAGTTGCACCAGCAATGTATGAGTGTGCATTTTTCCCTCTCTTCACTTTCTTAATCATTTCCTTTGCTGTGCTGAAGCTCTTTAAGTTGATGGCATCCCACTTATTGATTCTTGGTTTTATTTCTTGAGTTTTAGGGATCTTGTTGAGGAAGTCGGTGCCTGTACCTATATGATGGAGTGTTGATCCAATGTTTTCTTCTAGCAGTTGCAAGATTTCTGGTCTAACTCTTTGATCCTTTTGATATGACTTTTGTGCAGAGTGAAAGATACAGATCTAAATTCATTCTTTTACATATGAACATCAATGTTCCCATCACTATTTACTAAAAATGCTCTCTTCTCTAACATAAATTTTTGGTACCTGTGACAAGTATCATATGGCTGTAAAAATTTGAGTTGGTCTCTGTGTTTTCTATTCCATAAGTCTTTGTGCCTCTTTTGATGCCAAAATAATGCTGGTTTTGCTACTATAGCTCTGTAGTATAGTTTGAAATCAGGTATTGTGAGGCCTCTTGCATGACTTCTCTTGTTCAAAATTGCTTTGGCTACTCTGGGTCTTTTATTCTTCCCAAAGAACTTCAGGACTGTTTTTTTTCTCTAGTTCCATGAAGAATGTACTTTGATAGGGATTGTATTGAATGTGTATATTGCTTTTGGTAGTATGGTCCTTTTGTCAATGTTAATTCTGCTTATCCAAGAACATGGGATATCTGAGTTCAGCTTATTTCAGGTAGCATGATTTTTCCCATTTCTATTCACTTACTCCATTATTTCATTGTTCTTTATGGCTGAGAAAAACTCCATTGTGTGTATATATACATTTTCTTAATCCATTCATCTGGGTTGATTTTATAATTTAGCTTTGTGAATTTTGCTGCCATAAACATCGAAGTCGCTCCTAAAGTTCTCGTAAATTCCTTTCTTCAGTGTTCTATAGTTTTCCTAATAGAGACCTTTCACCTCCTTGGTTAAATTAATTCCAAGATTGGTTGGCTGGTTTGGTTTTATTGTGGTTGTTGTTGGTGGTGGTATTGTTTTAGATTATTGTAAAGAGGTGAGTTTTCCTGACTTCTTTCTTAGCTGAATGACGTTGGAGTATATAAAAGTAATTGATTTATGAGTGTTGATTTTGTATCCTGATAATTTGCTCAACTTATTTATCCGTTCTGGAAATCTTCTGGTGGAATTTTTTGTCTTAGAAGATACAGTTAGGATCATGAATGACTAGAAATTTTACTGATTCTTCCCAGTAATACTAATGAACCATACTGGACCTATTCATAGTTAGTAACAGATATTTCATAACTTCACAAGTTGCTCATTATGATTCCAAATTCCATTTAGTAAGAAGCCCTGATCTATCCACTGAAGTCTGCTTTTTTTTTCTCCAGTGGATCACTCAGTATTATTTTTATTTGACCCTTTAAGATATGGGGATGCAATTCTGCCTTCTACCCTAAAAGTCTTTTGAAGACTTTGATGGAATTCTCCATTTGTTCTTATCTTAGGACCACACAACAATAACCAATATTAAAATTATGTTGAATTTGTTTCTGGAAAAGTTTTGGCTTTGTCTGACTTTTCTGTTGCAACTTCCAAGGTCATTCTACAGAAGATGCAAAAGTGGTGGGAAGAAGTTGAAGACACTAGAGACAGAAGGCGAAGGGGAAAATCAGAAGAAAGGAATGGCCTTTATTAACTAAGGATCCAAGGATCAGAGTTTTTCCCAGTCATAATTCTCTGAAGAATAATCCAAGTGATTGTTTGTATCAACAGTTTGTTCCTTTTTATTGCTGAATAGTCTTCCTTGGTGGATTACCACACTTTTAACTATTTACTCATTGAAAATGTCTGAATTATTTCCAATTATTATAAAAAAGCTGCTTTAAAAATTCATGTACAGGCTGGGGATGTAGCTCATTGGTAGAGCACTTGCCTCGCACATGTGAAGCACTGGGTTCGATCCTCAGCACCACATAAAATACATAAATAAAGAAAGATACTGCGTTCATCTACAACTAAATACACACACACATAATTCATGTACAGATTTTATGTGAAAATAAGTTTTCATTTCTCTGGGAAAAGTTCTCAAGGGTACAACTGCTGGTATCAAAGGATAGTTATAGTTTTTGTTTTTCCCCCAACAGCAATGTATGAATGATTTGATTTCTCCATGTCCTTACCAAATTTTATTGTTGACAATTATGAATTTAATTTCAGCCATTCAGATAGGTGTGTAGTGATATGTCATTGTGGTTTAGTTTGCATTCATTTAATGGCTAACGATGTCCGCTAAGTTTTGAATATCGAGTCAGCCTTGAAATTTAATTACTCTTTTATATTGCTGAGTCCTGTAAATTTTTAAATCCATTTTCATGAGAAATATTGGCCTGAAGTTCTTTTTTTGTACCGTTTTTGTCTGGTTTTGGTATCAGGATTGGGGTAACTACATAAATTGGGAATAGTTCCCTCCTATTTTTCTGAAAAACATTGTCACAGGCATTAATTCTTTAAATGCTTGATAGAATTCTCCAGTGAAAGCACCTGGAGACTTCTTTTAAGGAAGTTTTAAAATTGTGAATTTAATTTCCTTAGTAGCTATATGGCTATTCAAATAATTTCTTTTACGTTGGATGAGTTATGATCATTTGTATTGTACTATTGAATTTACCCTTTTTTGTTGTTTAATCTCTTTTTTTCTTGGTTCCCAAGTTTCCTATATTCCTTCTTTTGTAATTTTCTTTCTGTTTTAGAGAATTTCCTGTAGCTATTCTTTTTAGAAAAAAGTCTGCTAGTGATAAAATATGTTTCCCTTCATTTGAGAATGTTATTTCTCCTTCATTCATAAAGGATATTTTGCTGATTTGGGTTGAGTTGTTTTTCTTCTGAGCGCTTTAAAAATGTTGTATCACTTCTTTGTTGTTGCCAAGGTTTCTCATGTGAAATACACTGTTGTTTAGATTGTTTTCCCCCTTATAGTGAAGGTGTGGTTTCTTCTTTGCTTTCAAGATTTTTTTTCTTTGTTTTCAAAGGTTGAACTATAGTGTGTCTTGGCAAGAATGTCTTTGACTCTTTCCTATTTAGGTTTCACTTCTCTCTTTTTTAGAACAACAACTTTATTGAGATATAATTTATATACCATAAAATTCACCCTCTTAAAGTTTGGAGTTTGGTGACTTCTAGTATTCAGAGTGTTGTGCAACCTTCACCATCTAATTTTACAACACTTTCATCACCTCAAAAAGAAACCCTATACCTATTAGTAACCATTCTTTATTTCTCTTTTCCCAATTCCTGGAACCACTAATATACTTTCTGCCTCTATATATTTGGCTATTCTTGACATTTCATATAATTATACGATGCGTGGGTTATGTAACTGGCTTCTTTCACTTAGCATAATGTTTTCAAGTTTCATTCATACTGCAATACATATTGGCACTTCACTCCTTTTTAGTGTCAATTAATATTCCATTGTATAGCTATATTATATGTTTAATCATGAATCGATTGATGGACATTTCAGTTGTTCTAGATTTGGGGCATTCAAATAATTACAAATAATGCCACTATGAATATTGTGCACAAGTTTTGTGTAGGTATGTTTTCATATCCACTAGGCGTAGAATTTCTGGGAGATACAGAAACTCTATATTTAATAGCTTGAGGAACTGCCACATTGTTTTCCAAAGCAGCTGTAGTATTTCATATCCCTACCAGCAATGTATGAGGGCTCCATTTTCTCCACAAACTTCCCAATACTTGTTCACTGCCCTTATTATTGCTTTCCTAATGGGTGTGAAGTGGTGTCTCCTTGTTTTGATTTGCATATTCCTAACAGCTAATGATATTGAGCTTCTTTTCATATCTTTATTAGTCATTCATATAGACATTTGGAGAAATATATGTATAGATCCTTTATCCATTTTTTATTAGGTTGTCTTTTTGTTATTGAGATAAGCATTCTGTATTCTAGATAGAAGTCTTTTATCCATTATGTGACTTGTAAATATTTTCATTTTCTTTTTTTTTTGAGGGGGCAGGTACCAGGGATTGAACTCAGGGGCACTCAACCACTGAGCCATATCCCCAGCCCTATTTGTATTTTATTAGAGACAGGGTCTGAGTTGCTTAAAGCCTTGCTTTTGCTGAGGCTGGCTTTGAACTCACAATCCTCCTGCCTCTGCCTCATAAGCCTTTGGGATCATTTTCTTTTTTAATGGTGGTCTTTGAAGCGCAAAAGTTTTAAATTTTGATGTTGTCAACTGTCCTTGTTTTTCTTTTCACACCCCCTCCCCCTAGCTGGCCCCCAGTGGCATATCTAAGAATTCTTAATGTCTCAAAATTGACTTCTATGTTTTCTTTACATAAGTTTATACTTTCAACTCTTACATTTACTTCTATGATGCATTTTGAGTTACTTCTTGTAAATAACATGAGGCAGAGGTTCTTTTGCATGTGGATACTCAGTTGTCACAGCATTATTTGTTGAAAAGAGTAACTTGCTCTCATTAAACTGTTTTGAAACCTTCATTGAAAATTCACCAACTCCTTGAATGTATAGTTTATATCTTTTGCCAAATTTCATAAGTTTTCAGCCATATTTCTTCCAATAGTTTTTATCCCCACCCTCTTGCTTTTCTCCTTCCGAAAGTCTATTGACATGAATATTAGATTATTTGTTATAGGCACTCAGTTCCATGAAATCTTGTTGACCATTTTTTCCACTCTATTTTCTCTTTTTTTAGACTGGGTAACTTATATTCCCAGGTTCTCTGATTCTTTGTTCCCTTTATTCTGTTGTAAACCTAACCACATATTTATTATAATTATTGTATTTTTTTAGTTCTAAATTTTCCGTTTGATTTTTCTTTATATCTTCTATTTCTTTGCTGAGACTTTCTTTTTGTTTCAAGTGTTTTTTAAAATTTGTTCTAATTAGTTACACATAACAGTAGAATGATCTATGATACATCATACATAAATGGAATATAATTTCTCATTCTTCTGGTTATACATGATGTAGAATCCCACCAGAGGTATAGTCATATATGTACATAAGGTAATAATGTCTGATTGATTATACTACCCTTCCTACCCCATTTCAAATGTTTTTGTAGTTGCTCAGTGAAGTATTTTTTAAAAATATCTGCTTTAAAATCTTTGTCAGGTAATTCTAACATTTCTATATTTGGGGTTTGTCATTTTTTAAAATGCAATTTGAGATCTTCCTGGTTCTTGATGCATACTTTTCAATTGAAACCTGCACACTTGGGGTGTTATAAGATTTGGGATCTTTTAAAAAATATTCCCTTTTAACTTTTTTTTTCTTACCAGTGCTATCAGGGTGAGAGGGGTGAGGAAAAGCAGGCACCACCTTATTATTGCCAGTTTGTCAGAGAAATCCAACTTTCCCTCTGATACCCAATGATACCCAAGATGGGAGGTTCCTCATTACTGCCCCATGATGATGAAATCCTGGATCTCTATTTGATACTCACTGATATCATCTAGGCAAAGAGGGGTTGGGTCACCTTGTTAGAGACTGGGCTCTCCATTAAGCCTTTGCTGAGATGAATTGGGTAGGGTTATGATTTTTTTCTGTGATTTTTGGCTGGTGTAAGCAGTTATGATCTAAAAGTTTTCTCTCTGCTGTGCTGTTCCCTTTCTGATCCTTCAGCTACAGAGAACATTGTTTTGATGGGGCTTTTTTTGTCCGTGCCATTGGTATTTCCAGGTTGGTAAGTTCTTCAGCTTCGAGTCTGGGATATATGAGAAAAAAAGCAAACTTAGAGAATTATCATTATGACGTTCCTTGGATCCTGACGTCCCTAGTTAGTCTGTTTTCTCTCCACTGTTTGGAGTCTTCTTGTGTTTTCCCTATATATAATGTTCAGGACTTTAAGCTGTACTCAGTGGGAGGAATAGAGAAAAGCATGCTACTCTCTTTTTCCAGAAGTGCAAGTCTAAGTAGATCTTTTTATAAATCAAATCATATTTTAAACACTAGGAGGCATTAATAGTTAAAAGAACTTTGGAATTAATCCTTTCCTAGTTAATAATAACTCCCTAATTTTTCATTCTATAAATTAAAAATTTATATGTGGGTTTGCTTTAAATGAGAAATACCAATAGATTATTTACATATTTCTGAATATTAACCATAAAAATCCTCTTTCAACATTTGAGTTAAATTCTTCTGAATAATTACTTTACAAAATATTTTTCCTTAAAGCCATCCTGAAGACATTGCAGCAGAAAGACAATTCTTTAGACTGTCTAGTGCTAAATAATATAATGAGAATCTCATCTTTCCATAAGCATAGGTGGAAACAATATTTCTCAGAAGTATTCTATTTTAGAAATTTGCCTGTATCTAAAAGAATATTTCACTATATTCTAGAGTTTCTACATACTCACTAACAATTGCCTATTAAATATATTTATTTAAAAATTTTTGGACTATCTGTTGGATATATTAGACTATTGGGTTTTTAAAAATAATCATTCCTTTTCAAACTTCCATTCATTATACAGTAAGTAATATTTTCATTTATTGCCCTCTATCTGCCTGGTATTCTGCTAATGAGCCCTTTAAATATTGTTTCTTATTTAATCCTGTTTAACACAAAAGAAAGTGAAGCTCAAAGGGACTAGACAGAAATCGTTCACAAGTAGTAAAGCCAACATCTGCATATAGGTCCTCTGCCTCTCACTTGTTTTGACAATGGTACATCTGACAAGTTAAGCATCTTTTTCTTCCTAGATGAAAGATTATAGGTAGGCTTCCTCCCTTGAAAGCTATTTTGCAACTGCTAACATTCCTTGATTTTTTATCTTGGTAAATTTTTTCACCTAAGGAGGAGACTAACATAGAAATTAAAATGTAAAATAACTATTAAAAAAGTTTTAACAGTTCAAAACAAAGTTTACTATTTTTAATTTTAGTGTATGTCATTTAAAAACATCAACAATTCTTCAAAGTTTTATTACATGAGCATTGTAATACTGTATTGGGTATGAAGAGAAAACACTACTAGATAGCTGCCATTATATGTGCAAATGGTGCAAAGAGAAAACAAAAAAAAGTAGGAAAAGAAAAACAAAATAATACACCCTTATCAATGGTAAGAATTATTGTTAAAAGCATGTATTTTTAATTGTAGTAGAAGATAGAAAAAAAAGACTATATGTGTAAACATTTCTATTCAAAACAAAACTATTTTAACGTTTTCAATTAAGCTTTATAAAAGAATATCTAGTTTGCCTAGTCTCGATTTTATATCTGATAATCAAAATTTTTTCTCTCAAAAGATTTTAACCAATAAATCTTGCACATGCCAAATAATACTTCACTCCCCTTCAACTCATTTCAATTATTTCCAAAGTATTAATCATGTGAATTCCTTACTAATCGTTAGTTAGTAGTTCTTGTCATTATTTGCTATTCCTTCTGATTTTTAAAAATACTCCGTTTTTTTTTTTTTTTTTTTTTTAGTCTTTAGCAAAATAGAAAGCAGACACTTTATGTTCTCTGATTTATACAGATCCCTACTCCACAGTGCAAATTTTACAGTGTGAAAAAAGGACTGTTATTTGGATAAATATACTTATCTGGGTAAATGTCCCTGCTGACATGCTAAACTACCATATTAAAATGGTCACATTAAATTGTTTTCTTAATAACCTATTTGGAGGGGGGTCTCTTCCCATGCACACTACTGAATCCAATTGCTATTAAATTAACATTAGAAAATGTTGAAGTCATAAGTGTTTTAGTTATTTATAATATTTTGTCTTGCTATGTTCAACTTCTCAATGTTAAAAATGGTTCTTCAGTCTCAAAATTTAAGTTAAATAAACTAGTTGTTCCAGTAAAATGGTGGCCAATTCAAATGAAAATTATTAGCAGGCTTGTTAACAAATCAGCTATTTTTCTAGTACTATGTACTGCAGTTTTATCTGGACTGTACCTGGAAGGTAACAATTGCTAAACATCCTCAGAACATATACAGCACTTTCAAGTAAGATAGTTAAAACTGCTGGCATTTTTACACACGTTGATCATGAGGAATATTATCACCGGCATCATCATCTCCTTAGGAAATAAAGACCACCTCCTCTGTAAATTTTAAAATATTCATATACAGTAAATTTATATGTAAGAATGATCTGGGGGAAGGGAACCAACATATGTCTATTCATTACCATGATACAATTGGGTATAAAAATGTCTACCTCTCCCATTTTGAATTATTTTCTGTTCAGAAAACAGAAGACATTTTAATTTATGATGGCTGGTTAAGGGGAGAAAGGCTTGTTATTTCTATGAACGAGATACTAGTCTTATGTGAGATACACACCTGGAGACGTAAAACAATTTTATAAATTATTTAGCTGGAACTATATAGTAATTTTGTGCTAGCTACAGCATATCTCAAAAGCCTATCTTGTGTTAAGCAGGCACCCACATCTATCTCCCAATGCAATTTCTGCTTTTTACCAGCGAAGTTGGAATTGTATTATTGTGGGATACGCGGCATGTTCGAATAGGCTCCGAGGGCACGGCTGTCACTTGGGGGTTATGCTGGGGCACAGAAGTTCGTTGGGGTAGGGTCATCCTCCTAGGAAGGCACCGCAAAGGCCCCAGGCAACACGCTTGCAAGCCATTTTTCCCTTGGCGCACGGTGCGGGGCACGTCTCCGTGGCTATATTCAAGAGCCAAAGCTCCGGCCTGCGCTGCGGCCGCAGGGGGCGCGAGCATCTGTGAGCCCAGCACAGGGTCCAGATCCCAGGCTGCAGAACCGGCTTAGAAACCGCTGTCGCGCGCCGCTGGACGCTGGACGCAGGCACAGAGGCCCACAGGTCCGCAGGCCCAGGCCGCAGTTTTCCCAGCCCCGCCGCGGTTGCCAAGGCGACCGCCGCCGAATGTTCCCGCGGCGGGCCCCGCCCCCCGGCCAATCGGACAGGCGCTCGCCCGAGCCCAGATTCTCTTTGTTCCGCAGCCATTTCGGGCCCCGGACGGGAGGCAGTGCCGCTTCGGCAGAAGGCCCGAGCGTCGGAGGCCTCTGGGATGGTGTGGGACCGGGTAGGTGGCGTGAGGGTGCGCGGCCCAGGACTGGAGGGGCAGGAGCGGAGACAGGGTATTCCAAAGCTGCCTCATGCGCGGTGGGGAGAAGGCCAGGTTCGCCCGCCCTCCCGATGCCTGCCTGGCCGTTTGGAGTCCGGCAGCCGCGGCGGCGCGATTCTAAGCCCAACAGCTGCGGGCCGGGGCGCCCTGGGGTCGGGGTAAGGGCGGGAGGCGACGCTCCTCAGGTGTCCCAGGGCCCGTTACGTGCTGCGGGAGGCGAGGGTCCGCTGCCCGGCGGAGCTTTTGCCCCCGCCTGTTAAGCCCGGCGTTTGCGAGCCCTTGGGCGCGGTAGTGTGCAGCCCTGGGACGGCTGCTTCTCGCCACTGCCGGGCGCTGCTCGACGTGGGCCGGTCTTTGTCCCGCCCCGGCTCCTTGGGCCCCGGGGTCCCAGGTCCGTGCACACCTTGGTTTCAGAGAGCAGATCCCTTCCTCCCCGCTCTTTTTCCCCCTTGGGGCCTCTTGGCTTCACCGCATGTAAACATGATTTTGCTGTTTGTAACTACGCGTTTTGCGTGGGTTTTGCACTTATTCCACTCCTACGCGTACACGCAACCGGGAACAGCTGCTGAGGAGCAGACTGGCCGCCGCAGACTGGTTTTGGAGTGGCTGGGGTTTTTTTTCCTTTAAAAATGATCTCGTGCTGTTTACCTATTTTAAAAATCAACTGAATTTTGCAATAGTGCTTATAATTTAAATCTGTTATCCTAATCACTGATCGATTTGATTCAGCAACTGATATAAATGTAGAAACTTGAAGTTGGAAGCTGTCTGTTAATTAATTCTGTTAGTTGTATTAAGAAGCTAACCCCCACTCCCCCAAGAAAAGATAAAAGTGCAAGATGTTTGGTGCAGCAGGTATTTGGATTTTTTACGATTGTAAAATGGCTGTCTAATTGTGCTCATTTTTAAGACAATAAAAGTACTTGCTGGAGCTCAAGTTTCCGTATTATATCCATATTTTCATATTGCAGTAATAAGGAAGTGTATTCAGTGAAACACGGAATTCAGTTTTTTGAGAAAGGATTCTGTTTTCCACTTTTCCCCTACCCTATATCCCAATTGTTCTTCGAGAATGACTGCACCAAGCTGAAACTTGCAACTGCAAAAAAGAAATTAGTTTGAAGGTGCAGATTTGTTTCTTGGCAAATGCATCGAGTTTGACAGTAGAGTTTTTACTTCGTGTAATTTAACTAAAACCTATTCAACTATTAATCCTCCATTTTCTTTTCCTAAAATGATCCTCCAGCTTGGATTAGCCTTGATGTGGTTCTTATCTCTGTTCTTTCCGGAAATTATTCAATTTCCCCACCAAATATATAGGAAAAAAATTTTTATACTCTTACCTCCAGTCCCCAAAGCCATTTGCCATTATATAAGGTGAGCAGAATAAGATTTTGGTAAAAATATTCTGATTATAAAATTTTCCATTATCATCACTGGTTATTATATTCATTGTCTTATGACTGTAGTTTTTCCTAATTATATAATGTTAAAGCTATAACATGAATTCAGTTTTTCTAAAAGCCAAGTGAACTGAAATGTATGCCTCTTCTATTTAGAAAAATTTCTTGTGTTTGTTAATCATGTTGGATTCTACAAACTTTTTTTTAAGGACACAACATCTTTATTAATTAATTAATTAAGTGGTGCTGAGAATCAAACCCAGTGCCTCACATGTACAAGGCAAGCTCTCTATGGCTGAGCTATAACCCCAGCCCCCAAACCTTTTTTTTTTTTTTTTTTTAAAGAAAAGATATCAGGTTATAAACCAAGCCATGTGACATAAGTAATGAAATAAGTTTATCAGATATGAACTGAAGAGAGGGGAGAGCAGTAAGGGGAAGTTATTTTTATTGGCCAGGGTATAAAAATTATGAATATTCCTGCAGTTGATTTTTGAATACCTATTAGTTGAGGAAAGATCTTTTTTCCACCCTTAAATAGTTTGGTTTACCATCAAAAGAGTGAGAAATCGAGAGAGACTCGCTTTATTAATTACCTGATGATATTTCAAAAACAATGGGGAACAATGCCATGTTCAAAAAGGAAGAGTGGAATTCCCCAGGTGTTGAGGCGCTTTCTTGGTCCTATTTAGCCAGTGCTATGGTAGATTTCTGGGAGGGTATTGGTAGATGAGGGGTTTACTGGGTTGCAGAGAGAATGAATACAATGGAAGACAGATGTTTGCAAAAGCAGTAACTATAATTTATAGTTAAATAGGTGGGGGTTCTTCTAAGAGAAGTTCTAAAGCCAACTTTGAGTTACTCCAAGACTTGTATACTAGGTAGGATTCTTTGAAGTACTGTCAGTTGGTGTAATAAGTAATAATGTTAGTATTCAGAAGTCTCAATTGTCAAGTAAGATATTGAAATAGGAAATAAGGGCTGCAGATTTGTCTTGGAATTATCTGGAATAGATAAACCCATACAGGAATGGTGGCCACATCTTATTCTGAAGAGGCATTCAATAGCAGAGCAAATATTTGAACTCAGTACTAAAAGAAAACTGGCAACTGAAGATAATAGGTTTGGATTGTTATATGCCTTTTGTTTTAGCAGTACTGGGGAGTGAACCCAAACTCACTCAACCTCTGAGGTAAAATCCCAGCCCTTTCTGTTTTTTTGAGACAAGGGTCTCTCTAAGTTGCTGAGGCTGGCCTTGAACTTGCAGTCCTCCTGCCTTGGCCTCCAGAGTTGCTGGGATTATAGGTGCTTACCACTGTAATACCTATCTTGATATGTTATCCTTTTTAATGGTTAAATCTTTGAAACAAAGCAAAACTTTTTATTATAGTGTAGAGGTTAGAAAAGAAATTTTAGAGCCATACTACTTAGATGCAGATTTTGGTCCCCTCTGTAATTATCTGTGTGACCTTGGGCAAGTTACTTCATCTTGCAATTTTTCATCTCCTAATGATTATGAGGATTAAATGAGTTAATACAATAAGCTCTTAGAACTGCACCTGGCATTGTGATTGTTCCATAAATAATAGCTACTGTTCTCATCAATGTCATTATCATTGTTATTTACTGTAGGAAATAATCATAAAATAAGAATTTTAGAAAACTATTAAATAATCATAATAAAACTTGCCAATAACAGGAACAGGACTTTGCAATAATTGCTATTAATCCCTTTGGTTGCATTTTCCTCCAATATATTTTCTGAATTTATTTGATTTTTTTAATACAGTTAAGATTTTGCTATTATGAATAATTTTGTATTTTTTTTAACCTGGCATCATAAGCATTTTATTATGCTATTGACTTATTTTGTCAGCTTTTCTTATGGGCACGTAATGTTTGTGTGACTCTCTCATAATTAAAGAGCTTTTTTTTTTTTCAATTATAAAAGAGTATGGTGAGCATGCTTGTTCATAAAGCAATTTATGTGTTTTGTATTGTTTCTCTAAAGTGAAAATATTAGGGCAAAGTATGTGATCATCCAAAGTTTATGGCCTGTATTGCCAAATTGCTTTTATTTAAAGAAATATAAAAATGGTCTTAAAGTAAATTGGAGCAACACAGATTTATTGACCCTATTGAACTGGGGTAAAAAGAAAGAGTGAATTAACATTTTTTTTTTCTTGTAATGTCTTAGGCATTTTAGCATACATTGTTACTTTTACAACCATTATTTTTATGCTCCTCTGGTATAAATGGAAGTTACTTCAAATTTTACTTATTGGAGAAGGAAGATTAGATAAGTACTTTGCCCTCTCAGTGTTCAAGCCTGAATCTGAATCTAGATCTGCCTGATTGAAAGTGCATGCTTACTTTGTATTGCTTATATACTATACATATTCAGAATCTTATATAAGTAATTATAAATTATAGACCACATTACTGAGATAGTTAATTGAGCTGGAAATAATGAAGAGTCACAAAGTTAAACCAGATAGAGCTTTACTTTCTATGTTCATTTTAGGAGAGGATAAAAAGAAATCCTTACCTGAATGAGATAAAATTGTTAATGAATATATAAAGCAGGATTCTAAAATCAATGCAGTAAGTATTTTAGGATGCAGCATTCTTTGTAATGATATCAGTACAAATATGAAAAAAGAAATTATCAAAATTTGTTTAAATTTGGTGACTCAGAGAAGTTAAAGACCCATTAAATAATTAATTGAAAAATACACTTGGTAAAATCCCTGGTAAAGTTGATGAAATTCTTAATGGAGAAATAAGCAAAAAAAAAAAAAAAATTAATGGAAATGTTCCAGGTAAGGAGAATAAAGGGAACTAATTTTATACTGAAAAATTAAGCAAAGATAGAAATATAGGGGCTGGGGATGTGGCTCAAGCGGTAGGGCGCTCGCCTGGCATGCGTGTGGCCCGGGTTCCATCCTCAGCACCACATACCAACAAAGATGTTGTGTCTGTCGAGAACTAAATAAATAAATAAATAAATATTTAAAAAAAAAAAAAAAAAGATAGAAATATATACAGATTTTTTTTTTTTTTTTTTTTTTTTTGATACCAGGGATTGAACTCTGGGGTGCTTAACCACTGATCCACATCCCCAGCCCTTTTTTGTATTTTATTTAGAGACAGGGTCTCACTGAGTTGCTTAAAACCTTGCTAAATTGCTGAGGCTGGCTTTGAACTCTTTTTTTTTTTTTTAATATTTATTTATTTTTTTTAGTTTTCAGTGGACACAACATCTTTGTTTGTATGTGGTGCTGAGGATCGAACCCGGGCCGCACGCATGCCAGGCGAGCGTGCTACCGCTTGAGCCACATCCCCAGCCCGGCTTTGAACTCTTGATCCTTCTGTTTCAGCCTCCAGAGCTGCTGGGATTACAGGCGTGCACCACCACGCCTGACTAAAACATACAGATTTGAGTGCATTTTATAATGGACTCTGAAGACTTTAGTAAAATAATTATCTTTATCCTAGATGCATAAATCCTACCATAGATGAAATTGTTCATCTCGGAAAGTCAACTTCCGGTTGCTTTTGTCTTTACTGAGGAAGGCATTAGAGAAGAGAGGTATTTTAGTAAATCATGAATATATACTAAATAAATGATTATGAATAGATGATATCCACCAGATATTAAAGAAATGAACATAAAATTTTGGAACCATTGATCATTTGTGTTTTTGAAAAATACTCGATAAACTGAAAATGTAAGTTGTTTATTTTAGCTGGAACATAGGAAGAGAGGGAAAGATGACAAACTACAAAAAACTTTGCCGTTTATTAGTGCCAGGATTATCTTTTGTCCTCCATAGATTTTTGTACCAGTGGGGAGAGAGAAGTAAACATTTGAGTGCAGGCACAGGTTTTGTGATATAAATCTGTACAGGCCCCAAGGAGGGCTACCATAGACTCCTTGAAGAGAGTGGAGGAGTGGCGGGCCAACTAGGCATTTCAGGGACCTGAAAAGTATAGAGCAGGATCCACAGACTTTCTCTGTAAAGGGCTAGATAATAAGTATTTTCTACTTCATGGGCCGTAACAACTCTGCCATTGTAGTACAACACAGACAGAAGGTGAGAAAACTAATGGATGTCGCCAGAGTTGACTGGAGGGCCTTAGACAACTTCTAAAATACAGTACAGAGTTTGAGGCAGCCTGGGCAACATAGTGAGATCCTGTCTACAATACTATTACTACTACTACTAATAATAATAATTTAATTTTTTCTTTCTTTAAAACACAGCACAGGGGGATTTGAGGAGGAGACAACCTCCTGAGCCTTGTGTTGCCCTAACATGAACCATTTGAAAGATTTGAAATCAGGAAATTTCATTATTTGTATGAACCATTAAGAAAAGAATAAAATAGTTTTAAAGCATTACATATCAATAAGAGAAAAACGATTCAGTTTTTTAAATGAGCAAGTTCACAGAAAATAAAGTAGAGCTATCAGTAAACATGAAATAATGCTCTACTTTACCAGTAGGAAAATACAAAATAAAGCAGTATTTTTTCTCCTATCATACTAAAATGTTTTGCTAGTATGTTGACACTTTGTAGGGAAACTCTAAATTGGATAATTTGGATAAATCATTACAACTATTTTAATTGTAAAGTAAAATCATGTTTGACCTAGCAGTTTCCATTTCTTAGAGAAACACATGGTATATCAAGAGCTGTTGTGTATTAGGATGTCTTTGTCAGTAACCACGGAGCCTCTTTCAGATCACTTTTCATTTCCTGCACTCCATTCATCAGAGCCTATTCTTATTGGGTGTGATGGCACACGACTACAATCCCAGCGACTTGAGAGGTTGAGGCAGGAAGATCACAAGTTCAAGACCAGCCAGGACAATTTAGTGAGACTCTTGTTTGGAAATAAAATTTTTAAAAGAAGGCTGGGGATTTAGCTCAGTGGTAGAGCACTTTCCTAGCATACCTGAGGACCTGGGTTCACCCCCAGTACCCAGCCGCATATTCTTTTCCCCTAAATCTGTCTTCTCTGTCTCTGTCTTTTAAAACAAAACAAAACAAAACAAAACAAAAAACTTCTCCAACTCTTCAACCCCTTTGGAATTTACTGTCCATCATTTGCAAAATCCAGTCTCAACCTATTCTTAAATATTCCCTTCATTTTCTTTTTCTGATTCAAATCTTACTCTTCCACTGTGTAGTTGTGCCTGGTTTTGTTTGTTTGTGTGTTTGTTTGTTTACATAGCTTTCCTTACCACTGTTCTGGAGATGGGAAAGGTGTCTACCACAAATCTCCTTGCTGCTTTCAGACTGTTCTCTCTCCTTTCTCCCTAAAAATCCTAGACTTTGGGTTATATCATAAAGGCCCAAGTGCCACCCAGAATTTTATATTGATCTAGAATGTATGTGTGTGTGTGTGTGTGTGTGTGTGTGTGCGCGCGCGCGCGTGCGTAATGAATAAAATGGATATATATATATATATATAAAATAGATCTTTCCAATACCCTGGCCTCTTTCCCTAGACATCTCTTTCAGTGCTCTTCCCATCTACCCTATCTCAGCCAGTCATTTCCACAAAGATATCCTCTTTGTATTGTCAACAACTGCCATGCTTCCAAAGTTACCATTTCATGTTGTTCTACTCTGTGACCAGTGCTTCCTAGTTTTGAAGTTCATTCATAGTGCCTCAACCCTAACCATCTTCTGCTCTGAATGGAATCTCCAGTCCATTGATCCTGTTACTATTGTTCTCACTTACCTTCTTGATATTTCTACTTCCTTTCATGGGGAATTTACTCAGCTTAAATTCCATGGTTAATTGCTTTGGATCTCATTCCTTACTCTTTGCTTGTTTGGCAAGACCAGGGTTGTAGTTAAAACCAAGCTTTTTTTTTTTAATATTTAATTTTTAGTTTTAGGTGGACACAGTATCTTTGTTTTATTTTTATTTGGTGCTGAGGATTGAACCCAATGCCTCATACATGCTAGGTGAGCACTCTACGACTGAGCCACAACCCCAGCCCCAGAAAAACCAAGCTTTTTGAGTGTGCTTGCTTGTGTAGCTGGTGTGGCCAGAAAAAAGCACAGGATCACACATGACCACAAACCTCAAGTGGGTCCTTCATGCTGCCTGGTGGTCCTGTATTTTCCTAGTCTGTTCACCCCACGTTTCTAAGTGACTATTTTCATGTTTTCTTTTCCTCAGATGTCCTATTACTCTCTTCCCATCCTCACTTTAAGCTAATGACCTTGGTTTCTACTTTGTAAAAAAATTAATTAGAATTTCACAGACTCGGGGCTGAGGTTGTGGCTCAGCAGTAGAGCACTCGCCTAGCACGTGTGAGGCGCTGGGTTCGATCCTCAGAACCCCGTAACAATAAATAAAGACATTGTGTCCAACTACAACTAAAAAAATATTTTTTCAAAAAAGAATTTCATAGATTCACCACCCCACAAACCTGCTAGTGTATGTGGTAATATGTGCTGTCTTCCTGCCTGTTACCTTAGATTAACTCCTCCTGTTGTCATCTGCAATGTTTTGAGGACATTGCTTTAGCCTCTCTTACATCACCCATTTTCTTCTCTTATTGAATCATTTCTACTAGCAACAGACATGTTATTACACTCATTCCTCAGTATGTGTGGGAGATTGGTTCCAGGACATCTGCCTCACAGGGTAGCAAATCCATAGTTGGTAAGTCCCTTATATAAAATGGCATAGTATTTGCATAGAACCTATCAGATTTTTTTTTAATCATCTCTAGATTACTTACAATACCTAATGCTATGTCAATGGTTGTTATAGTCTTTATGGAGTAAAGATAAGGAGAAAAGTCTGTATTGTGTTTCATATAAACACTGTTTTTTTTTTTTTTTTCCTAATAATTCCAATCTGCTTTTAGTTGAATCAATGGATGTGGAACCCACAGGTACAGAGAACCAACTATTATTTCTCTTTAAGAAGAAGAAAGCATTTGACCCACTCTTCACTACTCATTTCCCCAATTTATTGGTTTCTTCTCCAGCACTTTACTAATCCTTCTCCAGTCAAGCCTTTGCCTGCACCACTCTTGCAGAGCTGTCTCATTAGGTTTTTCAGTAGCCTCCATATTGCTGAGTGCCAAATGTCTGATTCACTTCATTGTACTTAACCTCTAAGCCACATTTGACACAGCTCTTTGCTCCCTTTAGTCTTAAAACACTTTCTGCATTTTTTCCAGATGTCACACACTCTTGGTTATCTCCTACTTCAAAGTTGGCTCCTTGTAATTCTCCCTTGCTTTGCTCTTCACTGACCTCTTAGAGATCTCTAAGTTTCAGTCCTTTTTTGTTTTGTTTGTTTGTTCCTATCTGCACTTCTTCCATTAGTAATCTCATTCAGTCCCATGGTTTTAAATACCTTCTAAATGTCAGTGATGCCCAAAATTTAGATCTTTTGCCTCTCTCCCTAATTTCAGTCTCATATGTACAACAGCCTATGCAACTTCTCTACCTAAATGTTAAAATGGTAGACAACAAACTCAGCATATCCAAAACTAAATTCATAAATTTATTCTTCAAAACCTAACCACAGATTTCCCTATTGCTGTAAATGGCAATTCTGTCCTCTAATTAATTCAGGCCAAAAAGGTGTTACTCTTGATTTTACTTTTTCTTTCACTCTTAAAATCCATTTTAGGAAAAAGTTTTAGGAAAAACTGTTTTCTGTGTCATCAAAATATATTCAAGATCCTACCATGCTTCTCCACAGCTACCATCACCCTAGTCCAAATCATTATCATTATCACCTGTTGGATTATGGTAATATGTTACTACCTGATCTGTCCATTTTATTCTAGCCCCTCCCAGCAGTATTTTCTCAATTCAGTAGCAGAGTTAAGCCTTTTACGAACTAAGACAGTTGTTCCCTGTTATTTTTCTATTCAAAGCCAAGTAGTAGCTCCTACTCTGGTCTTAAAGTATTTATCCTTCTGTAACTTATAAGTTGAAGTCCTAACATCCAAGGTGATAGGTAATATTCAGAAAAAGGGCCTTTGGGGGTGATTAGTTCACAGCAGTGGAATCCTCATGAATAGGGATAGTGCCCTTTATAAAAATTGCCTGAGATCCCTTGCCTCTTGTCCCTTGAAGGACACAGCAAGGAGCCTTCTGTGTGCCAGAAAGCAGACCAGATTCTAAATATGATTGTGGATTTCCCAGACTCCAGAACGGTGGAATAATTTCTGTTGATTATATGCTATCTAGTTTATGATTTTTTATTATAGCAGCTTGAGTGGATATTCTCTCCTTCACTCAGAAAATCTAATCCTTAAAGTGGCCAGTAAAGCTCTATATGATCTGCCCAACCTGCTACCCTTTCTCCTTAACTCTTTACCTCATTTCCTACTACTCCTTTCCCTCCTTGCTCATTGGCCTCATTTCTATATCTCTACTATCTGGAATGTACTTAACCATATCTGCTTGGCTTGGTAACCTCACCTCTAAATCTTTACTCAGATCTTACCTTTTTTAAACCCTCTGTTTAATACTACTGTTTCCTCCCGGACCCGTCCTAACCCATCCTGGATGCATTGTTATTTTTTACATAGCACCTACCGAATTCTAATGTCCTATATTAGGGACCAACAAGCTGGACCCCCCATGGCCTATTTTTGTACAGCCTCCGAGCAAAGAATGGTTTTTACATTTTTAAGGTCTGTAAACAAGGCAAAGAATATACAAAACATATGTGGCCTGCAAAGCTTGAATATTTATTATTGGCTCTTTTCAGAAAAAGTTTTTATTTTATTCTCCTTGTTGTCTTTCTCCTCCTCAAGAATGCAAACTCTAATAAGGCAAAATTCCTTATTTGACTTATTGCTGTATCCACAGCAACTATAGCAGTGTCTATAATGTAGTAAGCTTTCAGTAAATATTTTTTAAAAGGAACTTTTGTGGTACAAAATTTTAAATAGGTTGAGTATTCATCATTAAATTACTGTAATTAGTAATGAAATAGACCTATATATAATAGCTTGGAAAACCAAGCTGTATTTTGAAAAACAGTTTGTTAGAGAACAGAAAGAGCTCTCCAAGAATATATATCAAATGAATACCAGAATACCTTGGGCTGGGTCAGAGGGGACAGGATTACAAGAGGTAGTTGAAAGGAGCTTGATTATCATCCATATTGTTTACTTTTCTTTTTCTTTAATAATGAGAAGTAGTCACATTAATTTTTCATTTATAGATTTTTTTTAAATGAAGCAAGAGGAAAAGCAAACAGATATTCAAGGAAATAAAGCAGTGAAAGAAAATGGAGGGTAATGGGGTGAAGAGGGAGGAGCACATTGCCTTTCTAAAATGGCATACCTAACCAGCAATCTGAAAGAAAAGGAGGAGTGAGCAATATATGTACTTGGGAAAAGAGCATGCAAAAGTAAAGGTTCTTAGTTCAGAACAAGCTTAGCATGATCAGGAAACTGCAAGAAAACTGGTTTGACTGGAGAATGATAAACAAGGGGAACCCAGAGACTATAGAGTATGAATCTAGATAGGCATTGGCCCAGATTAGACATAGCTTTGTAGGCTATCAAAGGATATATAATGTTTTATTTTAAGTGTGATGGGAAGCCATAGGAATATTTTGATGGGAAGACATGATAAATTGTAGGCTTAACTAGATCATTTTGCTATAAAGGAATAATAGAAGACAGGAAATCTATTGTCGCAGATTATGTTCTCAGCATGGCCTCTGGAACTCCCAGGTGGAGGAGGTGAATGGTCAGGTTCCAGGTGTATTTTAAAAGCATATTTTGATACTACCGGTAGACAGTTTGGATGAGGAATATAAGGGAATTCAAGGATCACCACTTAGTAAGGCTTGAACAACTAGATGAAAGCTGGTAGCATTTAGTGATAATAGGCCACTGGAGGAGGAACAGATTTGGGTAGGATGGAAAGGGAAACAAGAGTTTCAGCTTTGTATGGTGATTCATGCTTGTAATCCCATCAGCTTCAGAGACTGAGGCAGGAGGATTGCAAGTTCAAGGTAGCCTCAGCAATTTAGTGAGACCCTGTCTTAAGATAATTAAAAAGGATTGGAAATGGAGCTCAGTGGCAAAGTGCCCCTGGGATTTAAAAAAAAAAAAAAGTTCTGTTTCAGTCAGCAAAGTATGAGATGCCCATATGCCCATTAAACAAACAAATGGATATGTCTTGTAAGATACTAGATACTTCAGTGTGAAATTTGGGATGCTGTTTAATGGCACAGGCTGGATGAGATAATATAGGTAGAGAAAAGAAAGGGGGCCCAGGGTACTTAGAGATAAGGGGAGCCAGTAAAGAAGACTATAACAAAGACCAGCTAGTGAAATAAAGGGAAATAGGGAAAACATGGTGTCATCAGCTAAGACGTGAAAGAGTGGTTGCCTGCGTTCAGCACTGTGAAGAACATAAAATGAGGCCAAGAAGAAATCACTGGGTTTGGCAATAAGGAAATCCGCCTCCCAGGAGTGAAGTAAAGAAGGGGAGACAAGTTTGGTATGGTAAACTACTCAGAAGACTTAGACAGGAGGATCACATATTCTACAACCGGTGTGGGCAACTTAGTGAGACCCTGTCTCAAAATAAAAAAAATAATTGGGCTGGGGGTATAGTTCAGAGGTAAAGCACCCCTGGGTTTAACCCTAAATACCACAAAAAGGAGAAAAAAAATAAAGAAAGGTATCACAGTGACTGTGCACAATTTTAAAATGTTTCTGTGAGTAGAGGAGAGTAGAGAAATAGAGTAGGTGTGAGAGTGAACAAGGTTAAAGTAGGGTTTTAAAGATATTGTTATAAAATGATTTAAATTTTGCAGAGAAGCTGTGGAAATAATTCCCATGATAATAATTCCCAGAATTCCCATGCACAATTCACCTGGATTCACCAATTTGTAACATTTTGTTACATTTGTTTACTGTCCACTCCTGCCATGCTGTTAATTTTTTTGAATGATGACCAAAGTAAGCTGCTTACATCTTTGCCTTTTAGCCCTGAACACTTTAATGTATGTATTATAAGAGCAACATATTCTCTTAGGAAACCATACGATATCAATTTTTTTATGGCCCATATTGCAATTTTGCTTGTTGTCCCAGTAACATCCTTTATACCATTTTGTTTTCTGCCAGTACACAATCCAGTGCAGGGTTTTACATTTAGTTGTCATGTCTTTTTAGACACAAAGAGGTACTTTCTTTTTATTTTTTAAGCTAGAACTTTACCATTTGAGAAAAATCCCTTGAGATATAAGTACTATTAATTATCTCATTTCATAGATCACAGTTTAATTATTTTTCCATGACTAATAAGTGACATAGCCAGAACTCAAAGCTAAGCAGAGGGACTCCAGTATTGCATTCTTAACTGCACTATAGTATCTGCCATGTAGTGCCTGGAAAAATCTAAAATTCCTTATTTGAAGTGGACAGATAAGGCAAAAATATAGACCACAGGCAATGATCCTTATACCAAAAGGAAAATTTTTAAATTTTTTGTAGTGTAGTACTTCATAATGGTAGATCTGTTTAATATGGTATCCTGATAAGAACAGAAGGAAGAACAAGAAAAGTGATAATATTTCAAGTTTTATATAACTTTTTCAGACTTTGGTATAAATAATGTTTTCAGAGTTATTGGTATTGATTGCTTAGAAAGGTAAAATTAAATATTTAGATTAATTCTTTGATAAGATTGAGTTAACAGTATATGGACTTGTTCAAAAGGGTTCTGATCTGTTTTAGAGTTTGTTTCCACTTATAAAATGCTGATTGTCAAGCTCTTATTAGAAAATATTAAGATAATTTAGGAAAAGAGCACTGAAGAGTGAACCATTAAAACTATAGGTGCTCCAGAACAGGAATTAGAATGCTCAACTTGGATTTTTTTGTTTTATATAATTTTCTATCACCCAGTTTTGAGGACATAATGAAAAAGGACTTTCATTGCATAGAAATCCAAGTTATCATCAATTTTTTCTATAGCATTTGCAACCAAAGGTTATTCTTACTATTGAATGTGACTTCTATAAGAAATTATTTAAGGCAGGCACAGTACTGTGCCCTTGCATAGGAGCACATGTATTTGCCAGAGAATCAAGTGACATGTAACTCTTACTCAGGTAACTTAGTCGTCCCAGAACTACACTTGAACAATTGAACTGAGTACAAGTCTCCCTGCAGGATAGGAGGTATGTAGAGAATTTCAGTGGCAAGTATAAAAGAAAAGAAATAGGGCTGGCTTTTTTGTATGGAGTAGAAGCATATTTATTATTTACAGTCAATTGAATGTATTATTTCTGGAAGCTGAAAGGAACATGGTCTTTAGTTGTTTTATAGGTGAGGAAATAAACCAAATGAGTACAAGTGATTTATATGAGATTGCCCAGCTAAGCTTTTCTTAGTACAGAGAATGGAGAGTTGAGTCCCAGAGCTGTAATGAGTATTTTGATTCCTCCTGAAATTACACTGGGCTCATTCTTAGCTCCAAATAGGCTGTGGTTGTGAGTTCAAGTGTCTTCATTGCCTCCCCACATACCATCTTTCTGTTGTCCAACCCCTCACTCAAATAAATAAAGGTTGAAACAGTTGAGGCACTGTAAAGGTGAGGAATTTTCTGCAGTCGTATTTTAGTATAGATAGTAAGCTCTGAATCAGAGAAGTGTTATGGTACTTTAATATTTAGGGTAAGAATTTGATGGAGAAGAATAAGAACCAGTAGTAAAATAAAATGATGAGGCATAAAAAGTAAAAGGCTCTAATAAAAATTCAAGCTTTGTTTTAACTTTACCTTCTAGGGCTTTTGTTTTGGTATTTATACTTGCTGTTCCAGATACACAGCCAGCAATTTTAATTTATAAAACAATATACATATTCAAACTCCATTCTAGTTAAGGTTACGATCCTCAGCAGCCAGGGGAAAATTATTATTTCAGACAAAATCATTTTTTGATTCTAGGTAATACAAACTCCTGAACATCTCAATTTTTTTTATTGTTGTTGATAGAACTTTATTTTTATTTATTCACATGTGGTGCTGAGAATCAAACCCAGTGCCTCATATATTCTAGGCAGGTGCTCTACCACTGAGTTACAACCCCAACCTCCAAATGTTTTTTATTTGAATTCATCAGGTGCATAGCCATATTGAATTATTGGATTTAATAATTTAAATCCTAGGAATTTCCTAGTCATCACTCTCATTCCAAACTTTTTACAAATTACATTTGTAATTTCCAGCTATAAAATACTGCATATACAAGCACCTAATAAATGTTTAGTTTCTATTTAATATCAAGATTCCATAATCAAACTGGATGCAGTTGAGTGTGTGTGTTTATGTCCTAGCTACTTGAAAGGCTGAGGCAGGAAGGTTGCTTGAGCTCAGGATTTTGGGGCCAGCTTTGAGCCACATATTGAAATAGTGAGACCCCTGTCTTTTAAAAGAGAGGTTGGGGGGAATGAGAATCAAGAGTTGGCTGGCATTAAGTGTTTATTAATTGTAAATAATATGGATTAGTTGCTATGTGAAATTACTTTGTAAATTGAGATACCATTAGTAAAGACTTACTGTGTTTGTCCTTAACCGTACTCCAGGAAGATTTAGAAGCTAATTTTGTAAGAAATTAATTCATGTTTCTAAGAATCAGTTAGTGTAGTGTAAATAGTTTGCGCTTTTAAAATAGTTCATTAGACTCCTTATGTCTAGACTTAGAAGTGTATAGTCATGAGTGTGGTATATACCTAAAAAGACTTAAATAGGCACACCGAACTACACCATTCATTTTAAGTATAAATGTACATTTTCTTTCCATCTCTTTACATTTGTTGTATTTGCTTCCTTAGGCAGAAAAATACGTTAAGAATAACCCATTGATAATTCTAACAATATTTTAATCTTAAATGAACAGTTTTATTTGCTATTTTCTTAAGGTCTTAATTTTAAATTATTTATGAAATATGTTCCTAAAATAGGATTAAAATGGTGTATTACACAGTGGTTGATTATTAAGAAAAAGAGTACTAGAATATTAACTTTTTTCAGTTCAGTGTATGCTAAGTGATAAGTTTATTTGTAGGCATGCTTATTTACTTATAATTTATTTCTGCAATAGAGATTTTATTATGCTTATGGAATGTAATTTTTTCTTAAAATATTTATGGTTATAACTATTGAGAAAATCTGTTGAATTTAGTACTGCAGAAGTCTCAAGAACCATTTTAGAAGAATTATAGGTTTCTTTTCTAAGCTTAAATTCATTTTTATTTGCTTTTCACTTTTATATCTTTGGGTTTTCTTTTATTAATTCTTCTTGGTCCAACATGTTGTTTGGGCTATTTTTTTTCTACATGTTATTTCCAGAGTTGTGCATCAGTATTTTGAAAACTAGGAAATTGATGAAAGATGCTTGTTATTTCTTTTGAAATTCAAATTCAGTGAAATTTTGTCATTTGTTCTTGTTTTAATTTTGTAGTAGTATTACTGTTTCTGTATATATTTGTTAACTATTTACTTTTTTTTTTTTTTTAACCAGGGATTGAATCCAGGGGCACTTAACAACTGAGCCACATCTCCATCCCTTTTATATTTTTATTTATAGACAGGGTTTCGCTGAATTGCTTAGGGTCCTGCTAAATTGCTTAGGCTGACCTTGAACTCACAATCCTCCTCCCTCAGTTTCCTAAGCCACACTATTTATATTTAAATTAGTCAACATTAATTTATTTTTATAACATTATTAAAAATTATTTCCATTCAATGTTAAAACAGTAATGACAAATAATCACCTATAGATGATTACCTATCTAAGTAAAAATAAAGCTCTGATCTCTAATATTCAGAACACTGAGAGTAGGACTCTTAAATTATAATATAGCTTTTCTGTTATAATTCTGTGGTTTGCAAAAGTAGATTTTAAAAATAATTAAAGATTTTAAAAATAATTTTGTCTACTCATTCCAGGGACATAATTTGGAAAAAAGTTGCTCCAAGTACATGAATTTTCTAGACACCTCACCCTAACCATAACCTTTAAGCATTTTCACAAAAAGACTTTCTAAACTATGTCATACCTTCCTGCCTTCCTAAAGTGTCTTTTTTATTTTTTTCCTGGACGTGTAATTTAAGCTTCTTGATGACTCAGTCATCATTTTGAATAGAAAGCATTGTACCATGAAATAGTGACATTCCATGGGTCTTTTGCCCTGTTCTCTATATAACATCTGATAATAGTACTGTTAGAAGACTATATTGTCATTACCCACCTATAATGCCAGTACTTTAAAATACTGCTAACTTTTTATTTCCTTCCAGTCTTATCCACTTAATAATATGGTCTTTTTCTTATACAAATTTTACTTATTTATAATTATACTCTGTATGCATTTTTTTACTTTTTATCACTTATTGAGCATATGTACTTTTCATGTTATTGTAGAAATCATCTTTTTTATGATTAATGATAGCCCATAAGTTAAATATTGTGTTTTTTTACTGATGAATTTATTGCTGTTAGAAATAATCCTGGGATAAAAATATTTGAAATTAATTCTTACTTTTCGGGTATTTGGGATTCTTAGACTACAGTCTTGCAAGTGTAATCATGGGGGGAAAGTGTACAAAAATGTATATGGCTCCACATAGATTGCCAAGTTAATTTCCAAAGGGTTGTATTAGTTTTACACTGCCATTGGTAATTTGTTACTGATTCATCATATCCTCAGCAGCATAGGATATTATCATTGTAATATTATCTTTGCTAATTCGACTGAAAACATTACTTCATTATTACATATATTGATTACTTGTAGGGTTCAGCATTTTCCCTTGTTTAATGTTGTATTTTCTCTTGTGAATTTTTCTTCATTGTGCTATCTATTGGTTCTAAATTAGTTTTCCAGGTTAAGTTATTCATGTATTGCTACCTTATTAGAGCATCTAACTTTGTATTGCTGTAATATGCTTGGATCTCCCTTTTGTACTTTCCAAATAAAGCATATTTATCACATTTGTAAACAATGCTGCCTCCTGGAAATGCACAAGAGATGTTATAGGTCTTTTGAGATGTGGTGTGTCTTAAGAAGCAAGTATTACCTGAAAGTTAACATTGTAGTGAGGGTAAACTGCTCCTGTTCTATGCTTCCCGCTGGCATATAGGTTTCACAAAATAAATATTGAGGCAGTTTTCCTTAGTGACATTAGTGGCAGTGATTGCCATTCCTCCAAAACCTTGGAAAAGGATAGAGAAGGGATAGAAAGTTGGTGAGAAAGGAATTCTGTTGTCTGTAAAGAAGGTGCACACCTGAATTGGCTGCTAACTTTATTCATGGTTTTCTCTATCCCCTCAGTTTACTCTCCAACGAAGAGAAACTCATTCAGGTTGGCCTAAAAGAAAGGGAGAGATTTATCTTAAGTCATTCGTAGATTAGAAATAGAAAATCATCAGGAAGCAGTACTCACTGTGGTGGATCATACAATCTTGCTCAGCCCTTCCTTCCTTCTGTCGGTGCTGGTCCTTTCTCCTGCTTGCTTACAATTTCTGCACCTGCATTATTTTGTCTTGCTTATAGAACATGGTAATTACCTACCTGCCACATTATGACATTTTAGCTTTTGTTTTCAAAACTGGTAAATGGTAAATTATCTTAGTACTTTCTGTTCATGTTTCCAGGAAAGGAACTTCAGTTGATTTACCTCATCTTTTTTTGTGTGTGTGTGCCAGGATTCATCATATGAAGGGTTGAGTGCTTAATCTGGTTTAATCGATTATTTAGGAAATGTGGTCACAAAGTATAAACTTTGCCATTAGACTCTTCCCTGAAACATGGGCTGTACAAGCCATCTAATTCCCTTTAGAAAATTAATGTACTATTAAAAATTCGAGGGGGTGGGGAGAAACTTCATAATATAGAACTAGATATCTGGTTTTTAAAATTAGAAATCATTCTTCCTTCTAATTGTAATATTGTTGATTTGTGGGTCTTAATTTTCCCTTTTTTTAAAAAATAAAAGGATTAGATGTTTCCCAATGTTCTTTTCATTCTGATGATTAGATGCTATTATTGCCATTCTCTAATTACAGTTAAAGTTTACATTGATAAATTCCAATTTTGTGGATTGAGGGGAATGAATGGTGATAAGAACATGATATTCACCTGGCTATTAACTTAGTATCTCTACTTGTATGTATGGTAGATTAGCATTATCCTTGTGTCCAGCATGAGATTCTCTTATCACATTTCATTTTAATTTTTATATTCACTATTTTTTTAATGTCTCATTAATCTTGGTTGAGTCTTATTGTTTCTTTGTCCCAAGGAAAAGAAAAAATGATCAAACACTTATAGAATGTATGTTCTTGTATTTTGAACTAAACTTAAGGTTATGTGGTACCATCTGTCATGACATTATTTTCTGCAATTTTTTTTTCCATTTTTGTATTGTCTTTAAAGAATTTTCTTGTGATTTTTTTTACCTCTTTTGCATGCTATGAGCACCACCATTGATCAGCTACTTAGTTTTTCCTTTTATATATTTTTTCATACTGATTAAATTCATATCTGATTTAATATTCGCCACTTGATTTCAATTTTTCTTTGTTTCTCTTATTTTTCCAAAATTTCTCTTTTGGTTTCTCTATTTATTTAGAATATCACCTCTCTTAGTCCATTTCTGTTGCTATAACAAAATACTTTAGACTGGATAATTTATAAATAACTTTTTTTCTCACAATTCTGGAGTCTGGAAAACCCAAGAACAAGGCACCAGCAGGTTGAATGTCTTCTGGTAAAGACTCTGCTTCATAACTAGTGTCACTTGGCAGAAGGTGAGTGAAAGGGCCAGATAGGCCCTCTGAAACCTTTTTATAAGGGAACTAATTAATCCCATCAACGAGGACTTTGCCTTCATGATTTAATCACCTGGTAAAGGCCCTACCTAGAGATTAAGTTTTAACATGAATTTTTAGGAAGGTACAAATATTCAAATCATAGTATCATCTCATTTAAACAACAAGTTAAATAGCCCATTTTTGTTGCGTATTCTTTGATCGTCAAAAGTAGAATAAGTAAGCCGGGCATGGAAGCACATACCTGTAATTCCAGCAACTCAGGAGGCTGGGACAGGAGGATCACTAGTTCAAACCCAACCTCAGCAACTCAGCGAAACCCTGTCACTCATTTGGCAAAAGGGGTGGGTATGTGGCTCAGTGGTTAAGCAACCCTGTGTTCAATCCCTGGTACCAAAAAAAAAATTTTTTTTAAATAATGTAAGTAATCTTCATTTTATGTTATCTGATGGTACAAAGTGCCTTCGGTAAATCTGAGTTTTAGCGACAGTTCTAGTCGGGAGCGTAGTGTGAAGGCAATATATTCTCGTTTAATCTTCTTATTTTCATTTAGACCCATTTCACAGATGACTAAATTGTGGCTCACAAAGGTTTACTAAAAAAGACAAATTGGGAGAACGGGGATTGAACCCTGTATATATGACTCTAGATTCCATGCTTCCTCTACTCTTATCTTCCCTTTTGCCAGCAACAAGTAGTGTAGAATAGTAGTCAGCCCAGGAAATAAAATTATAAAAATTGATTTCCTTTCATAAGTTTTTTCTGCTGTGTCTGACTTCCCATAATTGGAACCTGACTAATATATACTCTTGTTATGTGTGAGTGAGATTTCAATGAAGAAATGAAAAATAAAATGAACATTCATGCTAACCAGACTACTAACATTTTACCATTTTTTAAACCTTTCTGTTTTACTGCTTAAACTGCTCTCTTTTCTCATTCAGCCCTTGCCAGTGAACATAGTGCTATGTTCTTTCTTTCTGTTTTCACTTGAATCGTGAAATGTTGAATCAACACATTAAACTTAATCAAGGATAGTTTTGGATATGAATGAGAAATCCCAGAACCCTCTCATTCAGAAAGTTAGGAGCAGTCTAACTAACTGCAGTGAAACAGCATACTTGTTACTAAAATGATCTGTAATAGTTATCCCCATGTGCTAATTTTTATACCTTTATTTTATTTATTTATTTTATGTGGTGCTGAGGATCGAACATGTGTGAGGCAAGCACTTACCACTGAGCTATAACCCCAGGCCCCATGTGCTAATTTTTTCTCTCTCTTTTTTTAAATTCTAATTTGTTATATATGAGAGCAGAATGCAGTTCAATTCATATTACACAAATAGAGCACAATTTTTCATGCCTCTGGTTGTACACAAAGTAGAGTCACACCATTTGTGTTTTCATACATGTTCTTAGGGTAATGATGTCCGTCATTCCACCATTTTTCCTACTTATGCCTCCTGCTAATTTTTTAAAAAAATTATCAGGTTGGTGTTCTATCAACTATACAGGTATGCTCTCACTTCATAAATAAGGACAGTAGATTCTAAAATATTGAATCAAATCTTTTATTGACTTAATTTGTAATTTCTGATGTGTTTCACAGAAAAATATTTGGCCACTTGCATCACAGCAACTTTTACCAGTTCCTTAAATTCAGTTAAGTGCAGTTATAATCAGTGACTTGCCTGGTGCTGTTAGATTTTTAATCATTAAAAGCCAGTATTTTACTGAGAGAGATCATAGTCTTCCAAGAGTACTACAGATTTGTCTCCATCTTTTATACTTGCCCACATATAAAGCAGCAAGTAATAAACAGTGGAGAGCAATGTTACTTTAAGACAAGTCACTCTTTTAATTGATCATATGTACATATTTAATGGACTATGAATTAAAGAAGCAGTTTGGAGTAGAAGAAACATTGAACCCCAAATAGGAAGATATTCATTCCAGCTCAATTCTTAACATTTACTTGCTGAGTGACTTTTAGCAAGTTTTATCACTGATACTATTTCTTCATCTCACAGGGAATTTTGAAAATTAACTAAGATAAAACATGAAGTACTTTGAAAATAATTAAGTACTTGAAACCATTTGGCAATGATCAGACAATATTCTGAAGTGGAATTTACAATCAATACTTAGAGAAGACTTTTTTTTCCCCCTTAAATCTGTCACAGAGGGCTGGGGTTGTGGCTCAGTGGTAGAGTGTTAGCACGTGCGAGGTCCTGGGTTCAATCCTCAGTACCATATAAAAATAAATAAATAAAATAAAGATATTGTGTCCAACTACAATAAAATATAAATATTTAAAAAAATCTGTCATAGAAATAACTATTTGAGTAGAGTTGACAGACAATGGCAATAGTCCATGGAACTATTTAAATAAATAATTTGCCAGTTGAATGTAGCAGTGGACAGTTACTAGTAAAGTCCATTGATGAATACTACGATGCTAAAACAATCAGGAATCTAATTTACTTATTTTGTGATATTGGTTTTAACACATGGACTTCTTATTTTAGGAGAGTTTGCCTTTAGTTTTATGAATGACTTAATATCCATTTGAAGGAAGATGTGGTTATCATTCTCAGCATAAGTTGTCTTGCTCTACAAATTTAAATCATATTTTGCCAATCAAAGACCACAATTTTCTAGCTTGTTTACTTACTAACTTCTTTACTAAGTAGTACAAATTATTAAGTAACTTTAAACAATATGTTCTTATGTTTTGGTTTTCATCAAAGACTTTTTTTTTTTTTTAGTGGTCAGTTATGTTTCCATATTAATCAGAGGAGTCTGCATTCTGTTCCTCTTGTCCTGTTTTTCAGGACAACTAGCATACTGCTACTCATTAGAGGAAGAAATAATGAAACTTGTCAGGGGCAGGTATATTGAGTTAATAAGTAGTCCTCATCTAGCTGTAAGTTCTCAGTGATAATAATGTGCAGTCAATGTTGAGAACCATGGAGAGTGTGACCAACTGTGAAGGTTAAATTAGTTGTTGAACCAGGGAGTTAGTGTTTACCGATCAAGAAAGTTGTTCATTTCTTGATGATGCATGGAATGGAAAGGTAAAGAGAAGAGTGCCCAACAACATTCATGGTTGACATACTGTTGAGTTCTTTTAAGGGGTAGTCACATGTTTATGGGGGTGACAGACTGAAAATAATATGGCAGTGTGGTTCAGTGCGCCAGTTTCTGAAGTCAGATGCATTTGGGGTTGAGTACTGGCTTTGCTTATTACTGTCTGTGTGACCTTGGACACATTGCTTAAGTTCACTTAGCCTGTTCCTCTTCTGCAAAAATAGAAATAATAATAGTACATACTCAAAATTAAATGAGATCATGCAATTAAAGAACTTAACATGATAAATAACACACAGAAGCAACTCATTAATGATAGCCCGGTTGCTGATATTGCCAGGCACATCTAGACTTTGGAATCACAAATCTGGTATTGAATGTACTGTGCCACATACAAGCTGAATAGGCTGCTTAACTTCTTAGAAACCTTAGATATATAAAATGAATTTGATACCAACCTCATAGTTCTGTTGTGAATATTAAATAAGCTGAAGTATAAGAAGTGCCTGCTTACAGATTGGGTTGAATTTTGACATTTTATCAAAATTTAACACATCTTTTGTTACCAAACTTTTTTTTTAATGTTTGTTAGTAAGTTTTTTAGTATTTGTGTATCCTTCTAGTTATCTTAAAGGTCTCCCTGTACTCTAAGAATACATGTATTTATTTAATTTTTCAAGAACCTATTTTCCATTTTCTTTTTTTTTATATTAATTGTCCAGTTCTTAGATGGCAATAAGTTTATAATGCCAGAAAATCAAACTTTTTTAACTTCTTGGCATAATTCTTCCAAGTGATGAATTAGACCATCCCTAATCAATAAATCAAGGATGATTTAAAACCCATGTGTTGCAGGGCGTGTGGCCCATATCTGTGATCCCAGCTACTGAGGAAGATGAGGCAGAAGGATCAAGTTCAAGGCCAGTTTCAGTAATTTAGTGAGAATCTCAGCAACTTAGATCCTGTCTCAATAAACAAAAAAATAGGGCTCAGAATGTAGCTCAGTGGTAAAGCACCCCTGGGTTCAGTCAGTCCCCCAGTACCAAAAAACAAACAACAAAATGTCCAACACCATGCACGGAGCACACGTTGTCTTCCTTGCCCTTCTAACTGATTGAGTTCATTTCCTCAACTAGCTTGAGCTCAGTAGTTTTGATTCCTCCCCCACTTCTTTCTTGATCTAAAACCTCTGACTACTGTATAAAATCCCTTAAAGGGCTTTCTGGTTCCACTGATTGCTATAGTTTATTTAACAGTCTATTTGATTCTTTGTTGTTTAAAAAATTTCAGTTTTTAAAAGTTATAAACCAGCTGCTTGTAGATTTTCCCTTTGTATCTGAATTTTGGTGCAAGTTTTATTAAATAATTATTTTCTTTAAATACCATGCTCTTTTTAGACCACTGGATAGCTCTGGTATTTTGTTTTGTTTTATTTTTCCTTCCTTGCTCATGATAGCATCTTTTTGTAAAAAACAAGTATAGGAGACATTTACTGTGGAAGTCTGCATGGTCAGTAAGTGATTCAACAAATTTCTTGATTTATCTGCTTTTTAAATGAAAATAATGCTTGCCACCTACTTAAGGGATGTTGGGAAGTTTAGATTTAGACTCTTTTAATTCATTTACTCAATGCTACTGAAATATCTCATTTTTATATTTTCATGCTATACCCACACTGTTTTCTAAGATCTGTTAAGATTTTTATAATACTGAAATATGATTTTTACTTTTTTCTTATCTCTTCACTTAATTATCAAGTATATATTCTTTTTAAAAAAATATTTATTTTTTAGGTGTAGATGGACACAACACAATGCCTTTATTTTTATGTAGTGCTGAGGATGGAACCTGGGTCCCATCCATGCTAGGCGAGCACTCTACAGCTGAGCCACAATCCCAGCCCCAAGTATATAGTCTTTATTATGCAATTTTTTAAATGATTATTTCCCCAGTGTATAGAGATGGATATTTCTATTGGAAAGCCAGTGTAGCAGGGGCCTAGAGAGTGGACTCTGGAGCCAGATTAGTTGTGTTTGAATCATGGTCTCTGTGCCTCAGTGTATTTATCATATCCACGTGTATTAGTCATCTTTGTCACTGTGATCAAAATACCTGACAGGAACAATTTAGAGGAGGAAAGGGTTATTTGGGCTCATTTGTTTCGGTTTCAGAGGCTTTAGTCCATGGTTGGCTGGTCCATTGCTTTGAACCTGAGATGAGACAGAACTTCATGGTGGAGTGGCAGAGGAAAGCTGCACAGTTTATGGCAGCTAGAAAGCAGGTGGTGGGGGGGTGGGGTGGTGGGGAGCTTAAGACAAGTATAATCCCCAGGGACACACCACCAGTGACCTATTTCCTCTAACCATGCCCTACCCACCTATAGCTTCTACTACCTCCCAGTAGTCCATCAGGTTATTAATCAATCAAATGGATTAATCCACTGATAAAATTAGATTCCTCATGATCCAGTCAGTCATCATTACCCCAAAGCCCTGCCTCTGGACATTCTGATTTGGGGACCAAGCCTTCAATACATGAACTTTTGGGAGGACATTTCAGATCCAAACTATAACTCCATAGCTTGTGATTAGTATTAATATGTCATAGAGTTGGGCTGGGGTGGTGGCTCAGTGGTAGAGCACTCACCTAGCGTATTCGAGGCTCTGGGTTCGATCCTGAATACCATATAAAAATAAATAAAATAAAGATATTGTGTCCAACTACAACTAAAAAATAAATATTTAAAAAAATATGTCATAGAGTTGAGATTAACTTAGTTAACATGTGTAATTGCTTAGAGTACTGGCTGATAATCAAAAGACAATAGCTGTCACCATTATTGACCAAAAAAAATAGAATTTTAGTCTTTAATATTTAAGGACCAGAATTTTGGCTCTCTGAAACATGACTGTCATTCCCCTAACAAACTAGAGGTCCTTTTTTTCCCCTAGTACTGGATATTGAACCCCTCAGGGGTGCTTTATCACTGAAGTACATCCCTACCCTTTTATTTTGAGAATAGGGTCTTATTAAATTGCCCACTTTGGCCTCAAACTTGACATCCACTTGTCTTAGCCCCTGAAATAGCTGGGATTACAGGTCTGCACCAGGATGCTAGACTTGGAGCTGTATTTGAGATGCAGGTTGGGCAATTAGGTCTTCTGAGGCTCTTCCTGCCCATATGCAGCCTGATACAGTTTCAAAAAATCATTTTGTTTAAATTTTTTATTTCTTCTTTTTACTTATACATGAATGTAGAATGTATTTTGACATATATACATGGAATATAACTTCCCATTCTATTGTTGTACATGATGTGGAGTTACGCTGGTCGTGTATTCATATATGAACATAAGAGAGTTATGTCTGATTCATTCTACTGTCTTTTCATTCCCATTCCCCCTTTCCCTTCTTTCCCTTTAGTCTAATCCATTGAATTTCTGTTCTTCGCTCCTTTCTCCCTTATTGTGTTATCATCTGCATATCAGAGAGAACATTCAGTCTTTTGGTTTTTGGTATTGGCTTATTTCACTTAGCATGATAGTCTTCATTTACATCCATTTACCAGCAAATGCCATAATTTCATACTTCTTTATGGCTGAGTAATATTTTAGTGTGAATATGTACCACATTTTCTTTATCCATTCATCTGTTGAAGGGCACCTAGGTGGGTTCCATAGTTTGGCTATTGTGAATTGAGTTGCTTACAAACATTGATGTGTCCATGTCACTATAGTATACTGAGTTTAAGTCCTTTTCAAAATCATTTTTATTACAAAATTTAGCTGTAGAACAGAAGATGAACCTCTCTTTCCTCATTTTTAATCTAGTCTTTTAAAATATTTTTGTAGTTATACAGCATGCCTTAATTTTATGTGTTTATTTTTATGTGGTGCTGAGGATCGAACCCGGAGCCTCACATGTACAAGGCAAGTGCTCTCTCTGCCACTAAGCTACAGCCCCAGCCCTTTAATCATGTCTTCTATCAATTTATACCCCCTTCACAAACTTCCTATTAGCTGTAGGATCTTTCCTAACAAGATCTATGAAGTCTTCTTAGCGTCTGCCTTCCTTTTATATTTACTTTTTGGAAATTCTTGTAAGGAAGTTCTTTCTTGATTTCCTAACTGGGTTAGCATAATGTCCTTGAAGCCCCACCTGCCATAGCCATTCTTCACTGATGCAAAGTTGTTCTCTGGGAATGTCCTTATGACTGAGATGCTCTTGTCATTTACTGAGTAGGACTGAGGGGGTTGGGGTTGTGACTCAGCAATAGAGGTCTCGCCCAGCACATGTGAGGCACTGGGTTGGATCCTCAGCACCACATAAAAATAAATAAATAAAATAAAGACATTGTGTCCAATTGTAACTAATAATTTTATATATATAATATATATTATATGTGAATTATATATATGAGAATATATATATGAATTATCCTGAGTCCTGTATGACTTGTGAGTAGCACACTAGATGGTCATGAAAGTGGAAAACAGTATTTTTAAAAGTTTTCAGAACCAAGCCCCTAACTCAGTTTTCACTTATATACTTTTGGCAGGGTTATAATACATATCAAATTTTACCAGGATAAAAAATACTGTATTATTGAACGATGATTGTGCTTTGTTTTGTTTGGAACTCTACCATGAATTGTTCATAATTTTGGGAAGTTGTGTCACTGGTGGCAACATTTATCACATTTATAGTGATTCAACATATAGGCAGAAACATCTGACTGCTTGGCAAATATTTGTTTGCATTTAGTTAAAATGAGAAGGAAAGAAAAGCTGTGAACCAAATGGGGGAAAAGCACTTCCCTTTCCTGGAAGAATACATTTGCTTTTCACTTTTCCTATTGCACTCTGTCATAATTCATTCATAGATGGCACATGTATCTCTCTCACTAAAAGAGAATTTGGTGGGGACAGGAACTGTATTTACTTGCCTTTGAATTGCCAGTGCTCACCAAGCACAAGGTAGTTGCTCAACTTTATATTTATTCAGCTGAATTAATAGCAAAACAATAGTATTTATTCAACAAATTTTTATTTAATCATACTGTGTTAGGCAAAGAGGACAAAAAGACACTGAGGAACACAGACAGACCTGGAAATAATTATAATACAGTTGGACAGTTTCTAGAATGGAAATGGCTGTAAACTATAATTCTGTAATAAAAATACCTTTAAGATCCTAGAAACATGTCACTGAAGAGAAATAGTATTCAGTATCAATCATAATGCCAAAGCAGACTCTCAAGAACTATTTGGAAATACAGTGGATGGAAGTAGCTCTCTAGAGTAGAAAGGAGTTTGCAAAATGGTTGAATTTGAAGAGGGTATTCCAGACATGAAATCCCTATTCAAAAACTGAGCAGAATGAGAGGTGCAGGAAGAATTGTTAGAGCATAAATTTGGGGACTTGAGTTGGAAACTAAGAAATAAACACTGCCCCTAAAGGTGATGGACCATTTCCCCAAGAGCCTTCTTCCATGAATTAGATTTTATCTTGAAGATAATAGAAAACCATTGGCTTAGTTATTAAAACTACCTTCTTCAACTCATACTCTGTTCTAGGTGCTTATAACCCTAATACAGAGTAAACAGAGTCCCATTTTATAGTTGAGAAACTGAGGCTTAGAGAGATTAACTTGCACAGGTGAATTGAGAAACTAGGATTCAAACTTGGGTCAGTTGAGCCCATACCTCCTGTCTTGCTATTTAAACTATATATTACATCCCCTCTAGCAGGGAAGAAGCTAGGTATTTTTACTGTCTTCAACTAGTCTTCATTTTTTTTTTTAAGTTGTTGATGGACCTTTATTTTATTCATTTATTTATATATGCAGTGCTGAGAATTGAACCCAGTGCCTCACATGCTAGGCAAGTGCTCTATCACTGAGCCACAACCCCAGCAGTAGTCTTCATTCTTTATCATATCATTTTCAATTGCAGCAAATTTAAAATTTTAATGTAAATTGTAAATTAGCAGTATGGGACCTAGTATATGATTTGGTCTTCAGAAGATCCACAGTGGTATCCAGTCACTTATATTTTAAAAGCTGCTTTTTATTCTGGTACTATCTTCTATCCACTTAATTCTTCAAAGAACTGTCTTTTTGCTTAATGCCTTTTTTATTCGCCATTGAGTGTCCCAGCCAATCAGCATGATTTGTATATTCTAAAGGAGAAAAATTTGAAGGACTACTTCCTTGTTATTTATGTTCCTATTTTGGGGGACATTCAGCATGCAAAATAAATACCTTGTGTAGTAATGATTTAAAATTGATTAAAAATCAGATTTAAATCTTGATATTTAATATATTATTATATAAATAAATGATTTCTACCTCATATAATAATACTGGTGTGTTGGTTAATTTGAAGTACTTCAGATGTTGTCTAATTAACCTTACAATAGCTCTGGCTACAGAAATAAGATTCTTACTAATTTTAGTGGCTATTAAAATGTAAGTTCAGGAGATGGCTAGTGGTGATGGTTGTACAACAGTGGGAATATACTTAATGCCACTAAACTGTACATAGAAAACAGTGAATTTTGTGTATGTATATTTTATCACAGGTTGGTTTTCTTTTTTTTTTTTTTGTACTGGGGATTGAACTCAGGGGCACTCAACCACTGAGCCACATCCCCAGCCCTATTTTACATCTCACCTAGTTGTTTAGCACTTCGCTATTGCTTTGAACTCAAGATCCTCCTGTCTTGGCCTGGCCTCCTGAGCTGCTGGGATTTCAGGTGTGCTCCACCACACCCGGCCTTATCACATTTTTTTTTATAAGATGAGATACAGAAGTTCAAAGTGTCCTGAGGTCTCTCTTCAAGTCAAATATTATCAGTCAAATATTTTTGAGAGCCTTTGTTACATATAGTTTGAATCAGATATAGGAAAACACCATCCTATCAACATAATCTGATCAAATTAGATATTCTTAATGCTAAACTATTCGAAAAAGAAAAATAATCCTATTTATTTTAGTGCAGGGATAAAGAGGGAAGCATTGTATGACCTGATATTATGGTGCAGCAATCATTAGGATGGATATGATTAAGATGCTTTTCAAACTTGACCTCTTGTTGGCTCCTGGGTTTATTAGTCTCTGTTCAAAAGTGCAGCAGAACGTGAAAGTGGACTTTCAAATGTCACCTCAACAGGTAGGTTTTGTGCATGGTAGCAGTTCAAACTCAAAACTAAGACTAAGGCCCAGACTCTTAGGTTCCCCACCGCTACTAGTAACAAGAAATTAAATTGTTATTTAAAAAATTCAAAGAACAACCTAGGTGATATGAAATACTCATATTGTTGGTAAGTATGAATTGCATAACTTTTTGGAAAGTAATCTGGTAATAACTGTTAGGTTGACCTAATAATGCCACAGGGTTGCCACTACTGGGTAGGAACAATGATACAAGAATTTTTTTGCTGTGTTTTTCATAGTGGCAAAAAAAGTAGAGGTACTCTGGAAGTCGGTCAGGAAGTGGTTGGACAAATTATGCTCTATTCATTATAAAGACCAATGTGCATCTATTAAAAAGTGAGTGAAATCCATGTGTGTTGACGTGGAATAATGACCACACCATATTATATGTGAAAATGTTGTTGGGTTAGTGTGGTATGAACTATAAAAAAAATTAAGAATAAAAATATACTGTTTGAGAATAGAGAAAGGTGTAGAAGGATTCATATCAAACTGTTAAAGATGTCTTACAGAGAAGTAAGCTTTGCCAGTAGTATTGAATTAACTTTCCTTGTTTGATCATGTTGTTTGGTTTATAATAATGTGGGTTTTGTTACTTTTTAAAAGTTTTTTAAATTAAAAGATGGAAGGGGATGGGGCTGGGATGTGGCTCAAGCGGTAGCGCGCTCGCCTGGCATGCGTGCGGCCCGGGTTCGATCCTCAGCACCACATACAAACAAAGATGTTGTGTCCGCCAAATACTAAAAAATAAATATTAAAAAATTCTCTCTCTCTAAAAAATAAAAATAAATAAAAAAATAAAAGATGGAAGGGGAGAAATATGTAGTGATAGAATGGGCACGAGAGAGACTGGCACTAGTTAATGATCTCCATATTAAGCGCAAGGTGTTGGTCACACAGGTGTATTCACTTTGTAACAATCCATCTATTTGTACAAACTTGTGTCTATATTATCAATTAAACATTTATAAAAATTATAACAGCAGTACAATGGAACAGTTATGTTTTTATTTTATTTTATTAACTATGAATAAAGTCAAGCTAGAAACAGCCCCATTTTCATAAAATAGAGTGTACATATAAACAGAATGGAGGCTGAGATAAAAGTACAGCAATATCAATAAATATGTCTAGATGATGATCGTAGTTTTTTGGTTTTTAATTTTTGTTTTTAACAACAATTTAGGACTGAGGACGTAGCTCAGTGGTAAAGCACCCCTGGATTCAATCCCTGCTACCCCCTCAAAGAAGAGTTTTCTGGGTTATTTAGGAAGTCAATAGAAGGTGGTAAGCAAAGTCAGATTACAGGATATTAAGCAGAAGATAAAGGTGAAGAAGAGAGGAAAAAACATGAAGGAAAGAGGGGGGAGGGAAGGAAGGAAGGAAGGAAGGAAGGAAGGAAGGAAGGAAAAGAAAAGCTAACTAGAGAGCTATATCAAGAAATTTTTCTTTTAACCTTTGCTAGGACTTTTACTAATTTCACCTGTCAAACTATCACGTAAAAGTCATATTAAAAATATCTCCTTTATCAAGTTCAATTTGGCTTTGTAAAATAATTCATGCTTGATACTTAAGTTTGTCGTTTTTGTTTAATCATTTCGCTTTAATAAAAGTGTGTCATTGATATAATAGTTTCAGTTGACTAGCACTTGCAACTTGTAGTAGCTTAAGACACCAGACTTTACTCGCAGTCTTTACTGAATAACAATAGTAATTTATGTGAAGATACTGTAATAGAATTAAACACCATCCAATTGTAAAATTACACTTGCTTTTTTTCTTCAGCCCTAATTCCTTAGTTGGGGAATGTAGTTAGTTCCTGATGAAATTTCACCTACTGAGTTCAAAAGTTGAAGTTTATGAAAGAATGAAATTTTATTTTAGCCAAATTCTACAAAGGTTGCATATAATGTTTTCGAAGTGTGGGTTGTGGTTATTAATGTGGTATCATTAGTTTAAATATTTAATATCAGAAAGGGTAACATTTTTATTCTCACTAGTTATGGTTGACCTGTCAGGGGAATTAACTGCCCCCTCCCCCATTTCAATCATTCGTCTTTTTTCCACCATGTTTACTTAACATAATGACCCAAGACGGATTTCTTCAGGTGTTTTGAAGACGTTTTAATAAGGTCTTGACTTTTGATTACCTTTAAATCAGTAGTACTCTGAACAGAATGAGTTGAGTTGGAGAAATCTGCGTGGCACTAGGACCCAGGGGGCTCCCGTGAGCGGATCTTGGGGCCAGATTGCAAATTCGCGGTGACTCAGTCTGGTCGGCTCCTTGCGCTCGGCGGCCGCGGCGGCAGCAGCAGACGTTGGCGGCCGAGCTGCTAAGAGCAGTTCCGCCGGGCTTCACTGTCCGAGACTTCCTTTGGGGCATCCCAGGCAGGTCCGAGGCGTCTAGGGCGATATGGGGTGGTCGTGGTGGGGAAAGGAGGTTGCTCTGCGCGGGCAGCCCTCCGGCCTGTGCACGGGGAGTAACATTTGCTCCGTCTCTTCCTGTGTCTGGCTTTATTTGCAGCAAACCAAGATGGAGTATGAGTGGAAACCTGACCAGCAAGGGCTTCAGCAAATCCTGCAGCTGCTGAAGGAGTCCCAGTCCCCAGACACCACCATCCAGAGGACCGTGCAACAAGTATCCTTCCCAAGGCCTGCCCGCCGCCCGCGCGGCTTGCCTGGCTCCTCGCGCCCGGGGGTTCGCCGCCCCTCCCCCCCGGCCCGCTCCCCGCCCGCCTGCGCGGGGAGGCCGGCCGCCGCGGCCCCTGCCCTGCGCCTGGCGCACGCGGCCCTCGCGCCCTACCGGGGCGCCGCCGCGTGGGGCTCGCCTCCAAGCGGCCGGCTTCCGGGCCGCCGCCCGAGATCGCGACATGTGCGCGGCCGGGCCGCCACGTCCCCGCCCGCCACAGACTTGCCGAGGGGGTGGGGAGCGGCGGGAGCGGCCCGGGCCCACACAATGCGCCCCGCGGGGTGGGGGCGGCAGCGCCAGCGCGCGAGGCCCGGTGGAGGGAGCTTGCGAGAACGGAGCTGCACGACCGCTGGCCGGCTAGGGATGGGTGGAGCTGGCGCGGGGTTTGAACTGCTACGGGGTTGGGCTTGGGGTTTTCTCCAGGGCCCTTTCCCTTAAGGGTATGAAGAGCTGCAGGTGGGAGAAAGGGGTCTCTGCTGGGGTCTCATTCCGGGCTGCTTGTGTTAACACCTGTTGCGAGCTCCCTAACTCTCAAATGAGATTTTATTTTTAAAGCTTTGGCCCAACCTGTCGGTGCAATTACCTAATTGGTTATGGAGTGTGCTGTTGTAGCGGTCCTGTTGCTACAGTTTTAGAATCAGAAAAGGTGGAAAAGAAGCGGCAAAACAACCGCTGTGTATGATACTTCTGAGGTGCCCTAAACTGCGCAGAAGCCCTTACTGGGTCCAGTAAAAGAAACAAATTCACTTAACCAGATCATGAGTAACCTTTTTACCCGTGGCCTGTTAAGCCCAAAGAAGTTAATTCTTTAAAAATCTTAAGTCTGTTATTTTTATTGTCATTAAGCAGCAAATTACTTAATCTGGAATTTGGTAAGCTCTTTCATATTTGAGTTTGTTTAAATTTAAGACACTAAAGTTAAGGTTTTATTTATCAGAGTTTCAAAAAAGTACTGCATTGCTGTAACCTAAAGCCTCCAATAAATGAGTATACTCAGCTTCTTGATTAATGTAACACTGTCCTTTTAAAAATGGAGGGGATAATAATTTAGATCTGCTTGAATTTTTTTTTTTTTAACCCTTTTCTGTTTTGATACTGCTGGTACTAAAGAAAGTACAGTAGCTCGGGATATATTGGAACTTTTATCAGAACTCTGTTATGGCTCGGTCTTATGTTGTCAAAGCTCTGTGACTGATAGAAGTTGACAATTAATTGTAGGTATTGTTTGCCACAATTATTAAGATTCTTAAATTAGACAAGTCCAGAATTGCATTGTAATTTCTTGTTTTACTATGTTCATTAAGTACCTTTTATACATCCCAGTACTGTGCTTGGTCTGTTCTAGTAATAATTTTATAGTTTATTGTGTACATGAAAAAAAAAAACAACCTATATGTCCTGAGTAAGAGCAAAGTAAATTGTTGTTCTTGAGAAAGGAAAACAGTATTTTAACTAAAAATAATATGCTCTGCTTTATATTTTCATAGTGCTAATAATGAACTCTGTTCTTTTGTGTCTTCTAAGGATATAATTATTTAATTATTGTTTTGTATAGACTTGAGCACTTTTTGAAAGACTGTTACAGTAGCATAAATAAGTATAGCTTCAAGTTGTAAGAAAGTAAGCCTTATCAGGAAATATAGAAAATGTATTATATCAGTACACTGTTAATCTTGACCATTCACCAAAACAAGTAATCGTTGTCTGGGTTTTTCTTGGAGAAAATAATTATACCTCAGAATTTTACTAGAGACTGTGTTTGATTAGAATTTATGTTCAGTCCTTTATCCATTTTGAGAGTAAGCACAAATGTGATATACCTCACATTTGTATCAGGGATTTAATCACATTTAGGTCCATTCAGTAAAAAATATTTTCATCTTTCTGTGTAGTAAAATAGTTGGCGAATGTATTAAGGGTTGAGAGTCAGGGCTTGAAGAAAAAAATGTAGAGCATTATGCCACATATCTGCCAGCCTTGGTAAAATACCTGCAAATTTGTGTCACCAGGCATGTTAGATCTTTGGGGAAAGGGGTTATAGAACTATTCTGTATTGCTGACTTTTTATAGGGTTTAGGTTTGGTGTATAGGTTTAGGCATAAATGGCATTTTTTTTTCTTAAATATCCCCCCTTCCATTAAAAGCCTGTTTTATTAAGTTAATTTCCCTAAATGCTCTTCACCTTTACAAAAAACTTGTTCTCATTTTTATGAAATGTTTCTTTTTTTTTTTTTTTTTTTTTTGTATTTTATACTGAAATAACTTCTTCGTGCCCCCCCCCCCCCCCTTCATTCTCTGATCCTGGGGATTGAAACCAGGGCTTCATGCATGCTAGGCAAACACTCAACCAACTGAGCTATATCCCCATCCTTTGGCCTTAATGTTTTAAAATTGTTAAATTAATCTTAAGAATTTTATTTTGAAAAATAGTTTTGCCATATCAAGCATGCTGAAGCTGGAACATATGTTGTGTTGAATATAATTGATCTAATTTTAGGTGTAAAAGCACCTAAGGATTTTAACAAACACTAGTGTGCTTTTGAACTACGCATCAATAATTAGATTTAACCAGATACCTTAATCTCAGTAAAAAGTGGAAAACTAAAAATATCACAGAAAGTACTCTTGATTATTAGATTTTAAAATGCTTAATTTCTTCCTTGGATTACACAAAGAAGTTTCCTTAACTACTATTTGTTCTAGAAACTGGAACAACTCAATCAATATCCAGATTTTAACAACTACCTGATTTTTGTTCTTACAAAATTAAAATCTGAAGGTAAGTAGGGTTTGTGTTGATAACTATTTGAAAGTGTCTCTAAGACACTGTGAAGACATTCTGGGAATTATTCATTTCAAATAATTTCATTTTGTATTAACCACATGCTTAATATACATGTGATATGTAGAGTCTTAGAGTTACCACCTTTAAGCTTTAAAATGTTTAATAAACATTCAGTTGTTCGTGGGTATTTATATAATAAATTCATTCTTTGCAAATGAAGAATGTGTTACAAGTCTACCTTGGGTGTTTTGCTTCATTCCATATACAGAAATATAATAAAGATTGATTTGTTTCAGTATACAGATTGAAGTTGAGATTTAATTAACTGAATTCATGTTCATTATAAGAAAAAATTAAAGTTATGTAGCCAAAGTAAATTATTTATCAGATAATTATTGATGATCTCTTTAGTTGTGTATGTCTACACTCTTTTTTAAATAACTGTATTTTATTTTTAAGTTATTTAATCAAAAAACAACCAGATGCAATGGTGCATGCCTATAATCCCAGCTACCTAAGAGGCTAAAGCAAGAGAATCTCAAATTCAAAGCTAGCCTGAGCAACTTATTGAGACCCTGTCTTAAAAGTAAAATTTTGAAAAGGGTTGGGGATGTAGCTCAATGGTAAAACACTGGACTAGCATGTATGAGGTCCTGACTTACACCTCAGTCCCATAGGGAAACATTTTATAAAAATATGATATCATTCTCTTTATAAATAAACTTGTAACTTTTAAAAAACTTTTAATAGTGTACATGAAACTTTTTCATTAATTTACAATTTTAAGTTCTTAACAGTTTAAAGGCCAACAACTTTGATTTTTTTTTTTTTTTTTAATGTGACAGTCATTTGCTTATTTCTAATACAGGTAGTATAGCCCTGTGAACTTTATTTCATAAATATTTGTTGAGCACCTCTGTCAGGCAGTTTGAGTACTGAGTATTCCCTTCCTGGAATATTGTTAGACCATAGAAGATACTCAATATTGATAACTGACTGGCCTTTAATGAAAGTGCTGTCCCCTATTGAATGATTAGTGTTTTAGAAGCCATAGTAAAAACACTGCACTTGGAGTTGTGAAATAACGAGTTTTATTTAGACTCTGACACCATTTAACCTCCACTTGCTTCTTTCAGCTATAAAATGCCTATTAGACGAGATTTCAGCTCCAAACTCTAGCAGGTTGTATTTAGATTTTGATATTTCGTATTCATTACAGTGATTTCTTTTGAATCATTTTCAGATGATTTGCTGGTTAATTTTGTGGGTTTTGTGATTGAAAAACATAGTAGGGAATTTAAAACTCTAAATCTAGCTTTTGAAAAACTAGGAATTCTCTCAACATATCTTAATCAGCAATAAATGTTCTAGTTTGATGGTATGTTTATGATACATTATTTATTTTGGCTGTATCAGGGGTCGAACCTGGGACCTCATATGTACCAGGCAAGTACTCTACTGCTGAACAACATTCAACCCCCTTTTTTCTCAATATAAAGATTGTTCCCCGCAGTAGTGTAACACTTGGTATTTCTACTTGTATGGGCCTATCAATTTTTTTCCCCCAGAAGATTAGAAAATAGGTTTAGCGTATCTAATTTTCCTTTAAAAAGAATTAGTAATAATGTTAGCATTGTGTCCATTCACATTACAGAAGGAATATGTAAGTAATATCTTTAAATGAAAATGCTTATTTAGTAAATTTATTGCTGAATCATGGAGAAGGAATTCTAGATCTGGAGATCTGAGATGAACTCACTTTACAGATGATCAAATTGAGAGACTATGAAGTACAATCTTAATTTTAAAAGAAGTTGGCTTTTTTAAACATTTGGACAGAAGCTATATACTTTTAATGTTAAATTGTTTCACTTTGTGTTATTAACTCTTGTGACTTATAAAAGTGATGTGTACCTCTTGTAAACAAATATGCATGCCATTTAATTACATGGCTAAATTATTTTGCTAATATAGTAATAATAAGCTTATCACTTGAGGAAGTTAAATATCTGTTCAATTTATTTCACAGCTGTTTTAAACTTAAGAGTTTAGAAGTGTTTTCCTTTTAAGATATTTGCTGAAATGAGTTGTGAATGGAAAGAAATTTTTAGATGAAATAGAGCTCTTAGGTTATATTGCTGTGATGACCCGAATAGGGTTTATGTGCTGAGAAACTTTACTCTTTTTACCTCTATATGTGCTTTATACTTGAAGATTTCAATGGCAGTCAGTTAGGGAGCATAATACTAACTAGAACAAGATCGAGGTATTTACTTAACATGTGAAGATGGCTGAAGCAGTAGTATTAATAGCAATCTGTTCAACACGCTGGCTTTTACACCTGCTCTTTCAGCCCTTTCAGAGGAAGGTAATACTGTAGAGTGATTCAGAGTGTATGCTCTGGAGCCAAACTACTGAGGTTAATTTGGTTTCCTCACATTGTTAAGGAAGTTGGTCTTGTGTAACTTTGGCCAGGCCTCAGTTTTTTTCCTTATACAGAGGGGTTAATAATATCTGTCTCAAGTTTTTAAGAATTAAATGCAGAATACTTGAAAAGCATTTAGCAGTGTTTAGTACATAATAAGCATTTAGAAGATGTTAACTATTAAATATTGATGGTGGTGGTGCCAATTTGTAGACCATAGTTTAAATTTATTTATTTAACTTATTTAATTGTAAAATGTTTTTGTTTATTTTGCCTTTTTTTTTTTAAGGCTCACAGGCAAGTGAAAAACATAAATTATGGCAATTATTATGTGAAAGTAACCCCATGTATTATATTTGATGTCTGTTTAATTTTTAATTGGATATTTTTAGTGACTTAATACTTTGAGATCTATGATGATGTTTATATCAGATAACAAAGCTTTAGTACAGTGGCCATATATAAACTAACTCTTAAACCATATTAGTGGTTCTCAAAAAGGAGCAATTTGGCCTCCCTAGGAGACATCTGACATTACCTAGAAATACTTTTGTATGGCCAGTGATGCATCTAATCATCTTAACAATGTACAGAGTAGTGCCCCACAACAAAGAATTATCCTTTAAATGTCAGTAGTGCCAGGGTCAAGAAACCTTAAACTATATTATAGAGCTATTTTTTTTATAATCGATTTTTTTAAAAACTGGTTATAGCAAAATAAATCGGAATGTTGCAATCAACCATTAAATAAGAAATGTTTTTGAAGTTGTTCCTGGCATGTTTTGAGATGAAAACTACTTTAAAACTCAATGCTATTTTTTATTACAGATGAACCCACAAGATCATTGAGTGGCCTCATTTTGAAGAATAACGTGAAAGCACATTTTCAGAACTTCCCAAATGGTGTGACAGACTTTATTAAAAGTGAATGTTTAAATAATATTGGTGATGCCTCTCCTCTGATCAGAGCCACTGTAGGTAAGTTACATTACAAAAAGTTGACTAATCCCAATTAGATAGTTTTCAGAGGTGACAAATCATTTTCATCGGAATTTTCATTGTTCATTTCATGTTAAATTATGATGGAGATGTTTTTATTACCATTTAAGTGCTTTTGAAATAGTGTTAACTGTTACATTAAAAGCTCTTTTACCACTGAGATCAAAGTCATTGGTAGTTGCTTAATCAATGTTAGTTCAAGTGGAGCATCAACAAGTGATATTTAGGCCTTTTCTTTGACTCTGCAAGTTGGAGTTTCTTATTGTCTATGTTGTGTAATGCTTTTTCATGCCAAGAAAACCCTCCTATAAAAGCGATCTAAGTATAGAATTCTACATATTTACTATTTTTTTCCACTTGTTTCTAATATTTGTCTCATCTGTACGTAATTCATTGGCAATTTTTAGTCTTTTCTGAGTGTATTCTTAAAGCATACCTTCTATCAGTTCATGTAATAAATGTTTAATTACATTAACTGCTGTAAACCAGTTTGGGAACACAAAACTGGCTATTAGCAAGAACACATATCAATGGGTAGCAGTAGAAATAGGAAGTACTCCAGAGCAGCCTACTAATAGGCAGTGTTTAGTGTGCCGTGGGTTTAAGCAGCTGAATTTTATAAGGACCTAGTAAATTGCCGTTAGTCTAGCATGTTGGTCAAATGGAAGTCAGTTAAACTCACTGAGTTTATTTAGTTTTGTATATTATGGTCTTTCAGGTTTGAAATGTATTGTTTGTCTCTTAAAAAGCAGAGATTCATTTGGGAGAATGATTGCTTTGCATGCATAAGGCCATGGGTTCAATCCCCAGCACCACCAAAAAAATTAAATAAAATAAAAGGTGAATAAAGAATTTTTAAGTATCTAGCTAAATCTAAATAAAAAGCAGAGATTCTTTGATTTCCCCTCCGGACAGTCTCATATTAAAAAGAGTGCCATTGTTAACACTGGCTTCAAATTTGATAGGTAGAAGATAATTGTAGTTTGAGGAAAAGGACTTCCTAGGTAACTTTAACATAACCCTATATACCTTCTCAAGGCTTTACTTCTTGCTAGAGAAGTAAAGAAGGGTAGAGTCTGCTAGCCTTTTCTGTATAAAAATCAGGGAGAGAAATCTTCATAAATGTGGTCAAATGGGATTTTAAAAGAAGTAGATTTCCTTAGAAGGCAATTCTGCTGAGAGGAAAGGAGAGGGAGGGCAAGATATAGAAATTAAATACAAAATAGTTTTTCCTAAACTGTATTTCATTATAAACTTATCATTTTGTCCAAACTACAGTGCTTTGTGCCTTAAATTTGAAAGGCTGGAAGTAATAGTATTGGGGAGAGGAAAATTGATATTCCAGGGAATGCTGGATTTTGAGTATGTTTGCAACTGGGTTTTTATTAGAAATGGTTTTTTCTTATACTGGGAATCAAGCCTACAGTATTGTGCATATTAAACACACACACTACCACTGAACTACATCCTTAGCCCAGAATTATTTAAATACTTGAAAGTGTCTTCTGACATCTTATTTTGAAACAAATGAAATTGACATACATAGATGTAATTTTTATTTCTTGGTATTTGTAGGATATGAAAGATTTTTGGTGTTTTGGTTCTGATTTATGTTATGTATATAAATATCCTAATTGTGAGAGACCACACCACAGTTTTCAATATAGAAACCAATGAGGTAGAGTTTTAATTTAGTAATTTGTTTTACTCTGCTTCACTAAAAATGAGTGAATAAACTTCAGACATAACTGCAATATATTCCAAAAGACATTTAATGGAATTTGATAAGAAACAGTTTGGATTGTGAAGGTGGAAGGTGTGGATAGAGGTATAGATGAAACAGTGATTGAGTGTGTATTAATGACTATTGTTGAAGATGGGTAGTGGATACATTTAATTATTTTGTTTTTCAATATTATGTACAGGTTGAACATCCCTTATCCAAAATGCTTGGATTTAGAAGTGTTTTCAGATTTCAAACATTTTTGGATTTTGTAATATTTGCATATACTTTATTAGTTGAACATCCGTTATCTAAAATTTGAACTGCTACAAAATCTGAATCATTTTTTGTTTTGTTTTTGTTTTGGTACTGAGGATTGAACCCAGGGTGCTTTACAACTAAGCTACTTTTTTCTATTTATTTATTTATTTATATTCTTAAGACATGGTCTAACTAAGTTGCAGAGACTGGCCTCAAACTTACAATCCTCTTGCCTCAACCTCCTGAGTCACTGGGATTACTAAAGTCATATACCACTGTAGCCAGGTCAATATCTGAATCTTTGTCAGCATTCAAAAAGTTTTAAGTATGAATTTTTAGATTAAGGATGCTCAACTTGTATATTGGGGTTTTCTATTTTCAAAAATGTCTATAATATTAATTGGATAAAATAAAGCTTATCACTTGAAATAAATGGCTTAGCCAATTAAATTATCTGTTTTATGTTGTTAAATTAAAAATAGATGACTTTTGTTCTTTCCCGTGGCTCATTTTAATGCAGGTTAGAAAAGGTGGTGGTGAAATTGATATACAGAATTCCCTCCTAAAGAGGGGAGTAATTATTAAAGGAGGAGTGCACAGCATTAAGATTCTAAAGTTGTTCTGTTTGGTTTTTGGTTTTTGTCTCATCCAAAGCATCATCTTGGAATCATCAGGAGTTCTTTTTTATTTTTGATAAAGTAAAGCCAGGTTTTTGTTTTCTCCTTTAGGAAAATCGATGAGCTTGTTATTATTATAAATTATTGGTGCTTTCCCACCAATAAATCTGGAAATTTTATCTTTTAAATTAGTTAATCTTAATTCTCCTAAGAAAATAAGTAAAAATATTTTTTGTAGGTTTTTGAAAGGTATCTCTAAGAAAATTGAGAACTTCACTTATCAACCTTAATAGAAAATTCTTGAGATGGGTATAATAACATAAGCATGATACATTATTGATTTAAGTAGAATTCTGTTTGTCTAGACCAGGGTTTTACAATCTCGGCACTTGACATTTTAGACTAGATAATTCTTTGTGGTGGGCTATTCTGTGCATTATAGGATGATAATTAGTGTCTCTCATTTGTACCTATTGGATACCAGTGACAGCAACACCCTCTGTTGCGCCAACCAAAAGTGCCCACAGACAGTGCCAAATGTGCAAATGTGACTGAACTCTATAAGGATAAGGACCATGTAGGGTTTTGAGTTATCTGTTTTCCTTAACACTAATAAAATGAGGGCTGGGGAAGTGGCTCAAGTGGTAGCGCGCTCGCCTGGCATGCGTGTGGCCTGGGTTCGATCCTCAGCACCACATACCAACAAAGATGTTGTGTCCGCCGAAAACTAAAAAATAAATATGAAAAATTCTCTCTCTCTCAAAAAAAAATAAATTAATAAAAAACACTAATAAAATGATTGTACCATATTAAGAATTTAGTAAATATTTTAAGTAAAAGATTTCTGATTATAAAGCAATCAGTTTGCCTCCTTGGCTTTTAATTGTTTTTCTTTGAGACAAGATTTTGCTATCTTGTCCAGGCTGGCCTTCAACTCCATGGCTTAGCCAAGCCTTCTGAGTAATTAGGATTACAGGTGTGCACCACCATGCCCCACTTTAAATTTTTTTTTTAATCTTTATAATACATATCGAGAATCTTATTAAGGAAATATATTTGGAAGGGATCACAGTTTACTAACTGCAGTAATCCATTGCATGAATATAAAGTTGTCTAAAAAATACATGATTTGTATTTTTACTATTTCAGGGAATTTCCTTTTATGTATGCTTATATTCTTTTGGGAAGTTTCTACAGGATTAATTTGTAAAGTGGCATTTTGGGGTCAAAGTGTTATTTAAACATTTAAGATCTTAATAAGTATGGCCGATTTTTCTCCCTTGTTCTAAAGACAGACTTTTCATTAGATTTTTCAAGAGTGGATGTGATTAAGGGGCAGATTTTGGAATTTTTCAGTCAACATCCTTTAGTGCTTTACTAGCAGGAGTAATAAATGTCAGTCCATTAGTACCAAATTGTAGATTATGTCTGATTTCTATTAATTATTACTTATTTGCAGTCTTTTAGACATGCTTAGTTTCTATTAAGGCAGATCCAGATCCTTTTTCTCAGTTCTTTTATGTTGTAACTTCAGGAAAGAAAGTTTGCAAGAAGGATTGGGTCTTGTTAGTTTTGTATCTTAGTGGAGAGCTCATTTGAGCTTTATGTCTTAAAACTCTAATCAGGGGCCAGGATTGTGGCTCAGTGGTAGAGCGCTTGCCTAGCATGCATGAAGCACTGGGTTCTAGAACCACATAAAAATAAATAAACAAATAAAGATATTATGTCCATCTACAACTAAAAAAAAAAAAATTAATGTAATTAATACATTAATCCTTACTATTTAAACTTTTTCCCTGAACAGTGCACATTTGCCAACAGCTTTATTTAAGCTTTGTTTTTTAGTTGTTATGTTGTTGAAACAACCATCTGAAAGCTAAAGGTGGAAAATTAAAGTTTATCCACACAGTGAGATTTGCTATTCAGTAATAATTATTTACTAGAAGCCAGGCATTTTCTATGTATTTCATTGAATTTTTAAGATAAGTCTGGGAAAGGAGTACTTTTTCTTTTTTCCATTTTAACAAACTAGTTTTTGCAGCTTAAAGTACTTATAATTTGCCTACTGTCAGAGTTTATACTTTTAGTGGTACTAAAAGAACCATAATCACTGAGCATATTACATATTACTAATGATATATTTACTAAGGCAGATAAAAATGTTAACACAAAACTTTTGTGTTAACATTTTTGTGTGTTTGCATAATCCACTCTCACAATGCAGCTGCACAACACAGTTGAAATACTCCAGTCAGTCAAAACGACATGATCAGTCAGCATGTGCCACCCAACCTCCAAGATTGAAGATCGCCTTTCTGGCGATTCATCTTTGATCCAGTAAGTGGGAACTGTTGCAGGAGTATATAATCTATCTACATGAGGTGGAATGTTGCAGATTGCATTAACATGCAGAATTATTCTCAGTCGATGATCCACTACTTTCCTTTTCCCTACCATGGTCCTTAACTTGGATTCCATATTAACAGGGAGCTATACTTAGCTTCTTCAGATATTTTTTATTTGAACTTCATGAACTTATCACCTAGTGATAAGTGCTAGTAATAATATTTTGGTCTATTTTCTTTCTATTCTTTTATATATAATTTTTGTGAAATTGGAGTTCATTAATTAGTGGCGCTATCTTGGCATTATTGAAGAGAAGCAAGTTTTAGTCTTTCATAGAGATACTTAGTAAATATTTTTAAAAGCAACAACTTAGAGGGTGAATTGCTGGGAAACAAGATTAGAAATATCTGATTTATGCTGTGGTTTTTTTTTTCTATAGGTAGCTTTTGGTAATATGGGGATTGATGAATGCTATTTACATGGTTTGGAAATCTTGGGCTGATATGGGACATTTAAAAATGTGTTGCTGACATGGTGCTATTTAACACAATGCACTCAGCTTTCTTAAAAATATGTATTTTCTTTCAAGGTATATTGATTACAACCATCGCTTCCAAGGGAGAATTGCAGAACTGGCCTGACCTCTTACCAAAACTCTGTAGCCTATTGGATTCTGAAGATTACAACACTTGTGAGGTAAGAATATTTGCTTCTTATAATTTACTGTGTTTCCTATAAGAAAATATCTTGTTTTTCTATTGTAAAATTATTCTTGGGAGTTACATATATGTAATAAAGTTATTACCAGACTTAATCAGTTGAAATGCTATGTTCATATCTAAAGATAGACCGAAAGTTACCAAATTCTGAGACCGTAAGTACTTTCTTAGTTTCTCAGAACCATTTTTATGTTTAATAAATGATGAATTTGCGGTATGTCCCATTTTGGTCTAGTTTTAATCATATTGTAATTCTGATCTTGGGCTTTTGGGGGGGGCATTGATTAAGTCAATGGCAACCTTTTCATTTGGTAAGATAAAGAGGAATTCTACGGATTTCTTCTCTTACAGTTTCTCGCTGTTAATAAGTACTTCTAAAGTATCTGTTTCAATAGCAGGCTTCCAGTTTGAGCAGAAGTCTATTTTAAGTGAAACCATTTTAAGTGTTTACAATTTCTAATGCAGTAACTCCTTCCTTTTCAAACAGTAGCAAGGTTTAAAAGCAGAGAAGCATAAGAATAACCTAACAATAAGGAATCAAATAATTTTATGAGATGTAGTGTGTTGCCTAACCTGTCTTAGGGAAGAGGAAATAGGAAAGAAAAGGTAGGGGGAAGGGAGTGTTGGCAAAGTATTGGGATGCCTTGGTATCCTCCCCTCCCCCCAATTTTTTTTTTTTAATTCACAGAGACACGCGTGCACACACACACACACACACAAATTCCTTAAAAATACACTTAGAAAATTACAGAAAAAGTAATATTTAGTCACCATATAACAGTTGATTCTATTTAAATATTACTTTGATGTGATGGTAAACAGATGAAAATTTTAAGCATTTTCCAAGAATAAAAAATTTGTCCTGATTGTGAATTGTGTAGCAGCTACACAAAAATTGTATTTTAAGTAAATATTTTTGTCATCTGTCTGAACTAAAGATGTGGACTTTTTAGGTGTAGGTATGAAATGATTGCTAAATTGTTTGTTCTTAGTTGAAACTTGTTTTTTTTATTTTGTTGTTGCCTTAATAAGTAACAAGGTTATATTTAATGTGTTAAATCTAAGGCTGAAATTTTATATTTTTTAATTAAATTGTAAACTTATATTCCCAAGTTTCTTTTTGATGCATTATAAACTCTAAAAGGATGTTTGGTAATTGCCTTAAAGACTAAAAAGGCAATTTTTAGTTAACTGTACTATGGAGAATAAACACAAAGTTGCTATGGTAAAATTAAGAATTTTGGATTATCCACTTTGGGATAAAATGATTATAGGGAAATAGTTGCCGATGTGAATTGTCTGTCCCTTAAATGATTGTGTCACCATTTAACCAAAAAATGGTTTACCTATAAGTAAATTTTAAGTGGTATTGACTTCTTTATGTTCTTCCAAAAGGGAAGTTATAGTGGTTACATATATACTTCTATGAAAATGTAGATTTCAATGGTATAATTTATTTCAAAATTGATGATATAGAGATTTTAGAAGGCAGCATTTTATGTGGGCTGAGAACATTGATGCATAAAATTAAGCAATATTCCTCAGTTTGCTTTTAAATGCCTTTGTTTTGAATGAATTCCAATAATTTAAAGTATGTATCTTTTACAGGGAGCATTTGGTGCCCTTCAGAAGATATGTGAAGATTCTGCTGAGATTTTAGATAGTGATGTTTTAGATCGCCCTCTCAACATCATGATTCCCAAATTTTTACAGTTCTTCAAACACAGTAGCCCCAAAATAAGGTATTTATATGATGAATATTAATTTATAAACTCTGATATAAGCCTTACTTCTGCCCTATTTTGTATTTTTGTGATTAGCAAAAGATAATGGGCCAGATATAATGGTACACATCTGTAATCCCAGAGACTTAGGGGACTGAGGCAGAAGGATCACGTAATCAAAACCAGCTTCAGCTACTTGGCAATACCCTGTCTCAAAATCAAAAGGGGCTGGGGGTTGTTGCTCACTGATAGATCACCCCTGGATTCTGTCCCCAGAACTGAGGGGAGAAAAAAAAAACAGAGACAATATTGGATATTCCACAAAGGTAGACTTAATTAAGTTGAAATTTACTACTTTAATAACAAATCCCATAAAATGTTGACTCTTAATGATGAAATTTTCATTAAATATAGTTAATTACATTCACATAGTTAATTACATTCCCAGTATTTACCAGCCATCATCTTACAAGTTCTTATAAGACAGATTTAGTTGAGGGGCTTTGGGATTTTTTTTTTTTTAAAGTTATTAGTCTTGCCCAGTTCAAATGCCTTCATTTGTGGATGTGTAATAGAAATTCCTTCAGAATAACATCTACATATTCTTGTCACTTAGAGTCAGGCAACATTATTTGATATAATACTGTGAGCTCTTCGATCCTTTCAACATATGTTGTCGTCTTTCCCCTTCTACCACTGTTTGCAGGTTCAGTGACTGGCCTATTCTCTGCTTTTCTTCATCCTCTGATAACTAAACTGATGTAATTTTAATGAAGAGTTTCACATCTAAATTATGGGGGGTAGTGAACATTTTAAGTTCAAAGGTAGCAGAATATTTTATTACACCCTGAAATCATATAGTAGGTTTTCTTGGCTGATCCTGAAATTAACCTGGTCTGCCTTGATCATCTCTGTATCCCTAATTTCTACAACAGTGCCTCACACATAGTTGCCAAACTTATATTAGAATATGTAAACTAACCTATTAAGTTTGTTCATCAGTTCCTAACAAGCTATAAATATGATGTCGTTGTTTTAATTGTTGGAAGTGCATGAGGCTCCATAACTTCAAGTGTTCCCGCAGCTGCTGTACCAGTTGGCTTCTTTGTGTGTGTGTGTGTGTGTGTGTGTGTGTGTGTGTGTGTGAGAGAGAGAGATCCATTTGTGATTTTTTTCCCCCTAACTTTTTTCTATGAAAAATATTGCTCCTTCTTTAACTATTGGTTACTTTGGTTTTTGCTATATTTGTTGGTGCTTCATGGTTTTATATAAAATAATCAAATGTCACATTATTATTTAAATAAAAATCATTGCCTAGAGGCACTTATTCAGGAGTTCAAGAGCATGACCGTATTCCATAGACTGTAACTATTAGTTGGGCTTCAAAATTCCAAACTGTATTCAAAGGATTGTGGTATCAGCAATGTTACCAAGGGGTTATAAGAATATGTATCTTAAATTCTGTTTATTTCTCAATCTTTCATACTTTATCTTAGTAATTTCAATTACTCTTCTTCATAAGTAGTACTTGTGTCATGCTCAGATTGGAAATTAGTTACTAGATGTATAATTGTGGTGGCATCAAAATACATATTGAAAGGAGTATATTTTCAAACTGTTATTTTTGTGGCATAATTAACTAAATAGAAGTTTGTGTCCCCCAGAAATTCTCCTCCATTGACTTTTTAACCAGTGAGTGGTTTATATACTTCACTTCTAGGAATATTAACTTTTTTGTGAGTAATTCTCAGCAATTAAGAAAAATCCAATAAAATATTCCTGGTAATTGATATACTATTGCTAGATATTAAATATTAATAATTATTTCAGTGTTTTATTTTGTAGATGGTCATTTGATCAGCGGTACAAAATATTTCTATTTAGTGAATACTCATGATTACATACTTGAGATTCTGTTTTATCTAGTTAAAATTTTTCTTTTTGATGTATATTTGGGTGGATATGGATATCTGCTCTGTAATTTCTCTGTGCACTAATATTCATCTTTATATAAATGTTTCCAATAATTCATATTATTTAACAACTTAAAAAGTTTAACTTGTGTTTACTGTGTACTCTTAAAAATGTTGTCCCCTCATATTATTGTTGGGAACTTGGAAACAAAATGAGGAAATGGAGTATAGTTTTACATTTAAATCTCAACTCTCCTTCCCTTGCATTTCTTTCTAAATAATTTTATCACATTTATACACAAATAGAATATCAGTTTGTTTATGGGATCATAAAAATGGCATTGTACTAATTGTAATCTCTGTTGACTTTATTTAGTATTATGTTGCTAAGATGCATTCATATAATGTCACTATAGCCCATTTGTTTTGAATACTGTGTAATTTTGCCTTGCGTGACAATTAAACAATTTGGTGTACACTTTTCCCCTGGCTGCGTTTGGGTGACATCTGGGTTTTTGCTACTATTAATAGTGCTGCCAATATCAAACTTCAGAACAAGTTGTACCAATTCATACTCTGTTAATCAAAGATTTAAAAGATTCTGTGGGTACACATGTACCGCCTTTGGTATTGTCATGCTTTAAATATTGCAAATCAAATATATATAAAATATCTCATTGTATTGCTAGTGTACTTTCCTGTCAATAAGGAATGATGGATATCTTAATGAATATTATTGGCTCTATGCATTGCCTTTTTCTGTTGTCCTTTTTTTCCTTGTGTGTTATTCTGTGTTCCGTTTGACACAGGAATTTTCAAGTGAGGCTTTTTGATGTTTAATAGATAAATATATCTGTTGTCTGTAGGCATGTTATGGGGATACTTTTTTTGAGACAGGTTCTTTCAGTATTGCTCAGGCTGGGCTCAAGTGATCCTCCTGCCTCCTCCTATGTAGTTGGAAGTATATAGGTGTGTGCCACCTGGCTCACGAGATAGGAATGTGTTCTGTCTTTTCTATTTAAATAACAATATTTTTGTAAGTATATTCATAAAAATAATTTTTTTCTTCTCTCATTGATTTAAAAATCTCATTTATCATGCAAAATTCCATGTGTATATGGTCAATTTATGATTTCTCGATTGTATTCTGTTGCTATTTTATGTACATAGCCTCAAACAATTCTGGCTTATTTTAGGGCAATGAGCTTTTGAGGCTTTTAGCAATTGCAGTTATTTAAAAAAGAGATATTGGAATGTTTTGGTATTCAGAAGTAAACAAGTTAAACAAGGGGACTTCAAACTACATCAAGATAAGTTTTCAGTTTTTTAAGTCATGCTCTAGAATATCTTAATTTGGACTAACTGTTCAATAGTACTATACTACTATTTATAATAAGTTAAATTTAAATTCTCTCCTGGAATTGAATGAAAATAATAAAGCCTACAGGTTTTTTTGTTTTGTTTTTCAGGGGATACCAGGGATTGAACTCTGGGGTACTTAACCACTGAGCCACATCCCCAGCCCTTTTTTTTTTTTTTTTTTTTTTAATAATTTAGAGAGTCTTACTGAGTTGCTCAATTCACAGTCCTCCTGCCTCAGCCTCTCCAGCCGCTAGGATTATAAGCGTGCACCACCGTGCTGACTAAGTTTACAGATTTAAAACATGCATTGGGCAGTGGAAATAATCATAAGCAACTTATTTGAAGAGTTATGTCTAACAAAAATTGATGTTGGAAGATAGGCCAAACAGTATTTGATCTAAAATATGCAAAAACTGCAAGATGAAAATAACTGAAACATTCTCCACTTTGCAGAATTTACTCTGAGCTTATTAAAGCTTCAGCTGCTTCTAAGAGATTTTTTTTCCAATATAAAAATACTATGGTCTATAGGAAAAGGATTATATTGGGAAAATTTTTATTCTTTAGGAAATAATGCCATTTACATGTTTTCAGACAGATCTCATTAAGACATTGACTAATATATGAATACATACCAGGAACATTTTTTTTTCTTTTTATTGTTCCTTAATCATCAGATTATCAATATGAAGAAGTTTGTTTTAAGAGTTTACAAACAGGACAGTAAGGATCCTTTTCCATGTAAACCCTAGAACTAACAGATTTTACAAAAACTTGAAATATATATTGGAATTGTGTTGCATTTATAGATCAATTTGGGGAAAATAGGCGTCTACAGTAAAAGTTTTTATACTTTTAGCAGTCTTTCACATTTTATTAAATGTATTCCTAGGCTCTTGATTTTCTTCAATAGTATTATAAGTGGTAATTTTCCTAAGTTAAATTTTCTAATTTTTTCCTTTATTGGCAATGTTCACAACTAACGTGTATTAAGCAAGCTATTTCAACAAAAGATCATGAGGTAAAGGAGTTTATTTGTCCGACTATGAACTTACAAATGTAAATCCTGGGCTGGGATTGTAGGTAGCTCAATAGTAGAATGCTTGCCTCGCATGTGTGAGGCCCTGGGTTCGATCCTCAGCACCATATAAAAAAGATTTTGTGTCCATCTACAACTTAAAAAATACTTTTTAAAAATGTACATCCTGCTATTAATTTTCTAAAAACTATTTTGGAAACAGTAGTAATAATAGTAATTTTGCCAATATGTGCATGCACACACACACACAAACACTTTTAAGTTCAGTTTAAAAACCCTTTAAGAAGTCACTTTTCTTATTATTTTTTCCCATTTACTTACTGTGCCAATGACTTAACATACATTTGCTTGTTGAGTTTAATCCCCACAATAAATGGATGAATATGATATTTTATAGATGAGACTTTAAATCATAACTGCTTACCTTGTGCCACACACTTAATATGATTCAGATCTCCTTATAACCTAATACCTTAAATGTTTGATCTAGGAGGTTCCCTGTAATGGTAACATTTGTGCAGAGACTGAACAAAATAAAGATTCTTTGGAAGATCAAAGGGAAGAACATTTTAGAGATAGCAAGTGAAAGGGCCCTGGAATTAGGATTAAGCCTTTTAGAATAGTAAAAGAAAAAACTTCACTGTAGCACCATAGAAACCAAAGATAGAGGCTGGGGAGAAGGAGCCCTATTGTAAAGGTTAACTAGCTAGTTCTTACCCATGGAGTGAAATTTCAGCCCATAACCTATAAGCCAAGAATGGTTTTAAAAGACTATATTTGAGGACAAAATGAAGGCATAGTAAAAATTATATGTGGTCCATGAAGCTTAAAATATTACATTAGCCTTTTGCAGGAAAAATAGATTAGGTTTTATTGTAGCAATCTGAAGAAGTGTTTTTGGTTTTTTTTGTTGTTGTTGTTTAATGTGTGTCAGGCAGGTTATAATAGGGCTTGACACATTAGGATTTAGGAAACCAACTAGGACCTATGTAATAACCCTGGGAAGAGATCAAGGTGCGCACTAGGTAAGAAGTAAAGGCAGGGAAAGTGATTGGATTAAGGGTATTTTTAATGATAATGCTGAAGGATTGAATTGGGTATGCCTTATTTGGTTCTACATTTTTGTTTCAAAAGGAATGCATACATTAGTTAATAATCTTTAGCATATAAAATAAATTGTTCCCTTCACCTAATCCTCTACTTTTTAATGCTATCCACTATTAAAAATTTGCATGTCCTTGCAGACTTTTTTCATTTGTTTAGAAACGCTAACATTGCTTTGTAACTTTGTGAACAACATATTAAGTGGAAGAAAATCAATCTTTATTGATACACAGAGATTTGACTCTTTCATTTTAGTGGTTGTCTATATGGTATGCATGTACCAAAATATTTTTATGAAAGAATGTTTAATATCTTGCCAGTCTTGTAGACAGAAAAACCACACTGAGCATATGTTAAACTTCAAACTTTGTTTCTAGGTCTCATGCTGTTGCATGTGTCAATCAGTTTATCATTAGTAGGACTCAAGCTCTGATGTTGCACATTGATTCTTTTATTGAGGTAAGATTTGTCACCACCCCATTTGTTTTCAAGAATGTTAAATAATGCTAGCAGCTCGTATTTTTTTTAAATAACTTATAATTGTGAATAGTATTTGACTTATTATTTCTGGTAGTATTAAAATTGGATACAGTATAGACTTTGTAATTTTTATTAGCTGAAAATAAAAATTTTTCTGCTTGTAATACAAACATTTATTATAAGGTGTAAGTGTCTGTTTATCTTGATACTTTAAAAGTTTTCCTATCAATATATTGTTCAGATTGTATATGGAAGTTATTCCAGTATTTGAAACATGAAAAACTGGTAAGGTTGGATAAAGTTGCCCAATAAAGAATCTGAAAGTATGGACTAAAAGGACATAGTAATTACCTTCCATTGAATAGTGGGCAGCATATGATGTGGTCCCATAACCTCAGTATGTAGTAGGCTATACTATTTAGGTTTGTATGAATGGACTGTGATGTGTGCAATGATGGAATTGCCCAAAGATGCATTTCTCAGGTTGTGTCCCCATAGGTAAGCAGGGATTTCTGATGTTTTTTGTAAAATTAGAGGTGTCAAGGGAAAAAAATGAACTGTTGTATCTCAACAAACAGCTCTAAAGACATTTTTTGATAAAAGCATAGTTTTTTGGCCATGAACCAGAAACAGTACATTTACTTTTCAAAACGTCTGTTGCTTGAGAACAGTTGAAGATATTAAGGTTCCTTAGGCATCTTGTCTTCTATTTATTTTCATTAAATGAAATTTAATAAAATGGTCCATTTCTTTTCACCTGTTCTTAAAAATCCTTTAGAGATCATGCTGCTGATAATACTGTTGAAATCCTGGGAGGAAGGGAATCATAGGGGTATTTTTTTCTTTGCTTAATTTTTAAATGGATTGGCTCCTTCTGAGGATTTTTTTGTAATTTGTAATTGAACCTAGGATGCTTTACCACTAAGCTGCATCCCCAGTTCCTTTTATTCTTTGAGATAGGATCTTGCTAAATTGCTGAGGCTGGCCTCAAATTTGATCCTCCTGCTTTAGCTTCCAGAGTCACTGGGATTACAGGTGTGTGCTACCACATCTGACTTGATTTTGGGGTTTGTTGTTGTTTTGGTTTGGTTTGAGGTTTTTGATATTGTGTCTCACTGTGTTGCCCTCAAATCCTTGGGCTCAATTAATCTTTTTGCCTTTGTCTCCCAAGCAGTTGGGATTACAGGTATATACCATCATCCCTGGCTCTTTCTGAGCCCCCTGCCCCTAGTATACCTGCAAGGTGTTTTTAGTATACTTTTGAGTGGAGATAATACAATGTACTGGGTAGTGTTAGAAAATCTTAGATAAGGGGCTGCAGTTGTATCTCAGTGGTAGAGCGCTTGCCTAGCATGGATGAGACACTGCATTTGATCCTCAGCATCAGATAAAAATAAATAAAATAAGCTTACGCACCTGTAATCCCAGCAGCTGGGGAGGCTGAGGCAGGAGGATGAGAGTTCAAAGCCAGCCTCAGCAAAAGCAAGGCGCTACAACTCAGTGAGACCTGTCTCTAAATCAAATACAAAATAGGGCTGGGGATGTGGCTCAGTGGTTGAGTGCCCTTGAGTTCAATCCCTGGTACCCCCAAAATAATAATAATTAAATAACATTTTTTTTTCTTAATTTTTTAAAGTCTTGGACAAGACTGCCTAGGTTCTATCCTCAGCTTTGTAGTTATGTGACCTTGGGTATTTTATTTAATTTATTTAATGTTTTTCTATTTTATCGTCTATAAATGGGACTGACATTGACTTCCCTTATTGTGTTTATTATAAAGCTAGTTGCTATAAATAAAATAGAACAGGGCTCACCACAAAATAAGCTTCTTGTGTTAGCTGTTATATTTAGAGGTAATAGAGGTTTCTCTTGTAGTCATAGTAGCATTCTTTCACAGCTTAATAAAAGAAACAGTTATAGATATACCAGTATCTTATAAGGAAATATAATTTAGAATAAAAGAAACTCTCTTCTGGAGATAAAAATCCTCAGTGAGTGGGTCAAGAACATCTCCTTGGGCTTGGGTTGTGGCTCAGTGGTAGAGTGCTCGCATAGCATGCATGAGGCACTGGGTTTGATCCTCAGCACCACATAAACGTAAAATAAAGATACTGTGTCCACCTAAAACTTAAAAATAAATATTTTTTAAAAATCTCCTGGCATTTTATAATGTTTTACATTACTGATAAGTACCATAGTAAAGCATCTTTGCTAATCCTAGATAATAGACCTATAAGGAAATAACTGGCACATAGTGGACCTTCAGTAATAATTTGCTAAATGGATTAGTAGACTAATCATTTTCTTTAATTATGAATGTTTTCTTCAGGGGCTGATGTTATGTCTGCTAAGTTTGACAGAATGTTAATGAGGAGTCTATTTGTTACCAGTACATATACCTTGGCAAACCTGGGTATTCATTCAGTAATAGTAGTAATGAAAATAATGGGTACATGGTGATTAATTGAACGAATAACACTGTCACCCTCTAGCCTAGTTACTATTCTCTAAGAGGTAAAAAAATGAATTAAATAGTTTTAGTAAAATTTAACGAAGGGTACGTGTGTAATATATAAGTAACACCTTCTGGGAAGAGCTTTCTTCTCTGGCCCTATAAAATATCTGTGATTAAAAGAAACCTACTGAATTGGATGTCAGAAATAGGAGCAGGACTTGGAAAAATTGAAGTTTAAAAAGTGCTACTTTAACAGTACTTGACCTAGTGTCACATTTAATCATTGCACTTCTCTTTGGTCTTTTTTGTAATAAAGTTTCAGGTTCCAGGGAGGGAGAAGGGAAAGGAAAGGGGAAATAATAGGAGGTAATACTGGCCAAATTATATTGTTAAATTGTGTGCTTATATGAATATATAAAACAACTCATCCCACCATTGTGTACATCTATAATGCACCAATAAAAACTGGAAAAAACAAAATTTCAGATTCATTTTTTTAGAGAGACTGATTTTCTGAAGAAAAAAAACATTGGGACATATTGGATTTTGTGTATTTTTTTTTTTTAATGGTTGTTTTTTACTGCTTTCAGTGTGTGTAGATAAAACTTCTTGAGTGACTTAAGGAAAGCTTCATTGTTTTTTTCACATCCTCATTTGCAACCTCTGCAAGAAATAACTTCTTTCAATGGAAGCTTGTTAATAGTGAAGTTAGAGTGAACTTAAGAATCCAAACAAAACAAATTCAGATTCCTCACTGGCTAGGCCTACCATTACTGAGGGATTACTGGATGTCTGCATTTCCTCCAGAGGTTTGTGACTTCTGTAGAGAAGAAAACTGACTATAGGATTTTCAGGTAGCAAAGTTTTGACCTTGTGGTATTTAACTGTAATGTGAACTATTTTAAACTGTCAGGAAATATTCTTGTCCCCACTGAGTGTAATCCTGAAGAACTTTTATCTCCAGAAAAAAGATAAATACAGAAAGCATTTAATTTCTTCTAAATTATATTTCCTTACAGATGCTTGCATGTCTATCACTGTTCTCCTCCCTATCCTTTGTTGATTTCTAGTTCCTTATCTGTAAAATTCAACCTTGATAACATGTTGGGAAACCATGTAGCACGTACACTCCTCGTGGCCTAAACCAGTCAGTTCAAACGAATCCCACTATTGTACTAACCAATCACCCCTACCCAACTTGTTCCCGCCATTGAATGTGCTAATCAATGTTAAGAGTTATTGTTTGATTTTTCCCGAGGTATGGAATGATTTGCTGTGTGATGTTGTGACACATAGAGTATAGTATCCCCCCAAAACCTATAAAACCTCACTGAATAAAAGACCGGGACTCACTCCCTGGGACCGCTTCATAGGGAACAGTTGAGTCCAGGCTCAAGCTTGCAATAAAGACTCTTGTGTGATTGAAAAAAAAAAAAAAGATTAAATGAAATAATCTATTTTCCATTCATACATTCTTTTTTAGCTTGTAGAGGAACTTGTGAGAAATAGCTTTAAGATTGATTGCTGTAATTGCTATTATAATTCTTTTCCAGTAGTTGACTTTGTGAGCAGCAGCAATGTAGGGTTAGGTTGTTAACCTCTGTTTCGGGTGCCCTGTCTTCTAATGAAACTGTTTTGTTCTTATAAACAAAAATTAACTCAAAACACAACTGATTATACTGTAAGAGAATGGCTTTTCATCTGTTATCAAAATCTTTGGCAGTTGTTATACATTTAATTGTCTTTTCTAATACTGAAAGCCATTTAATTAAATCTTTTTTTTTGGTATTATATCTTAAGTTTTCTTTAAAGATCACTAGCTTACAGATTTCTTTTTATTATACATAAACATTTCTAATATGTTGGAATTTTTTAACTAGAAAAAAATATTGTGTTTCTCATGCAATAGAATCTCTTTGCTTTGGCTGGTGATGAGGAACCAGAGGTACGAAAAAACGTGTGCCGGGCTCTTGTCATGTTGCTTGAAGTTCGAATGGATCGCCTGCTTCCTCATATGCATAATATAGTTGAGGTAACACAGATAGTTTAAAGACTTTCTTCATTGTTCCCTCAAGAAAAATATTGGACACAAGATACATAATGTGAAACTGGTTTTCTAATTTATATGACACATGGGGGATTATAAAATGAATTATGATTATCTTAAAATTAGTTATCTTTATGGTGATTGTTATTTCATAAGATTTAAGATACTATGGGAGGAAGTTATTTAAAGAATTAGAGAGCTTTTAATTGTAATAACCAGGAAATATTTACATTGAGTTTATAAAATGAGGGTCAGACTAAATAAGCAATAAAACTTTGGGAGATAAGTACCATATTATTGGGTTGTTGAAGTTGAAAATTTAAAAAGTTCCTTCCTATACCTTACTGGTAAAATTTATCTGATCTACTGTAAGTCATGAAAATGATATTGACTATTTTAGTTTCTACAGATCATTTAGATTTTTTTTTTTTTTTATCTTGAGAAGGAAGTTTTATCCTTCAAGAAAAATATCACTGGTAATCAGAAAAATTAAAATAGCAATGAAATATTTTTCACACATAAGTTAATACAAGGTAAAAATAAATAATAAATACCATAGCTGTTGATGGAAGATATGGATATCTTGTGGAGTATAAATTGCTGCAGTCTTTTACATTATCATTTGGCATCTATCTTATGTGCATATATTTTCATTCAATAATTCCACTTCTACAGAGTTCTGACATGTTACAAATATACATGCCCAAAAATATTATTGCTTTCTTTTGTAATTAAAAAAAGTTTACCAATAAAAAATATGAGAATTAATTATTTTGATATGATATGACTGCAATGCAATGATTTTAAATCATAAAACCATTTCTAAATACCAATTTGGATAGAGGTTCCAGCTATACTATTACCTGATAAGTAAAATATATATATAGTAAATTTATATCTGAAAAGTAAGTATCTATATATAGTTAATCAGATCATTTAGATTTTTAAAGGCTCTCTCAGTCTCCATGTAATTGAAAGAAAATTGTTAGGAAATTTTAAGTATATCAATCACAGTTTAACCATCATGAAAGGAAGGGATTTTTCAATAACAAGATAGAAAATAAATTATTGTTTAGGCAGTACTCAGTACTGCTAGAGTCAAACTTATACTATCTATTTCCAGATTGCTGAATGTATTTTGTATTTTTACATGAATATTATATAGCCTTGCAAATACATCAAGGAGTATGTTATGTAGAGCCTCCCTTTCACTTTAAAAGTTCCTTATTATGTGGAGAGGGAGGATCCTTAAGAAACATTAGAAGAAGGCTTATCTTCCATGGTGTGCAGCAACTTCCGTTCTCAAACATTAGGAAAATTAGTTCTAGAAATGAGGATATGTTTCAGCATAATTAGGATAAATGATGTTTTCTCTGATGAAACTCTCCTGTGAAGAGCCAGGTGGGGCTGGTTAAAAGATTAGTGAGAGTTTGGCATTAATCAGAAAGTTAAGAAATTTTATCACTTGCTTAGGTAACAGCTGGGGAGCCAAATTTATAATGTTACAGTTCTTTATTTAGCAATACTCAGCATAGGAGTAGGACATGATATGGCATAATGTGACAACTGTTGTGTTGCCTTGTTTTGTCAAGTGAGGCATTTGAGTCCAGAAGAGGAGCATGTATGTAGTAGGAATTCATCAGTTGACTCCCCAATTCCATCTCCAGGTGCATTGGGAAATCACGAATGAATTTCGTTTGATATGTTTGAATTTAGTTTGGTATGGTACAAGCCTGAGTTTACATTAATTATTAATTGCATTATTTAAACTGATTAATATTAAGGATTCTTTCTACAGTACATGCTACAGAGGACTCAAGACCAAGATGAAAATGTGGCTTTAGAAGCCTGTGAATTTTGGTTAACTTTGGCTGAGCAGCCAATATGCAAAGATGTACTCGTAAGGCATCTTCCTAAGTAAGTGTTCCTACTTGTAAATCATGCTTTGTTCTTAAATTTAATTTCTTAACAGTGATTCTTCCATGTTTATATTTTTATAAAATTCATTTTTCTGCCATGAGGGATTGAGGTTCTAAAGAAGTCAGGCTTAATTTTACTGTTGTTGAAAGTATAAAGAGTTTCAAGAATTGATTACCTTTTTAAAATTCCATGATTAATAAATTAGAATATTTTAATTCATAATTAATCTTGGACCATTTATGACATAGTTCTCTCTCTTTTTTTGACCTGGGGATTGATCTCTGGCACTAAACACTGAGTCACATCCCCAGCCCTATTTTGTATTTGATTTAAAGACAGGGTCTCATTGAGTTGCTTAGCACCTCACTTTTGCTGAGGCTGGCTTTGAACTTGCGGTCCTTCTTCCTCAGCCTGCCAGGCGCTGATATTACAGGCATACGACACTGTTGCTGGCATAGTTCTCTCTTAAATAATATTTCTACTTTGACCATGGATCCCAAGGTGGAATTTTTTCCTAAAGATGATTTCCACCAGTTGAGATGCTGCAAAATTTTATTGTTATCTATTTTTAACCCAAAATAGTGACTTTTAAAAGTAATGTTTACTTTTTTGAAAACAAAGTATTACAGGCTCATGGAAGAAAATTAAATTGCAGAAGTCATCACTATATTTTTGATATGTTGGTTTTTAATGTTATTTTTCTGTGCAATCATCTTATACCAAATACCATATATTTAGAGCATTTGGGGAAGAATTAGATGTGATAATGTATAATGTGCTTAAAATTGCTTCTCACATATAATTAGTGCTTTAGAATATGATCAGTTTTAAGGTTTGCTCTTCAGTTTTTGTGTGTTGTGCAATTTCCTCTACAACATTAGTTTTTAACACTTAAATGACTGTACTGTTTTATATCATAGTGTGCCCTGTTATATCTGTGCATACTATGTGCACATTTTTCTCATTGAGTATTTATTAGCTTTTTTTTTCCCAGTCATAAATAATCCTGGAAGAATAATCTTTCTTTGTCATAAGTGATTATTTCTTTACATTGGAATTCCTGGGAGTAATTTTTAACCAATATGTATGAGCATTTTAAAGTTCCTTATAAATATTACAAATTTTTCTCTAGGCAATTTATACCTGGTTTAGTGTTTGTGGAGTTTTTGGGTGATTATACTACCTGGATGCTCAAAGATAATATTACCAGTGATTGTCTCATTGCTTTTATTAGTGTACATAAGGTTAACACTTCTTGTTCATTCTATTAAATTGTTTTGTTTCATGAATTAATTTCTTATAGATTGATTCCTGTATTAGTGAATGGCATGAAGTACTCAGATCTAGATATTATCCTGCTTAAGGTAAGGAAACTTCTGATGAATAGGGAAGATGACTTTTATATTGACCTGGTAGATTTTTAATTTGACCAATAAAACATTAATTTAGAATAGGCCCTATGTAAATAGGCTGCCCGTTGCATATAATAGGCTACAAAAGTCCAAAGACAGAACAATGAATTTAAATGGTTATAAATTCTAGCTTAATTGATATTAGTTACAGTAAGATTATCATTAGTTTATCTTTGATTTAGACTACTTAGAGTTTATATTTAAATTATTCTTACATATGCTGCTCTGAATTTGATTCTGTTAGATTATACCACCTCATGGAAGGCAATATATAGTGCAGCTAAAGGGCTTGATGGCCTAATAGGTATTGTATGTTGCCCTTTGCTCCCTTTCACAAGGAACTATTTTCTGGATAGGGAAGTAGTTGTTGACAAGGAGGTATGCTTCAAAATCTTGTGCATTCTAGGCACTGTGACACACACCTTATGATTAGCTATTCAAGGTTTACAAGTTCAAGGCTAACCTAAACAACTTAGTGAGACCCAGTCTCAAAAATTTGGGGAGTACAGATGTGACTCAGTAGTAAAGTACTTGCTGAACATGTGTGAGACTCTGGGGTTCGGTCCCCTGTACCACAGAAAACAGTCCTTCACATGACCCCATCCCTGGATATTCTGATTTTTTTTTTTTTTTACTTGTGTACATATTACTAGCTTAATGAATATCATGAAAAATTTCACTTTGAAAAAGGGTGATGTGGAAGAAGATGAAACAATTCCTGATAGTGAGCAGGATATAAGACCACGTTTTCATCGATCAAGGACCGTGGCTCAGCAGCATGATGAAGATGGAATTGAAGAAGAAGAAGATGATGATGATGAAATTGATGATGATGATACAATTTCTGACTGGAATCTAAGTAAGTTGGAGAAGGAAAAATACAGTTGCCCACTTGGATAACAATTTTAATGAGCTTTAATTCCCCCATTGAAGTCATAATTTAGTGGATTTTAGTATATTCACACAACTATCAGCCATCACCATCATCAGTTTTAGGACACTTTACATCATCCAAGGAAGAGACCTCATCCTCATTATTGGTCATTCGCCATTTTCCCCTAACCCTAGGCAATTACCAAAATATGTTCTTTCTCTATGAAATCTGTCTCTTGGGACGTTTCATGTAAATGGAATGGTCCTTTCTACTTTCATTTTCTTCCACTTAGCATAATGGTTTCAAGGTTTATCTATGTGATAGCATATATCAATACTTGATTCCTTTATACCACATTATTTTTCTATTCTTCATCTGATAGACATTTGTATTTCCCTTTTGGCTGTTGTGAATATTGATTCCATGAACATTCGTGTACAAGTTTTTATGCAAACATACATTTTCATTTCTCTTAAATATATGCCCAGGAGTGAGCTTGATGATGGATCATGTGGTTTCTGTTTATTTAACCTTTTAAGGAACCATCAGGACGTTTTCCAAAAGAGGCAGCACCATTTTATTTTCTCATCACCAATGTCTGAGGGTTTCCGTTTCTCTTATTATTACATCTTATTATTACATCTGTTTTTTTACTGTAGCTATTCTAGTAAATGTGAAGGGGTATCATTGTGCTTTTGGTCTGCATTTTACTTAGTCTCTGCTCTTGTATTTAATTATCAGACTTCTTACTAAAACTGTTTCTCAAAAGACTAAATATTTTGAAATGATAAAATTAGGAATGTTGCCATAGCTTTTCATTAGTTTTTTTTTTTTTTTTTAATGCGTGATAATTTGCATGCTATCATATTCCTTTGAAATATTCAAAACTTGGGAATCTGTTGATTTTCAACCTTACCTTCAAGTTCACATAGCCTGTGCAACTGGCATTCTGACCCACACTAATTGGGCTGGGGCCAGTACACCTTTGTTTTATTTTTGGTTACTTGCTGATTTTTTTTTTAACTACTGCTCTATTTCAGCGTTTCTCAACCTCAGCACTATTGGCATTTGGGGCCACATAATTAATTCTTGTGGAGGCTATTCTGTACATTATAGAATGTTTAGCAGCATCCCTAACTTCTCTCCAAAGATGCCAGCAGTGTACACACCATTGTGACAACCAACAATGCCTCCAAACATTGCCAGAAGTCACCTGGGAGATAAAATCACCCCCAGGAAAGAACCACCCCCTTTTGTTAGTGTTGAAATTTCAAAAAATTTTTAGAAAGTGGTTAGGGGTTTGTATCATCTGCTCAGAGTATGTGATTTGATTAGATGATGGTAATTCTTGCCCTGTTACCTAGTTTCCTGTAACATTTTATTTAGAGTGCCTAATGTACAGACACTAGGCCAAGAACTTTGCAGTTATAGGTAGATAAGGAAACTGCAGAAAGACAAACTATTGCAAGATTAACGTAGGTACTACTGATAGCACATCCAGTATTAGAACCCAAGTCTCACCACTTAACAAGACAATCCAAAGTCTTCACTACTGTCACAAATTAACTGCTTGCATATCCCTGCTTTCAAGTTGAAGGGGCAGAAAAGATCAAGAGAATATGCTTATATCTACTAAAGTAGTACTGTGTGTGAAGCAGGGGAGGAGAGACACTTCCTCTTCACATCCTTTTACTCATCTTTATATCCTTCCAGAAACTGCTTTTTTTTTCCCACATATGGTAAAACATATTAAAGTTGAAGTCAAATTTTCAAAAACAAAATTAGATTATATGCAATTTGCTGCTCTGCCTTTCTATGAAGCCTATATCTCATTTTATATCAGTCTTCTGTTGCATGTTAGTGTACTGTTCAATTCTATGGATCCAGCATGCATATAGTGTAACTAAGATTCTTTTTGATGGTTAAGGTGTTACTTGACTGACATAACAGCGTTTTTTTGCTTTTTTGAGTGTATATTTATTTAGCCATGCTACAAGTATTAGGTGACACACATGTTTTCATCATTTAAGCCAAACTCCAACGAAATGTGGGGGAAAGAAAACCCCATAGTAACCCAAGACAGTCACAATCGCTCAGGACTCGTGAGAAACAATTCTCACCATAACTGTGAATTTCAAGATGCATCCTCTGTGATTCCATTTCTTTCTTTCCTGCTCTAGAAAAGATGCCAGAAAAGAATTTTTTTGTTTTATTTTGTTTTTTAAGGGATAATCTATTACAATTGTATGGAAAGCAAATAATTCTTAGACTTCAGTGCTTCCATATAGAATGGCAACCAAGCATTTCCTTATATTTCCCCTTCCACCCATAACTTTGTCTGATGTGATGGCATTAGAATCAGGATTTTTTTTTTTTAAGAATTGTATCATTTCTAATATTTTGTAATTAGTTATTTGCTATTATTCTTATTTCACATTGGAAAAATTATTGTGCTTTATATTTTCATTGGTTCTTATCTAAGTTGTTAGGTTAATAAAATTCAAGTTATTTTATAGTTAATCCTTTGTAAAGAATATTTTCTAACATTTTATGCTTCATTTGGTGGTGACTTTTGTTCCAATTTATGGGCCTAACTTCCAGCCAAATGATTATATACTTGATTCTAAATGGTCTACCACTAGAAATGTTAAATGGAATTAATAAATGGGTATATTATTTTTCCTCAGGATTTTAACAGTAGGTATCCTATTTTGGAAGTATTGAATTGAGTGGAACAGTATTCATTTTAATTTTTCTATGTAGTCAGTAGAATTCTAGTCTGACCTCCATGTACAGAATTAAATGTCTGCATAATTATTTTGTTAATTCTTTGTCATAAAAGCATATTCTCTTTAATAGATTCTTTTCATGTGACTACCTTCTATTTAATTGAATTCTTAACTCTAAAGGTATGACTAAAACATTATACATATAGTATTTATGTTTAAATATGTAACTAAGTGATAATAGAGATTAATATAATTATTTTTAATTAAATATTTTCTTAGGAAAATGTTCTGCTGCTGCTTTAGATGTTCTTGCAAATGTATATCGTGATGAGCTATTGCCACATATTTTGCCCCTTTTGAAAGAATTGCTTTTTCATCATGAATGGGTTGTTAAAGAATCAGGCATCTTGGTTTTAGGAGCAATTGCTGAAGGTAAGTCCATTTTCGATTATGAAGTCCTCAATACGTGGTATAAGGCTGGGCTACTTTAAGGAATTGTTACTCTGTAAGCAAAGAGGGTTCACTCTAGATTTACATACTGGATTATTCTCTGGTAAAGCAGTATGGCATAGACAAAACTGTGGTCCATATTAAACTAAAAGAAATCATTGAATCCAAAAGCCATCTTGGGATAAGTTTCTATTTTGAACCATTTTTAAATGATTAAAGAGTCTTGGATTTACTTCTTATCCTAGACAGGTCACTTTGCAGATATTTTTGTTATTGTAGAGGGAACAAAAAGGGCTCTGATGTCTGAAGCATTTTTGCTAGAAAAATAGCTTTGTTTTCTAAGAAGTTTGGGAAACCTGAGAAAAACAGGAGTATCATCATCCTATAAAGAGTTATTGTTGATCTTGTTTTGGTTGTAAACATTCATCTACAAGAAATAAAACATAGGCATTTCTGCAAGCTGTAATTTTTTAGCAGAGGTAAAATGAAGTCCTAATCCTACTAAAAAGAACTTCAGGGGAGCATTTAACTCTGTTTTCCATTATTTTAAAATAATGTTGGTATAGATTATTATAATATATACAGCAGTGAGAATACACTGAATATTTTTCATGGGTACATGTGTCACTTTTGTATTCAACTAAAAAATTTTAAACCACATTTGGCACCTTTTGAAAGTTTTTTGTTATTTTGTTTTTTTTCTAGGTTGCATGCAGGGCATGATTCCATACCTGCCTGAGCTTATTCCTCACCTTATTCAGTGCCTCTCTGATAAAAAGGCTCTTGTGCGCTCCATAACATGCTGGACACTTAGCCGCTATGCACACTGGGTAGTTAGCCAGCCACCAGACACGTACCTGAAGCCATTAATGACAGAATTGCTAAAGCGTATCCTGGATAGCAACAAGAGAGTACAAGAAGCTGCCTGCAGGTGGGACAAATTTATAACATAGTCTTTATTATGGAATTGGTAATTCAGTGAGAGACAAATTTTCATACTTGTGATGGAATGTTGACATTAAACCATTAATGTAATATTTCATAACAGAAAACCTCAAGCAATAGAAGGAAGTTGTTTTCCTTTTTTTTTTTTTTTTTTTTTTTTGATACTGGGGATTGAACACACACAGGTGCTTAACCACTAAGCCATATCCCCAACCTTTTTTATATTTTATTTAGAGACAGGGTCTCACTTAAGTTTCTGAGGCTGGCTCTGAACTCAAGATTCTACTGCCTTAGCCTCCAGAGTCACTGGGATTATAGGTGTGTACCACAAAACTTGACTCCTCCCTGCTTTTTCTTAGTGAATTTTTTATAGGACTGATATGTATTGTTGGGAATTGCACATTTTGTTAGGCTGATAAATTTCTATTTACAACTGTTATCTGATGTTTTTATGCATCGAAATGTGATTCTATCTGAATTTCATTCAGTCTTTGCTTTTCTTCCTCAATTTGTTCTTTTTTCCATTCAGTGGCTATGCTAACAGTAGAGTTATCTCACATCCTTATTCTCTCAGACAACTGAAGTGTTGCTGGCAGGACTTCTACTCTTAAAGGAATAGCAAAGTTTGAGTAGATTCGTATTAGTCTACAGGTCAATTACCGTAACTCCACAGAAAGTCCTACAAATTTATGGTTTGTCACTTATCTGTGACTTTTTTTTTTAATTTTAATTTGTTATATATGACAACAGAATGCATTACAACTCATATTACACATAATAGAGCATAATTTTTCATTCCTCTGGTTGTACACAAAGTAGAGTCACATCCTTTGTGTCTTCATATATGTACTTAGAGTAATGATGACCATCACATTCCACTATCTTTCCTATACTGATATACCTCTTCCTTTCCCTTTCCCGCTTTGCCCCCCCCTCCCCTTTGCCCTATCTAGAGTTCATTTAATCTTCCATTCCCCCCACCCAGCATATTATGAATCAGTATCCTTAAATCGGAGAAATCATTTGGCATTTCGTATTTTATGATTGGCTAATTTCATTTAGCATTATATTATTCAGCTCCATCCATTTACCTGCAAAGGCCATGATTTTATTCTCTTTTAATGCTGAATAATATTCCATTGTGTATATATACCACATTTTCGTCAGCCATTCATCTACTGAAGGGTATCTAGGTTGTTTCCACGATTTAAATATTGTGAATTGCACTGCTATAAACATTGATGTGGCTGCGTGAGCACTAATATCTAGAATATGTAAAGAACTCAAAAATCTTCACACCAAAAAAAAAAACAACAAATAACCCAATCAATAAATGGGCCAAGGAACTGAACAGACACTTCTCATAAGATGATATACAGTGAATCAACAAATATTTGAAAAAATGTTCATCTAGCAATTAGAGAAAAGCAAATCAAAACTACTATAAGATTTCATCTCACTCCAGTCAGACTGGCAGCAATTAAGAATACAAACAACAATAAGTGTTGGCGAGGATGTGAGGGAAAAGGCACACTCATACGTATTGCTGGTGGGACTGCAAAATGGTGCAACCAATATGGAAAGCAGTATGGAGATTCCTTAGAAAACTTGGAATAGAACCACCATTTGATCCAGCTATCCCACTCCTCAGTCTGTATACCCAAAAGGACTTAAAAATAGCATACTACAGGGAAACAGCCTTATCTGTGACTTTTGATGCTTAGTGGATCTGTGCCCCTAGCTATCTGTCAGATTTGAATCTCTCTTTTATAAATCAGACCTCCTGCTTTCATTAACACAGGTATTTGGTTCCTAGAACAAACCTTTGTGTTCTAAAAAGGCTGCCACTTATCAATCTTTTTCAAGTAGAATTGCTTCTACTATTGATTCTTTTTTTTAAACTGGAAATTAAACCCAGGCACTTACCACTGAGTTATGTTTTCAGTCCTTATTTTTTATTTTGAGGCAGGGTCTTGTTAAGTTGCCCAGGCTGGGCTTGAATTTTTAATCCTCCTGCCTCTGCATCACAAGTTGCTGTGTTATAGGCATGCACACCCTACCTGGCTTACCATTGACTTTTTCCCCCTTCTTATTCATAATAGCTTTACTCTTTTTGCCTTTTTTTTTTTTTTAAGTTGTTGATGGGCCTTTATTTATTTATTTGTACGTGGTGCCGAGAATCGAACCCAGTGCCTCACACATGCTAGGTCAGCGCCCTATCACTGAGTAACCCCAGCTCCCATTGACTTTTTTAACAACAAAAAAAAAACTGTTGCAAAGAGGAAAGTAAATTTGAGTTGAACCTTACTAGGTCTGAAGCAGTAATACCTAGAAGAGTTCTAATTCTTAATGAGATGGGGAAAAGTTGAACAAGGGGGCTATGGTGATTGATAGCACTAAATCTTTTTTTAAAAATTGGAGAAGGATATAGATTGGTTTCCTGTGATTTATTCATTCAGTACATTTTGATTTTTTTGTTGTTGGTCTTTAGCTACTAGTTGTTACACATATTGGATGCTAGGCTTATAGTTTCTGCCAATTGAAACTTACAGGGTAGTAGGAAATGCCTAATGACTGTGTATTTGTAATTTATGGCAGATGCTACAAAGGTAATGGATAAATAGTTCTGAATGCTAATGAGTAGGACTTTCATGACTAAGGTTTTCATTTTTACTATAAGACATTTAGATATCAAGTTGAAGTAATTGCACCGAGACTCAAGTTTTTCCTGTGTTTCTATAATAATCCTTGATGTGCTTATGCATATAAAGGGTGAGTTGTAAAGTAGAATTTAACTGTTTTAATTCCAGTTTCACTAATCCAGAGCAATCCAAGCTCCCTGAGAGGCTTGTTTTCTCATGACCATATTCCCATTACTCAGTGATTATATAAATAGTTCAGCACTAAATAAACTTGTTGAATTAGTAAATACACAGATGAACAATATTTACAGTTTTTACCACTGTAGCTAAGCAGATACCATGGAAACAGCCTCTTTGAAACGAAAAAGTGATTTTAAACAATGGAAAAGAAATAGTAAAAATAAGCAACTGGTGTGTGTGATGAGGCAAGGAATATAAAATGTAAATAGGTACTCTGTAAATAAGATTGTTTCCTATCTATTGTATGTTATTTCTTTTACACAACAATAAATATTTATTCTTTTTAAAAAATTTTAGTGCCTTTGCTACCCTAGAAGAGGAGGCTTGTACAGAACTTGTTCCTTACCTTGCTTATATACTTGATACCCTGGTCTTCGCATTTAGTAAATACCAACATAAGAACCTGCTTATTCTTTATGACGCCATAGGAACATTAGCAGATTCAGTAGGACATCATTTAAACAAGCCAGTAAGTATCTAAGCTATTTTCAATAAGCTTGAATTTGGGAATAAAAAGACTGGAAATATGAAGTTAATTTTTGCTTCTTTAAGAATATAGATCTTAGAAAGGCAGCAAGTATATCCTTTCAAATAGGTGGAAATTACAATAGCATCTCTTAGGAATGCACCAATGCGTGACTAGAGGAAAAGAAAAAAAATTATATTCTAGATTCCTACTTTTCTTTAATTCCAAGTATTTTTGTATCTACCACTTTATAAACACTAACTTTTAATTACCACATCTAGTTTTTTCTTCAGAATGTGCAAGTATATTGGGTGTACTATATGAAACAATTAGAAATTGAGGCAATAGGTTAAAAATGCTATGTGGTACAAAAGGATCTTGTCTGTAGTAATAGTGTAGAAGAGGACAGTAGATTTGTTTGACTAGGATTTATATGATGATAGAATTTTAGTGTAGCTTAATTTCCCTGGTGAAAAGTTGAAAAATGTTTTGATACATGTGATTGCTAAATCAAAAGTCTTAGGGATGTTTAAGATGGTTGGTTTATAGGATTGCTTTGGTATTAGTTTGATTGGAGGATAGGTTGTGTTTTCTGGGTGTCTTCAGAATCTGTACCGCTTATTTATATGATTATTATGATTATTGGCTTTTTTATTGGTTATTCTTCAGTTTAAATACGTTCTCTTTGCTAATTGTGAATCTTTTTCCTCATGTAAGTTTATCTGTTCATTTATAATGTGCTATATAAAAGCAAAGCTATTTTTTATGTAACATTCTGTTTTACATGTAACATTCTGTTACAGAAGAGTAGAACTTAAATGTTCTTTTGTTTGTAATTTAACAAACTACATTTTGATGTAGTGATGTATTTATTGATGAACATTTTGTTTCAAAAAGAATATAAGATGACATGGTCATCTAAATGAAAAGGTAGGCAAAAGATTTTAAAGTAACTATTTAGTGTAAAGAATGGGTCTTAAAATGCCTTCTGTAATGATTTTACACAATTGCTCTAAATGGGTTTTAATTTTCATAGACTCAGTGGACTTATTTACATATGATAGTGGAGCTTTACATGTTTTTCATCATTGTAAATAGGAATATATTCAGATGCTAATGCCTCCACTGATCCAGAAATGGAACATGTTAAAGGATGAAGATAAAGATCTCTTTCCTTTACTTGAGGTATGCTGGGCTGGTAATATTTAGCTAATTTAACATGGTATGTCATCAAAAATACATGTTTTAATCCAAAATGGGTTTTATGATAATAGTGTTAATAAGTTGATATATTCAGCACCATTTCTGTTTTAAATATTGAATAAATACACAACTTCTTATTACTTAAGTTACAATACATTCGTATGAAGAATTACTGTTAAATAGAAAAAGTGTAATGGACATTATATTTTTTAAAAGTAGACAAAGGGTTTTATTGTACAGTACTCTAACTACTCTATGGATAATAAATGTATTTATAATATGTTTTCTGTTGTTTTGTGTTATCTGTTCACATTACATGTGAAGTAGCATTAGGACTTTTGCTGATGTGGAGAGTCTTCACTTTGTATTTTTTTAATTTGAAATTTTTTCCATGTATGTTTATTATTTTTTTCTTTAAAGATATGGTGTTCAGAATGAAACATGACAGACCTACTTGAATTGACTTTATTAGAGCCAGTTTGAGTCATTTTCATTTTTATTCCCCGTATAATATTAAGGGTCACCAATTTCTGCCATGGATTATCCCTAGACAGGAATTGAAAATCTTCTGCAACTAAGAACAACAGCTAATTTCTATTCTAACAGAACAAAAAGAATCGTAGTTATTGCATACTATTGTTTAGGGAATAACAACACCCTTCCCCCAATTTGTGCATGTTTAATACAAATGCACCTTCTTTTTTATTTCTCTTAATATTTTTTACCACAAATTGAATCCATGGATAGAGGGTTTAAATATATGTTTATGTATATTTATTTTTAAACAAGGACTCCATGTGTCCAGTAAAGTCTAGCCACATCTTTGGAATAGGGGCATAAATTATCACTTATATTTGAGGGAAATTTTGAACATATAGTCTGTCCTTGAAGGACAAACTCATTATAGAAACTTCTTTACATTCTCTTCTAAATTAACCTCTCCTGACAGGCTGGCAAGCTGACAACAATAGTGACATCCAAAGAAGGGGTTCGAAAAGATAAACTGGTTGCTCTAGACTAGTAGTAAAGCAGACTCATAAACAACTAGGATCCTTTTGAGTTGTTTTAAGCATTTATCACAATCTTAAGTTTACCCAGAATATTTTAGCATGTGTACTTTATTCTTTCTAGTGCCTATCTTCAGTCGCCACGGCCCTGCAGTCTGGCTTCCTTCCATACTGTGAACCTGTGTATCAGCGTTGTGTGAATCTAGTACAAAAGACTCTTGCACAAGCCATGGTATTTTCTTTTCATATCTAAAGTTAGACATAAAGTATACAAACTTTTTCAGTAATTGATTAAAAATAAAATGTGTTTAATTGTAGCTGAACAATGCTCAACCAGATCAATATGAGGCTCCAGATAAAGATTTTATGATAGTGGCTCTTGATTTACTCAGTGGGCTGGCTGAAGGTCTTGGAGGCAACATTGAACAGCTAGTAGCCAGAAGTAACATCCTAACACTAATGTATCAATGCATGCAGGTAAGATTTGTAAGGTTAAAATGAATCGAAACCTGGATCATCCTGTCACCTTGGGATTAATTTCTTCTTCTCTCTTACAGGATAAAATGCCAGAAGTTCGACAGAGTTCCTTTGCCCTATTAGGTGACCTGACTAAAGCTTGCTTTCAGCATGTTAAACCTTGTATAGGTATGAATAATTTCAGCCTTGGATGTGGTTTTTTTTTAAATTATTTTTACATTAGATTTGCTTTTTACTAAATTTTATTAAAAATTTTTGTGGAATCTCAACGTTTATAAGTATATAGTTTTACTACTGGCCAATGTAAAGGTGCTTTCATCGAAGCAGGTAGGATGTGGGAACTCCAGTTTCCTTGAGCTCGCTGTCTATTCAGCAGCCCTTTAGGCAGTCCTGTGACTGGAAGAAATTGTGAGTAGTACCAATTTAGAATTAACAGATATGCCCACCAATGAAGCCTTCATACTGAGTGTAGTCAGGCATCTTCATAAGTAGCCTCTTTTTTGTAGTGGTACCCAGAAATAGTATCAGGTTTTCTTCTTTAATGCACCAGCATAACTTTTCAGATATCTAGGAAATTTTAAATAAATATCACTTTTAAAACACCTACACGGCTTTTCACCTGCTACAGTTGTGCTTTTGAATAATAATAATTTCTAGACTTTGCGTAATAACGTTAGGATATGTTAAGAGCCATACTAAAGTTTTAAACCCAACCACTATAAAACTATAATGAATGCTTATATTGTGGGGAGCTAGTCATACAAATATTTATTACCTATTATTTTTTAATTAAAGATAATTTTTAAACTTTTTATTAAAATTTTTTAAAACAGTAAAGTATAATAAGCTTTCTATTACTGTGTCAGTATAACTGGTGTCGGTATATGTACAATTTTGTCTCCTCTATGCCACTATCCATAGACAGAAATACTGAAAATTCTTTTCATTTGTTTCTGCTGTTAAACCAAGGATTTTTGTTGTTGTTTTGTTTGTTTTGTCCTAAATAGTTTGTCATACTCTGTATTTTACTAATTGCATCTCTCTGGTGCCATTGAAGATACTTCTAAGTTTTGTATTTACTAATACATTGGCACTCAGATCTAGAGACAGGTTCTTTGAGATTCCAGGGTAAGTGGTATTGTGTACTTTCTTGAAGAGGCATTTGATATCTAGATTTCATTTAATTTGTTTTCTTTTTTGTAATGTTGTCAATCTTAATGAGTATTGTCTAGATTAGTGGTTCTAGTGGGGCAATTTTGGTCTCGAAGGAATATTTTCCACTATGTTGAGGCATTTTTTTAACATTAGGGAGGTGTTTTACTGGTATTCATTGCATATAGGCAGAAGGTATTTCTAAATATCCTATAATAGATGAATTAAATATCCTGTAACACATCCTTTCCCCTATAACAAAGAATGATCTGGCCCATTGAGAGAAATCCTATTTTATGGTTCTGGAGGCTCATATGTAATGAGAGCCTTTTTATTCACTAATACATTGGCAGTTAGATCTAGATTCAGGTTTAATGAGATTCTGGGATTCTTGTCCTTTTATCAGAAATCCATACCAACAATAACATCATTAATCTATTCATGATTAAATGAATAGATCTAATCATTCATGAATAGCAAAGCCCTTAGGATCTAACCCCCATACACACACCTTTTTTTTTTTTTTTTTTTTGTACTAGGGATTGAACCCAAGACCTTGTGCATGTGAGGCAAGTGCTCTATTGCTGAGCTACATCCCAGCCCTTTTTTATTTTTTTGAGATAGGGATTTTTTTGCTGTCTGACCTCAGCCTTGTGATCTCCATGCCTAAGCATCACAAGTAGTTGGTATAACAGCTATGCATCACCATGCCCAGCCTGTTAAACTTCCCACCCCACTCTCCCCAACTCATTCCTTTTTTTTTTTTTTTTTTGGTGGTGTTGCTTGGGGTTTGAACCCAGGGTCTTGTGTATGCAAGGCAAGCACTCTACCAACTGAGCTATATACCCAGCTCATTTCTTTTTCTTTCTTTCTTTTTGGTACCAGGAATGAACACAAGGGCACTTTTCCCCACAAGGGCTACATCCCCATCCTTTTTTATTTTTTGTTTATTGCTGAGTTGCTTAAGTTTTCATTAAAGTTCGAAGTCTGGCTTTAAACCTTTGATCCTCTAGTCACTGGAATTATAGGCATGCACTGCCACACCCAGCAAGTTTCCATCTCTTAATACCATCATAGGGGCAATTAATTAAATTTTGGCCTGAGTTTTGGAGAAGGCATTCAAACCATTGCAACCCGCTAATTTATCAAGAGTTAAAAATTTATTATGCTGGGCATCGTGGCCCACGCCTGTAGTTATAATAGGCCAAATATGGTGACATTCCTGTAATCCCAACAACTTTGGAGACTGAGGAAGAGGATTACAAATTCAAAACCAACTCAGCAGCGTAGCTAGGCCTTAAGCAATTTAAGATCCTGTCTCAAAATAAGAACTAAGAAAGCTTGGGGATATGGCTTAGTGGTTAAGCACCCCTGGTTTTGATCCCTGGTTACTGCCCCCCCATCATGATATTCTCATTCTTTATTTAATAGTGAGAATATATGTAAAAGAGGCATTTGCCATATTAATTGTTACCCTGAAGTACAAATCATGTAAGAGGTACAGGGTAATTACTTGATTGCTTTTCTTTATCAATTTTCATAACTATTTGATTCCCAGCATCCTCCAAGGGTATCTTTTGTGTTTTAGCTTTTGTGTATGTGTATTAACATCATTATGAAGTCATAATCAAATTGTCATGATGCTAGCAGTGGAAGTTGAATCAAGTTGGTCCCTGGGTTTTTTTCTGTTATAGCAAGACTGTCTAGACTTATTTTGCACATTTCCTTCCTTCTCCTATAATGAGATATTTCTTTGCAAGCCCTCCTTTCTTTTAGTGGAAAGTAATATTTAAAGATTTCAGATTGGGCAGTAGAATGAAAGTTGCTTTAAAACCAAAGTCATGGATTGTTTTGTTTATTTTTTTTATTATTATTTTTTATTTTTTTTGAGGAAAATTCCATTTTTATCATGTTTTCTCTACTCCTCCCCGCCCCCAGGATTGAACCCAGGGGCATTTAACCACTGAGCCACATCCACCAGCTGTTTTTGTATTTTATTTAGAGACAGGGCCTCCCTAAATTGCTGAGGCTGGCTCTGAACTAGCATCCTCCTGCCTCAGCCTCCCAAGCCGCTGAGATCACAGGCATGTGCCATTGTGCCTGGCTGTGTTTTCCTCACTTTTAATTTGAATTTTCTTAGTCTCACAAAAAGATTACTCGATTTCTAAAGATAACTAAAATGGGCCAAAACTCAGTTTCCTGGGTTAATTCAAAATAAAAATTCAGTAGCCAGATAATTACCTCCTTCTGTTCCCTAAGATAAATTTTACCAGCCATTAGGAAGTGTTTTTCATCAATTTCATAATTGCTATTATAATGTTTATTTTATGGTGAAACATTTTTTGCCTAGATTTATGTTTCTACTGAGTAGGTTCCCTTTGAAATTTAATAGACTACTATTTAGAAGTTTATTACTTAGTTTTATTTTTTTCTTTTCTTTTCCAAGCCGATTTCATGCCAATATTGGGAACCAATCTAAATCCGGAGTTCATTTCAGTCTGCAACAATGCCACATGGGCGATTGGAGAAATCTCCATTCAAATGGGTAAGAGGTTTTCCACTCCCAGAAAAGTATAAATTTTTAGACTTGTTGATGTTTTCATAATTGGTTTTTTGCTTTTTTTTTTAAATTTAATTAAAAATATTTGTGTGCATACATATATATACATATAAAGCTATGTCACATTTAATAAGGGAAGCATAATGTTGTACACTAATGTTTTAACATTCAGTTTTTTCTTTTTTTTTTTTTTTTCTTCTTTTTTCTCTCTCTGTGGGATGATCTAGGTATAGAGATGCAGCCTTATATTCCTATGGTGTTGCACCAGCTTGTAGAAATCATTAACAGACCCAACACACCAAAGACGTTGTTAGAGAATACAGGTACCATATAACTGAACTGTTATGGTGAAGAGAAAATTAGTTGTCTTTTAATATTATATTAAGATGCGTAGAGAAACCAAAGCAATAAGCTAGCTTTAAAAACTCAGCTTTTTATATTTATTTTGAATTCTCACTAACAAAATGTATTCTTTTAACTACATTCCATAACCAGTTTTCAGAAACATTTGAAAAATACTTTTTCCTCCCCTATTTCCATGTTTTAATACTCCCTAAAATGGATTCCAGCCAACTATTGAACTGTATGAATTTTGCTTTTTTAATTAATCCAGAGTGTAACTGAGAGATGCAAAGTGCTGATTTTTTTAATCTATGAAAATCTGGCCAAAAATAGATTACAGTGACTAGCTGGTTAACTGTGGCGTTTGTATTTTGTATTTCATCATAAAATTTCCTTCAGTTGGGAACTCATGCAGTTCCTTATAGGAGTTTTATTTAGGAGGCTTGTTTCTCTTTTGCACTTAACAGAGAGCATGTTTATATTAAAGAGTACCTTCCATACTATAGAACACACTTAGGGTGATTGAGTCCTATTCTTTCCACCATCCCTGATTGTTGCTAATAATGAAAGATTTAAGTTCCATATTCATTCAGGCACATCCCTTTCTTTATATCCTAAGATAATTCTAGTAATTTATTCATAGTCAGTGAGGTTCTTACCAAATACTGAACAAAGAGTAAAATAAGGTTTTCCAAATTAGAAAGGTTTTCCAAATAAGAAAGTTTGTTTTCAGAGACACTTTAATTTGGTATTTTTAAATTATAGAGTTGATTTTTGTCTTTACATAATTAAAATTGACATTGTTTATTGGTATGGAAGGAAATCTTTTAAATATGAAATGGTTATCTGGCTGTTTGGCTGTATGGGTACTGTTTACTTCACAAAGTTAATTAGATTTTCTTGTTGAAAAGTATGAAAGTCTATTAGGATGGTTATGAAACCTTGTCAGACTTTTATCTCCTTAGAATGCAGTACCTATACATGACATTCAGATTTGAAACACTTGCCATTATAAAATTATTGTTGAACCTAAACAAAACTTCCTATTTATTTTAAATGTGAATGCGTAACTGCAAATAAATGTTGAGTGTAATGTATATTAAAGTTTCTTGTGGGATATCAGCTGATGAATTTGTTATTTAGTTCCTTTAGCAAATTGGCTTTATATAGAAGATCTATATTATATATGATTATGTCAAGTAAATAATACGGTAATTGATAATACTCTACAAATTGATGGATTCAATCAAATTGAGAAACAAGCTTGATATTCGTTAGATTACTTTTAACTGCAAGTGACTACATAAAATTCTGTCTTCTTTATCCAAAAGAGAGTGGGTTTTTGATTATTAAATGAAAATCATTATCTACAGTTTTAGCAATTTAATTACCATTATCTCACTATTTCATAAAGCCAATTCCTTAGTACGCCATTATTGCTTTTTTTTCTAATTAGTAGTATATCCTACACTGAACTTTTTCAATGGACCATCATCTGCTTTATCGCATGTTTCATTGGATTGTTCATACTTGCCTGTTTAATGAGAATGTTGCATAGTTTGTGTCTTTTGAACATAGGTTTTCTTTCTCTTGCTTCATATGAATCTGCTGAATTTTAGTATTATCTGTGTAGTTTGCTTCAAGTAATCCTTAAACATTTTTCTTTACTCCCCGACCCCTTTTTTTATGAAAGGTTAACCTGTAAGTTTTTGAGAGAACACCATTAAAGCACTTCATGGTTTGTTTTCTGTTTGTATTTTTTCCCGTTGTGTATAAATGTATTTATATGTATGTACTTTTGAATTGCAGAATGCAGTTCTAAATTGCACTTGTTTTAGGTCTTTGTAAGTTTCAGAGCTCTTGAGTTTTGATGATAAATGTTTGTCCCCTTCAAAATTTTTAAAAAATTAAATATTAGCATGCTATTAGTATAATGTGTTAACTATTTTATGTTAAACCTTTTATAGTAGAGACAATATATTTTTCCCTATGGTCCACATATCACGTGTCAGTACAGTGGACTATATTAGAATTTTATTTTAAATATGGTTTGATATTAGTGGACTATTAACCTGAGTTTTCAGAGGTCTATTGGAATGGAATTTGACATAGTATAGCAATTTTCCAATCTATTCGTTCACTGGGTAACATACTATTTAAAATATGACAATTGATTTTTGATATATCAGGCAACAGATACCTGCTGGCTTGTTTGGGAAATGTTAAATCAAACTATATACTAGAAAAATTTGAATTAATTTTCTTAGATAATTTTCAAAGAATGAAATAATTTATAAAAGGAGGTACAGGGAAATGACAAGTAAATTTGAACTGTTATAGCTACAGAGACATGTTTGAAAATTCATTAATGTAATTATATTTACTAATTCTTGGGGGAAATGTAGATTTCATATTAAATTCTGAAATTGACTGGCTTTAAATGATTCTCTAAATCCATTCATTTTAATCTCTCTTTTTTTTTTTTCTTAAACTATTTGAGCAAGAAAAGCAATTCATCATGGTTTTTGGTGTTCTCTCAATCTTTAGAGTTTTTTTAATTCCTTTTGTTTTTTTCTTTTTCCAAAAGTATGCCATATATGTTGCTGCCCCTTATTTAGGGGGTGGTAATAAACAGCACTGGTGAAATCTTATGTTTATTATCATACACAAATTCTGTTGGTTTCTGTTTCTGAGTTATTTGTTGTTTTTTCTTTATTTTTTCTCCTTCCCCCTCATTTGCTCATGTCTTGGTTGGCGTTTGGTGGTGTATAACCGTGATTGCGTTACCTTAGCAATAACAATTGGTCGTCTTGGTTACGTTTGTCCTCAAGAGGTGGCCCCCATGCTACAGCAGTTTATAAGACCCTGGTGTGTATTATTCAATCTTTTTTTTTTAATTCATTTTTCTTCACTATTTCTTTCTCTTTCTATCTCACTTTTAGATATATTTTCAGTTGGTTACAAAATTCACAATCCTTAATCATTGCCAACCATGTGACTAATCTTGTCCTATCAGGTTTGTGAGGTTTTTTAGTAGCATCGTCATGTATATTTATTTTATGTTGTGGCTAACGACTAATTGATGCATGGGATAAGATTGTCACATGCTTGCTGTGTTAAAAAGCTTGATTATACATAAAAAGCATTTAAATATCCACCAGAAAAATTAAGATGCATGCAATTTCTATAAATTTAGGTTTTTGCATTGTGTTTCTTTTTTAGAATTAATTTGGAAACTTGGATTGCATTAAATACATGTTTAAATTTGTTATGTATAAAATCTTATTTGCTTGTTAATGTAAAAGTTAAACATCTACACCATAAGTTGTATAGTAATAGTTTATATTGTGGCAGTATATTCTATGTTCTGCTTCTTTCAATTGATAATCTTCAATTCAGATTGGTTTTAGTAGTGTTTAATGGAATACAAGTCAATACAATTTTCAAAATTTGATAATTTACTTTTTTTTGGCTCTGGTTCATTAATACTTTAAATGAGCCAAATTAGTTGTCTGTGTAGTTGTAGTCTATTAAGAAAATATGAATTTCATTGTTTCCACTGCATTGAGATGAGATGTGCCCATCATTCGGGAAGTATGAGAAACTGAAAGTTAAGCTTTCTAAAAAACACTCTTTTTAATATAACCATTATCTACACTGTGGTGCTTATTCCATTAAATACTGTCTATTAGTGTTATAATTGAATGTGCTTTTTACTTAAATGCTAAAAACAATTCTGTAATTCGATAGGTGTACCTCTCTGAGAAACATAAGAGACAATGAGGAAAAGGATTCAGCATTCCGTGGAATTTGTACCATGATCAGTGTGAATCCTAGTGGCGTAATCCAAGTAAGATATTCACAATGATTTGTTTTTAACTTTAATGTTCTAAGTAGTAAAATTATTTGGGGGGTGATTAGGAAAGATTATAATAGCAGATTCAGAGAGTAAGGTTACATTCTTACTTGGAATCGGGCCAGGTTGGGTTTTTTTTTCCATCTTTATTCAGGCTTTACTTATTTACTTACTTTGTACATGCCTCCTGTTATGAATGTCAATCAGATTGCTGAATTTGAGGATATCTACAACAGTGTCAAACTTTATGGAAATCAAATTTACAAACAGTAAATAGAATACTGAATCAGCCATTGAAATTGCTTTAATGTTGTGAACTTATCATTTATTCATCCCTATTTTGAGCTTAAATTCTTGTTACATTTAGGCATTTTAATTATTTGATATCAGTCCTGATCCTAAGTCTAGTAAAGCTTATAGATCGAACTGCCAGTTTCCTGGACACAAAAAACAAAGGAGCATGTTGAACTCCACCATAAACAAATCTCAGGCTGCAGGAGACCTACATTAAATGCAAAAAAAATAAAAATCTTTACATTTTCAAGAGAAAGGAGCTTTTCCGCCTTTTTAATTGAGATTTTGGTAATTTTTATTTTACATGTGGTGTTTGTTAACTTGGTTTTAGAAATGCAAATAATTACTTAAAATTCAAATCAATGTGATTGATAGGCATAGAAAATATACAGCTTAGAGCTAGAAAAAGATCTTTTGACTAATTTCACGTTCATGAAACATTAATCACTTAATAATCAGAATAAGCCAATACTACCTTGAGATAAGGATCCTAGTTTCAAAATAACCTCCTAGTATTGTTTTTCAGGAATAAATGTTGTTTTCTCATGTGTCTTACCTCTATCTATTAAAAGAAACATCTTTTCACCAGTATTGTTAGTTTTTAAAGGTAGTAGAAGTAGCACAGTGGTCATAAAATCACTACCAACTTAAGAGTTGGTAGAAATTTGTTTGTTAACTCCATTCATATTAATCACAATTTTTATATATTCTGTGTGGGTTTGTTTTTGTTTTTGTTTTTTGGCTCTGGGAATTGAACCCAGGGGTACCTAACACTGAAACACTCCTCTGCCCAAAAAAGACAGGGTCTCACTAAGTTGCTGGCTGGCTTTGAACTCAAAATCCTCCTGCCTCAGCCTCCCAAGCTGCTGGGATTACAGGTGTCCACCACCTTGTTTGGCCCTGTGTGTTTAAATTTTTAACATTATCTTTGGATATTTGGATGGCATTAGAATCCTGATTTGAATAAACAATGAACTTAATGTAAATGACATTTGCTTAAATAATTGTTTTACACATGTTGGTAAATTTTTTTGTTTTCTGAACTTAATGGTAAAATTTGAAGTAGTTGACATGTCAGACCATTAGCAATATGTTGAATGTTTTATGTTGAATTGTTAATAGTTCATTACGGTAATCAAAATTGAAGAAATATTTTTATGAAATATGTCATGGTTCTTATTTAATTTTGAAGGGGGGTCTTTTACTAAGTTGCCCAGGCTGGACTTTGAACATGAAATCCTCCTGTCTCAGCCCCCTAATTAGCTAGGAGTACCAGAGTGAGCCACCATGCTTGATCTTGTAATCTGAATAACCTGAGAGGCTCAGACAGGAGGATTGTGAGTTCAGAGTCAGCCTTAGCAATGACAAAGTGATAAGCAACTCAGTGAAACCCTGTCTCTAAATAAAATACAAAATTGGGCTGGGGCTGTAGCTTGGTGGTCAAGGGCCCCTGCGTTCAATCCCCAGTACCCCTAGTTCCTAATATGTCAGATTAAGCTCAGTTGATATATATTTAGCTGAATTTAAATTGTTTCTATGCTGAATCAGATCTCACATTAGGATTGAATTCATATGATTAATTAATCTAATAATTAAAGTATTTTATTGGTATTGATATGGTGCTCTCAGTGTGCTAAGCATTTGCTGGGCAGGGATTTGCTTTTTTTGTTGTTGTTTTATGATATAATAGGACATTTATTTACATCCTAAATAATCACTTCTAATTCCCTATCCTCGTTGATTTTAAATTTGCTTTTCCCCTTTTAGCTATGAGTGTATCATGACATAAATTTTGAGTCTTGCATGTTTTGAATTTTGCTAAGTTTGATAAATGTATTATCAATCTAAGATGTGGTTTTTGCCTGTTACAGGATTTTATATTTTTTTGTGATGCTGTTGCATCGTGGATTAATCCAAAAGATGATCTCAGAGACATGTTCTGTAAGGTAACTAATAAGTCTTCATGATGCATGGTAGGACTATTAAATTTCTAGTTGAAAGTTTGAAATTTTTTTTAAACATTTAGTTTAAATTTAGGCTCTTCGCTCTGGGTAAATTATATGACCTTTGTTCTTAATGAAGAACTACGTTTAGTCTTAAAATATGGTGTGACTATCAATAGATCATGCACTTTGAAAATATTTTCCCAAAAAAATACCACCGATTCATGTAGTACCATTACTTCGTGTACAGAAAATAGCATATTTACAGGGATGGGGTGTGGTTCAGTGGTAGAGCACTCATTTAGCCCGTGTGAGACCCTGGGTTTCATCCTCAGCATCATATAAAAATAAATAAATAAAAGTATTGTGTCCAACTACAACTAAAAAATAAATATTTTAAAAAAAAAAAAAGGAAATAGCATACTTTCCAAAAATGGATGCTAAAATTTGAAGTATCCCCTAAAACTATTGAACAGAAATGAAATCAAGTAGTTTCCACAAGAATTGAGCCTACATAGTTCTTTGCTTTATTAGTGCCCCTTTTGATTAATTCCATTCATCACTCGGTTATAACAGAATAAGAAATAAAATGCAGTTACACGTTTGCATCATCTGATACTGAAATTAGTGAGCTATATTTTTGGCCATGAGATCAAAACTTATATAGTTCAAGTTTGAAAAGACTTAGCGTGGTAAGTCTTATTCATTGGGTAAATTCTGTGCCTTTTTTATTTGTTTGTTTTTAATTATTGTGATGTCCAATTGCTTAGAATAAATTTGTTTACTAGAATACTAGTTGGATTTTATATTTAACTAAAGTATATTTTATGAGATGCTTTTAGGCAAGTTACAGTGGTATAGATTATAACAAAGTCTGAGCTTACTACTTTGAAATGGATAAAATATTTCTTAAAAATCAATATTGTTTGATTTCAAAAGCTATACAGATCAGTTTTTCTTTTGTTAGTGATGAATTAATGGGTTTTCACTCTTTGCAGATCCTTCATGGATTTAAAAATCAAGTTGGGGATGAGAATTGGAGGCGTTTCTCTGACCAGTTTCCTCTTCCCTTAAAAGAGCGTCTTGCAGCTTTTTACGGTGTTTAATCTAGTACACTTAAGCTGCAGTCCCAAAATTAGGGGTAAGTTATAAGAAGTTTTCAGGATGAAAAATTTAGGATTATAATCTAAAACTGTAAAAGATAATAAAAAGCTATTTGTTTTCTATAGGGTTGGAATAATATTAGACTTTAAAATTACCTACATAAAGGCTAGAGGGGTTTTTTTTGTGTGTTTTTTGTTTGTTTTTTAAGAATTTTGTTTTTTTGTTTTTAAGAATTTTGCCCCACAAGGGGACTTGAAAGATTCTGTTTTCTTTTGTGGGAGTGGAAGGCCAAGTCCAGTGAGAACTCTTTTTTTTCCCCACATTTTCTGTGTGTGAGATTAACAATTCCTATCTTTTAGCTTTAGTTTCTTCATTAAATTATGTTGAGGATCAAATACTGAACAGTATGCAATGGCATAACTTAGTATATTTTTTAGCACATTTAATTGGCTTAGTAAATGTTAGAAACATTAGCCAGTACAGTGAACCAGAGTTTTGACATTGTTCAGGTTTTGAAGATGAATTGAATCGAGACTGATTTGACTGGAAGCCAGAGGGTGTACTGAATGTGTTTACAGAAGGTGTACACCAAATTGAATTGTGCTCGACACTGGAGTTTTCCTTTGCTTGCTGCCTGTTTAATCTGATTTAGGTTTTGAATCTGGAAAAAATGTACTATCCAAGTTATGGACTTTTGCAACCTTAAGGAATGTCTCAGGCCCTTTGCATAGTTTTCCCACTTAGGTGTCAAGTCCTCAGAGCTGTTTTGTGGCTTTAGCGTGCTTATTAGTTCACTGTTGAATCATGTGACTGCAGTAGATGAAATGACTTTGTTTTAAAGGGTTCAACATTGAGTTAATAAGTTTTGATCATTTTCAAATTTATTATCTCTTTGGTCTCATCATAAATTAACTGTGGTGGTGATTGTTCTGAGACTGGTATTTTCAGTTTCCTAATTAGAGCTAAAAGTGGATTGGTACCTCTTATTCCTGCCTTTTTGTACTCCTCTCCCATTTTTTCAGAGGCAGGAGAAAAAGGGGGTTGCTGTACTTCTCCACAGATGCACTAATCACCCTCTGTGAATTCACATGAATATTCTTGCATATCCAAAGTTTGGCATGAGTGGGTGGTAGAGTTTTGTTTAAAAGGACCACTATCAGGTAATAGTTTATCCAATAATCTTATCTAATTTATTTATGTCCTTTTCACCACTAAAACTGTGTTAGGAAATTTCTCATCAGGAAAATCAGCTGGCCTGAAAAAATAACCAAATAAAGTTGAGTTGGAAGAGTGAAAATTAGAACATTAAGAAGATGGTGTTAAAACTTGCTTTTGTATATTTACTGAATGTACTGTCTATAGTGTAATGCACATTTCTAGTCCTTGTGGTGAAACATCAAACAAAAATAACTAATGCTTTTCTGGTTCTTGAAGTAAATTTTTGTTTCCATAGTGCTGGGTTTACTGGAAAAGTGAGTGATGTTTTAATTCTCTGTAAGTAAGAAAAGTGATTGTCCTAAAGAAAGTGGTATTTAATTTTGAAGACAGTAAGGTAACTTATTATATAAAAAATAACCAGTTCCCATTAGGGTTCATTTTGCCCCCCCCCCCCCCAAAAAAAAATAGAATTAGATTGGTAACATTATGCAAAGCAAATTTTATCTGTACAAAGTTTTGTGTGCCTCTCTGTTTCCTCAACTTGGCCTCACTTTTCATATCTAATGCAGGTAACAATTCAGAGCCATAGAAGAAGGAAGCAGTGTGGTTAAAATTAACTAACATAATCTTAGCCATTTTGTCCAATTTCTTATTTTATAGGTAAAGATAGTATTGTTTTATGATGAATTTTATGTTTCCACTGACAGCTGTTAAAGATAAAATTGTTTCTGTTGTTTCTTATAGGTCCTTCGGTCTTGGAGACTATGAGGGAGCCTCTGCACCCAGGGAAAATGTTACCCTTTACAGGGGGGAAGGGTATACCAGTAGGGAATACAGTACAATCCCAACCCTACTGGGAGGGGCGGGAGGGAGGTGTGCCGTCACTGTATTAAGTCGATGTTGGGAAACGTTTTAACATCTGGAGCCTTTGTGGGTGGAAATCTGTCTTCAATTACAACTCCGCACTGGATGTGAAGAAGCAAAAATAATCTATTCAGTCTACTCACAAAATAGTACGTTCTGGAATATTATGGGGAATTGTACCAAAACAAGAACCATATAAATGATGCATAGGGATAAGAAAGAGGAAAAATTCTATAGCGCACAATAAAGGAAACCTAAGAATGGGGGTTACAAACAGTAAAGAAGATTTTTTTTTTTTTAATTTAAAGGTTTTTATATAAATGTTCCCACATTATGGGGCCTTGTTTTGCATGCTGATGAAGAACTACACAAACAAAACTAATAGAGTTAAAATCAGCTTGCCTTCCCATAGTAGAAGCAGGTTCTTGGAAATTACAATTTAAGGTACCCCCAAAAAATGTTGAAAATAAAACAAAACAAATTTAAACAATGAAGCACCCTGTGAAATGCCAAATGAGTCACTCCTTTTACCTTTGCGGGGTGGGAGGGAGGGTGGAATAAATGGGGTTGGGCATATCAGAACTAAAGTTGACATCTTAATTTTACATTAAAACATTAATGTAGTGCATATAATTTGATGGTTGTACTTCATTAGATTTAATTTCTAGGCCAACACATTATTTTAAAGTGCAGTTTAAGGTTCAGGCATGCATTCTGGCTCATAGTGATTGAAAGTAAATTAGTGGGAAAGTAGCATGCTTGCATCACATAGAGTGAGATTGGTATTCATTGACCTATGTTGCGCCAGTTCGTGTTGCATTTTACCAATTCAATATAGCCCTGCATTTAAAATTCCTTTTTAAGATTTGTGGATTTTATTTTTATTAAGAATATAGATATATAAAAGTACTGTAGTTTACAGCTAGGCCTTGAAATATCTTTTTAGGATCTGTTAGGAATAAGATTGATATTGTTTTGTGTGTAACCTGCACAATGTGGAAAGCTGATATACCTGTGCAAAATCTTTGCCTCTGTGCTGTCAGTGTGATGTGCTTTCTGCATGGTTATATACTACTAGTGATTTTTATCAAAACTTCTAAAACTTAAATGACATGGTAAAAGATCTGTAAAAGGCTGCATAAATGTTAGTTGGCACATAAAGACAATTGTAGAAGTTGAAAAATGATTGCTCTATTTCAATGTTTATTCCCACTCAACATATTGCCTTCTAAGCTTTCCTTTTTTTGTTCAAAGCATGATCTTAAAGATATGTTTAAGTTAATGGATGTAATGCAGGGTTCCTACACTGTATTGGCGCATGTTGGTGGCCCTCTGTGCCCTAGATATATGCACACAGGGTGCAAGTTAAAAGCTACAGAGTGAAAGTTGGTTTGGATCCTCTTCATTTCATTTGTTTAGCTTTTCTGTTGTTTTTCTCTACTTACATGTATTCCTGTGAATAAATCCTTGTTAAGTTAACCCTTTACTTTTCCTTCCATGTGTATTTTCTTATATACTGTGAATGTGAAAACCTAACTGGTACACTTGATCTTATGTCCATATGAAAGTGCAAGTCTTTATTAATTTGGATTGCCTGAACAGTGTATCCCATGATGATGAAGGAAAATGGAGAGATTTTTCTTTTTAACTCTGCTGGTCAGAGACGAAGCCACGCCTTTCCATTTTTCAATGCTGCATATTTAATCTGCAACAAAATGTTAAGCCATAACAGCCTTTTTATATTTTAGTTTGTCACCTTTGCATTGCAGAATAAATACTAAATAACCATTTTTATAAGCAGTTGCTCCTCTTTGCATGGTTCTGTTCTCTTAAGTGTTGAATGATACAGCCATTGCACTGAAGTTTGAGCTGTGTGCGTGTGACTTTATAAATACTGTTTCATAAAATTTCAAATGCATGGTAGCATGTAGAAAGGTTTTTTGTTAAGTGTGTGTGTGTGTGTGTGTGTATGTATGTGTGTATGTGTGTTTAACATGTTCTGTCATTCACTTTCTTTCTTCAACTTTGGCTTTGCAAATTTCAGTCTGTAGAGCCTGAAATTTAAATCATTTTATAATGTGCCCATCCTTTTTTTTTTTTTTTTTTTTAATCTAGATTCAAAGTGTATATAGCATTTTGCTTTTTAGTATGGTTAGTTCACTGGGAGCTCAAAATTTCTTTTCTTGTTTGTCTTTAAAACTTGGATAGGATAGCTATTTTGTCCCTACGTTATATCAGTGGCCTGTAATGCTTCAAATACTTTTTAGAACTTAATATGGGAGGTATTTTAATAATTTGGAATAGTGAGTAAACATTTTAAGTTTAAAAGAATGGCCAAATTCTTCTCTAAACCCAATAAAACAAATAACCTTTAGTAGTTATCTAAACCTGTGATTGACAATTCTGTATCAACTAAAAGCAAAATTGTTGCCTCTCTGACTAGAAGTTAGCTTCCAGTTAGATGTATAAATTACAAGAATGCCCATCTTTGTAGTCACTTGACATGTTTCTAAATTTAAAGAAAATTTAATCTTAAAATAAAAAAATGGAAGTAAATTAATATGACTGGCAACCTGAGATTAGGTTGAATTTTTTGTTCCCCATTGAGGTTATTGTTTCTTCCTAATTTATATTATATTTCAGATAACATAGTATATAGCACAGGAATTTGCAGAAGCCATTTTAGTTATCTTTTGAGGTAAGCTCTGATTTAGCATTTATTGTTCTGATAAAACCTAATACATCATGGGATATATATATAAAGCAACTTAATTCTTGTGGTGTAGTCTTAATAGTTTTAAGTGTTGACTGAATGTCTATGAGATTGTGAGTTTGTCTTTGTTACATTCCAGTGTTTCTGCCTCTTGGCATGCTTAAAGCACGGCTTACTTCATCTGCTCCTTACACACTAAAATGCTGTTAGTGTGCTCAACTACAGAAATAGCCGCTGCTAAGTGATGTAGATTTTCTACTTGAATATTTTTGTTGTAGGAACCTCAGGAGGTCAGTGTTTACTGTTTTATATATGCCTTCTTTTTCCTGTTTGAGCTTCTCTCTTTGAAGGATTCTAACAGAACAAAAGCTGCTGATCAACCTAAGTTGGAAACAGAAAGTGTTTTTAATATAATTTAAAATGCATGTTTGGCAGTTCCATGTTACCAGTCCATTAGTGAGTGAATTTAGTGCCACAGATATTCATTTATTCAGGAAATAATTTTGCTTTTTGTATTGTCTAATATCTTTAATGACTTCATACTGTGTAAAAAAATCACTTTTATATTTTTGGTTGATTATTTCCAAAATAATCAACATGTAAATATCTTTAAGAGCCAGTTCTGATGCTTTACATTATTGCTACTTGATTTTGTTATGCAAATTAGATTGCAGAACAATAGATTTTTAAATACTTAACCAAGCCATTACATCTTAAAAACAAAGCAAGTAGCATACATTTTGTAATTAACATTGATAAACACTGTGATTTTTTTGGTTAAGACTTTTTCATTGATCTGACTTGTTAAATTGCATATATTGTAAAATAGGATCAGATGTATATTTTAAAATGATTTCAACTGACTTTCCTCTTGAAATGCTTTGTCTACTCAGTTATAGAATATACAGATACAAGTTTTATCTCAGGTGAATACCTTGTATCAATTTTGCTTTGGTGGCATATGCTTATAAAGGGTCGTCATACTTAATTTAAATGGTCTTCATTTTTTTAGTGTATTTCATTGAGAATCTTCCCAGTTTGTCTGATTTCTTTTTTCCTCCAGTTAGTTTGCAAACTGGAATGGTATAGAACCCTCCTCACAAGACCTACGCATTCAGGGTTACTGAAAGTGAGTTAAATTTGTTCCTCCTCTTCAAATCCTCAAAATAGGAAAGTGGATTTTTTTTTCCTCTGTATAAAGTTGTTCTGCATGGCTGAAATGCCAGGATTAAGCTAATTATGTCTTAAACCCTTCAGTCTAAATTTAAGACCTTTGCCATGAGGGGAAGTGTTTTTTGCTTCATATAGTATGTCTATATTATTCATATTGAATGTATTAACAGATAATGGTGCAAAAACATTCTTTCCAAGAGAAGAGTGTGTCATGCAAAACTGCAATTTAAATCCTTCCTTTGGTAGTACTTCAAAATACAACTTTGCTTATCAAATTATTTTTGCAAATATTACCAGTGGGTAAAACACTTGCTCCTAGGATTGTTAATGAAGTGCAGTCATTGGAATCTGTAAGAAAACTCTGGTCTTCGAATAGTTAAGGACCTGGGATAATCTTAGGTGAAAAATCAGATCAATAGTGAGCTGTGTTGCTAATAATATTATCTAGTATTAATACATTGCAATGGCATTGTATACCAACCTAATGCATTTCGTACTGTATTAAATATGGCAATGCTTCTAATGCCTCTTTAAAATTATATTTCACTTGAAAGTTAGTTTCATTCACCAGTACATTTTCTAGGTGACTTGCAACTAATATTTTCAGTCTTATATATAGATCTTTCCCCCATTGGCACTACATATATGTAGATAACTCCTTATGCCTAATTATTATACATATTTTTAAGGTATACATTTAAATTACAGCAACTATGTATTGTGGTTTGTATCCCAGAATGTATTGTGTTTAAATAAAAAGATGCATAACAGCTGAATGTATGCATGGTTTTGAGGGAAGTTAAAATGGTGAATTTTTTTCACCTCTTGTGCATTTTAAAACCAAGCCAAATCTATTTGCCAAGTATTGTATCACTAATTAGAAAACCAGTAGTTGTTCTTTTATTATAATTTTTGTTTACCTAGAATCCCTTCATGCTGTTGTGGCTTGGTATTATACAGAATTAGCTTTTTACAGGTCTAATTATCTTTCGAAAAGCATACTATATACACGGTTAGCCTTTAAGGCAGTGTTGGTCCCCTTCTAATGTCAGCTTTTAAAGGGGTTCCACTGTATACTTTTCTCATATTACTTTGTTGTTTTCCTCTGGATATATAACCAAATTGAGCTTGGTTGATTTTTATGGAAATAATTAGACAATACTGTGTAATTAATTTTACTCAATAGATTATCATCTTGTGAGAAGAGGTGTTTAAATGTGGTAAATGACTTCACTTCATATTATAAAACAGTTTTACAATTAATAGACATGTTAACATTGGGTGCAATAATTTAGTAGTGTTAGCTTTAGTTAAATAACTGATCTTTCTGCTGACAACTTAGGTTGTATGAGTTACGCTTAAAAGCTTTAAATCTGATGTTTCCTGTACCTGCCACACTATATGTTAGAATGTGTCCTTCAAACATATCCTCCTGCAACTTCTCAAACTGTACTAAATTGATATTTCTTGAAGTCTATCTAACTCTGTGCTAACAGATCTTCATTTTAAATAGAATACGGTTTTAATTTTTGATAAGCTGCTGAATTTTAAAGAGAGTTTTTTGGGGCCACCAAATATTTTGGATCATGCAGAGAATATATATTGTACTGTAGTAATTTTGTATTTACATTTGTATGATGTGACATAATAGATGTGAATGTTAATCACTGCTTGACTATGTTAATAAAGTTGTTTAACTATAGATGTTGCACTCTTGATTTTTAATGAGAGGAAATGACCCACCCACCACCCTACCCCCATTTTGGTCCTGATAGATCTTGTGGGGTGTTTCTTCTTTTTTTGTTAAAGCATTTTTGTTTTGTTTTCCCTAGTTTACACATTAGTACACTCTTGTCTAACATTGTTTTTTGATTTTAGTATATTGTGTAGTAAAAAGCCTCTTTCCCTGCATTTTGAACTTACCTCCTATTAATTGTTAAATTTTCAAATGGTTTCTGTTTAGAGGATAGGGGAATTCTGCTCTACAAAAAAGGGGAATTAAAGGTGAAGCTGTAAATATAAAACATATATAAAGATAGACTGCATGAATGTGTATGAATGTATGACCTATTGAGGCTGTTTATCTTTCAAAATATTAAGACTTGTAATTTTGGAAAGTAACATTTATAAAACTAATCATTTCCTCTTCAGGTAGTAATCTTTTTAATATTAGTTGCATGTTACTAATTAAAATTAAATGCATTAATACACATAAGGGAATATGTGTTCATGACTCTCAAGTGGTTGTCTATTTGAGATTTGGAATATTTGAGAACAGGAAAAGGCCTAAAAGGTCAGTGTAACCCAAAGACTTTTAAAGGAAGTGCAGCTTGGGTTTCTTAACCTTTGTTACCTACACATAAAAATATTTAATATGTCACAGTTGTGTTGACAAGAAGGCAAATTGTGATCTGGATGTTGTTATAAAACATAATTAAGAAAGAATTTAAGATTCTAGAGTTCAGGACTTAGAATTGCCTCAAGCTAAAAACCTTTCCTTTCATAAATCTTTAGATTTTAGTGAAAGTATTGTCAGTTTTATGCAAATTTTTTTTCTTCTCAGTTCAAGTAACTAAACCATACTAATGAGTAAAGCTGGGTTATTGATTTTGACATCTTTGTCTTGTAATGGGATTTTTTAACAGGTATTTATATTTTGTAATAGCTGCATAATCTAACTCCCAACAATTTACATTTCATGTGATTGTTTATGAATGATTGGAGAAAGTGGCAGTTAAAACTATGCAACTCTTGTGTTTGGATTTTGTCTGTATTATGCACTTGAATATGGAAATTATTGAAGCTGTAATTGTCAGTTTGTAGTCTTTAATCTGAGTCTTGTGTTAATTTGATGGAAAAAATTTTAAGAACCTCCTGAAAGATCTCCCAAGCATTTATTTTGACAGTTTGCAAACTACAATTTGAAGTTTAACGTAATTTCTAATCCATTGGGAATAATAAAAGAATAGCTATATCAAGAACCTTTAGGGTTTTGTGCCCAGTTATTAATGTAATTCATTTCTGTGCTTGTTAAAGTAATCTTACTGTGACAATTTATATTGGTTTTCAAAGAATGTCATTTAACAAGCATTTGAGAATGACAAGTGAACAATTTTTATGAATTTTAATAGTTACTCAGTGACATAACTACTGTTAATAATTCTGTGCACATACGAATATATAGTAAATTTATGCATTGTTTTTAGTCAGTATGTTGTATCCAAACATAGCTAAGTGGTATTCTGTGAACAGTTCACACAACTGCCTTAGTATTGTTGGACTTTCAGAAGTTTCTAATTATTCATTCTTTGAAATAATTATGGTGAGTGGTGTTATCAGGTCCAAAGGAGAGTAATCGTCCACAGCAGCAACTTGAAAGTATGCTGTCATGCTATACTTTGTAACTTAATAGCATGGCTTTCTATCTTTAGGAAATTTTATATGTGGAATTGATGATTTCATATTACATATTTAACAGTTATCTGTTATGTTGCAGGCACTTTTCCCTGGTCTTAGAGAGCTTACATTCTATTTTAAGGAGACAGATGTGTGAAATAGGCTATGATGGTAATTAATGCTTGGTTAGAACAGGAAGTGGAAGATCTGAGGGTGTCATTTGAGCAAAAACCTGAGTGTCTGGGAGAGAGTATTTCATGAAAGGGAGCAAAGTCAGTAATATATTTGATAGTTATTGCAGATGAGAAGGATATAACTGGAGTGCCCAGAGCAAGGGAGAAGAGTGGTAAATTAGATCTAAGGTAACTGGTTGGTTTTATATTTGAAGTAAAGGGCTGTGGTGTAGGAGTTTGTAGTAGAAAAGTGATATCACTGATTGAGAATGAACTCTAGCCCAAAGGCAGAAACAGACCACTTAGAGGGTGCTGTTATGATCTGGGGAGTTACTGATAAGTTAGGGTAGAAGTGAAGAAGGTAGATCTGGATGACATTTTGAGTCATCAACAAGGTTTGCCAACATACTAAATAATGTAGTGTAGGGAACGAATCATAGGTGGTTCTTAGACCATCAGCCTCATGAGCAGCTAGAAGAATGAAATTGCCATTAATTGGGATAGGAAAGATTTATGTAGCATTTATTTTGATATGTGAGCAGTAGATTGCATTGGAGTTCAATAACCTACGTGGAGATGGAAACCTGGGAAGGTGTGTATAAATCTCATACCACAAAGCTAAAATATATCTGAGGATGCAAATGCAGGAAGTGAAAATGGCAGGAACTAACCCTGAAACATTACTCAGTTCTTAGACTTGAGTATATTGTAAAGAAAACCAGAAGAGCGTGGTATTCTCATGGGCATAGATCAAGTTAAGAGGACAGCATTTACATTTAACAACATGGAGGATTGGGGGCATATTTTTAAACTCGAATCAGAATAACTTAACCTCCTTCCTCTAAGAGTTTCTAGAAACCTAGTATTTTGATTTTTCAAGGCCAACTTAAAGTATGATTACATTAAAACTACAGCAGCATGCAAAGATCAATTAAAATAATGAAAACATCTAAATATACCTAAGACTAGTCTATAGTTCTTCAAATCAATGAATAAAGATAGGTTATTTGACAAGTGATGGGAAAACTTGAGTAGAAATTTGCAGAAACAACCAAAATTTTTTGTTAATACATGAGAGTGTCTAAAAATTTGGAGACAACTTGGAAGCCCCTTTCCCAGACTGGTTAGTTTCCTCAAGTCAATAAGATGAACAATAGAAAAATAGGCAATGTTCACAAAATTTTCTGTTTTGAAGATACTAGATTCTTTTGGGAAGTTCTGAGGCACAGGGTCAAAAGTTCAAGGCCTGCCTAGGCAACTTAACAAGACCCTGACTCAAAATAGAAAAAAAGGATTGGGGTTGTAGATCAGTAGTAGAGTGCTTGTCTAGTGTGCTTGAGGCCCCTGGCTTCAATCATGGGACCAATTGTTTTTTTTCTTTTAATTGGTATTTAAATTCTCAATTTAAGTAAATTGAAATTTGGCTGCAATTAGATCCTGTATTGACGAAAGGTCAAAAAATCTGGATGCCATTCTCTTTTAGGGACTACAGAAATAAACATCCATTGCTAGTTGGGAGTAAATTAGTATAACATGAAGATCAATAATCTATACACACTTGCAATTATGTTCTGGAAATTCATCTTGTGAACTTGATTATGTTTACACAAACCTGTTGTTCCTAGGCAACAAATCTATACAGTGTGGTAGTATACTGTAGGCATTTGTTAACACAATAGTGTATATTTAAACAGAAGAGACAGTAAAAATAGACAATCCAGATTTAGCAGTTCCACATCCCTTATGGGCCAATAGTTCAATATATAGTCCATTATTGACAAATATCAATACACAGTCATTAAACTATATGATAGCCAATAGACAAATGAAAGGGTGCTAGATAACCTTCACATTCACTAAACTGGTGGCACAGTCTTGTAATCCCAGGGGCTGGGGAGGCTGAGGTGGGGTGAACACATATTCAAGGGCTGGGGATATAACTTGGTTAAGTGCTTTTTTGTTCCATCCCCAGTACTGCAAAGGAAAAAAAATTGAGGGGCTAGGGTTGTAGCTCAGTGGTAGAGTGCTCACCTACCATGTGCAGGACACTGGGTTCAATCCTCAGCACCACATAAAAATAAAAGGTATTGTGTCCAACTAAAACTAAATATCTTTTTTTTTAATTGAAAACTCAGGTGGCATGACTCCTTAAAGAATGGTAGCAGAACAGGAAGTTAAAACGCTGATAACAGTTTGCCATTGAAAAAGTTAAATACACCAAGACAGCTATTCTCCCCTAGGTGTGTATGTAGATACCTTAAAATATCATATGCATCCAGGAAACAATCTTAAAGCATAAGAACCCAAATGTCCAGTAGAATAGATAAATTTCAAAATAGTGCTGAGCAAAAGAAGCCAGTCTCTATAGAATACTTGGAGATGACATAAGATTCAAAAATGTTGACCAAATTGTACTGTTAATGTCTTGTGCGTGTACAAATACCTGAAACAAATTCATCTAATGTAATTATACCCCAATAAAAATGAAAAAACAAAGGGTTGCCTCGTTCATAAACCCACTATTTTACACATGCATATAGCACCAGAGAACACATTTGATAGCCATGTATTGGTGTATTGCCAACCCCCCCCCCGCCTTTTTTTTTTTTTAGCAAAAAGAAATGCCTGTTTATGGTAACACTTATGTGTTTGATGTGTTAAGATCATTCTTTCTAGTATACTTGGAAACTAAAGAGCATAAGCATTTTTGTCATTAAACTAAGGTAATATTTTCTACAAGAACAAATAACACGATTTTTGTATTCACAATTCTGGTGTCTTTACTGATAAATTTCCTCAAGTACTTTTTTCACTTTGAAGGCCTGTTTTCCCAAATAGAAAAGTATCTCATCTGCTGTCTTCTGAACACTTCTGTATCACAATAAAAAAATTAGCACTTAAAGGCCAAATCTGTTAAAAAAAAGGGGGGGGGGGATGGGGGGGAAGGAATTGGTGGTTACTAATTTAGGCCTTTTCTTCCAGATATGCTAGGATTGTGCAAGTATTTGTTTATACTTTGTGAATTGCAGACATGCTCATTTTCTTAAAGATCCTTAAAATGGTCTTAAATTCTCTTAAGATCTCTTAGAACTCGAGTATACCCAATAATGTGTAAGACAAAATATTTCCACTAGAGGGGGCCATTTACCTAAATTAACCCTTGATATATAATATTTTGTAGGAACATAAAGCATATGCAAATTTCTCTCTCCAGCTCATTTCCTCATCGTGTCTGGTTTCAGGGTTGTTGTTCTTTGTTTTGTCTTTTGTACTGGGGATTGAACCTAGGGCACTCAATCACCAGCCCTTTTTTATATTTTATTTAGAAACTCAGTTTCTTAGGGCCTTGCTGCAGAGGCTGGCTTTGAACTTGTGGTCCTCTTGCCTTAGGCTCCAGAGCTGCTAGTATTATAGGCATGTGCCACCACACCTAGCTATAACATATCATTTTTAAATGAAAATAACCTTGAAATGTTTTTCTTTAGAGCAGTTTTTGAATTTCAATGCTTTCTCCCGCTGATATGCAAGAATTTTTCAAGATGTTGCCTTAAGTCCAAGTACAGAATTATGATCTAGGCAGAACACCTCAAACTTTATTCTAAGACTCTTGTTAACAATATATATATCTTGATGCATTTAATTCTGGATGAGACCTGAAGTTTTGCATTTCTAGCAGGCTCCTAGATGATTCTTGCTTCTTGTTTATGGACCTCACTTTGTGTTAGCAAGGACCTAGAGAGTTTCTTGGGAACTGAAGTTCCCTTATACTGTAAATAGTTAGCATGTAAGCTTCATATGAGAGCAGGTTTTGTGCTTTCTTTTCCCCTTCAAGTATCTGCAGTGTCCTGAAACAATAAATGCTCAATAAATATTTGTTGGATGAATGAAAGGACAGTGTCAAAGTTCTTTGTATAAAGTAATTTAATCTTCCTGACAGCCTCTAAGGTAAGCTGTACTCTTCCCGTTTCACAGAAAAGCAAACCAGTCACGTGTTGCGAAGCCAAGATTAGAATCCAATAGTTTATTTTATTTATTTTTATGTGGTGCTGAGGATCGAACTCAGAGCCTCGCACATGCTAGGCGAGTGCTCTACCACTGAGCCATAACCCCAGACCCAGAAACATCACTGTGGCTCCCGAACGATGCTTTAACAAAAATACTGTATTGCCACTTGTTTTTAAGTAACCTCTCACCCAACAAAGAGATCAAGACTCACACTGATAAAGGCAATTATTGTCCAAAGGCCTATGTATCTGTTTATGATCATTTATGCTTGTTAGAGTGTGGTGTTTGCTGTCAGCTTGGAGAACTCCCACAGACACACCCACTGCCCACTCACAGACAGGATAGGAGATGTTAAGGCCTACTTCATGTTTCTGAAGGAACAAGGTGCCACCAGTCCATACCCCAGTATCTAACTTCATTAAGTCTTGTAGTTCATCATCCAAAGGAATGAATGGTCATGATCCCAAATTACAGACAATTGATCAATAAGGACAGGAGCTCCTGGAGTATTCCTGGGCAAGAAGCCAAATGGAGTCATTTAACATCAGGTCTTTTGCTGGATCAGGTTTCAGTTTTCTGGCTTCCTGCTAGGAATTACCATCCCAGTTGCATTATCCTATTAAAGTTCTGATTTTTTCTTTGTTAACTTTTTCTAATCTTGTAAGGCCACCATTTATCTTATTTGGTAAAATGAGATAACTACTTGATTTTTTTCTACCTCCCAGAAATAATTTAAGAATGTATTTACGAATTTTATTAACAAAGTTTAACAAAGGATTTGACTAATCCCCTAGCTACAACAATTGTGTGTGCTTTGTGGTTTTAAGTTACATCGCGAGGGCTAGGCTGGTAGTTCAGTGGTAGAGCAGTGCACGTTAGCAGTATGTGAAAGGCCTTGGATTCAAGCCATACACAAAAAAGGAAAAAAAAATTCTATAGCTTTGTACTTAACATTGAATTACCTTCAAGTGTTACATAGGACTAAAGGCTAAGCTTGTATATTTTCTACCTCTGTCCTAGAATTAACTCTCTAAGGAGCCCTGGTTCCTTTTTTTGAAAAGGATCTTTAGAATGCAAGATGTGGGAAAATATATAACCCCTGTATGCTCACATACCCATGTTAATTTCAGTATTACTATAAAATAATAAACTAATCCATTCTAATCTCCCCTCCACCACTGTTACCTTATTTATAACATTTCTCTGGAAGAAAGCCAGGCTTCAGTTATCTTCAGTGTATTCAATTATTAATTCCACCTCAATAAATATGTAGTTTCAGAATTTCCCAAATTACTGTGAGAAACAAATTTGCCAACTAGATCCATACAGTTTTTTTTTAATATATAATATTTAGTTGTCAATGAAACTTTATTTTATTTATATGTGGTGCTGAAAATCAAACCCAGTGCCTCACACACTGAGGCAAGCACTCTCACCACTGAGCTACAACTCCAGCCGCTGGATCCATACAGTTCTTTATAGTCTAGCCTTACAGGATTCAGCCACAACACCACTTTCACACTCATTCAAGTCAGCTCCCATTTTCACCACTCCCTTCAGTGAGGTCATAACATACAGGTGCCATACAGTAGATTCATGGGCCCATGGGCCTACTGAAATATATATTAAAATCTGTCTCCATGGGGCTGGGGGTACCTTTTCCAGCATGTGCAAGGCCCTGTGTTCCATCCCCAGCATCAGAAAAAAGAAACTTTCACTATGATTGTGGATTTTCCTATTTCCCTTTGTAGTTCTGTCAGTATTTTTATTATCTAATAGTATTAGTTTTAGGTATCAATTAGGAATCATAATTTCCCCAGGATTTGAACTTATTCTTTTTTTTTTTGAGAGAATTTTTTTAATATTTATTTTTTAGTTTTCAGTGGACACAACATCTTTATTTTATTTTTATGTGGTGCTGAGACTCAAACCCAGCGCCCCGTGCATGCCAGGCGAGCGTGCTACCACTTAAGCCACATCACCAGCCCTTGAACTTTTTTTTTAATATTCATTTTTTAGTTTTTGGCAGACACAACATCTTTGTTTGAATGTGGTGCTGAGGATTGAACCCGAGCCGCACGCATGCCAGGCGAGCGCGCTACCGCTTGAGCCACATCCCCAGCCCCTGAACTTATTCTTATAGAAAATTAATAACCAAAAAAATATAAAAAATTAATTTAGCCAGGTGTGATAGTGCTTGCCTATACTCCCAACTACTTAGGAAGCTGAAACAAGAGGATCCTAAGTTTGAGGCTGGCCTGGGCAACTTACTGAGACCCTGTCAATAAAAAAAAAAAAGAGGCCAGGTACAGTGGCACAGGCCTATAATCCCAGCAGCTCAGGAGGCTGAGGCACAAGGATCATGAGTTCAAAACCAGCCTCAGCAACTTAGTGAGACCATCAGCATCTCAGTGAGACCCTGTCTCTAAGTAAAATGTAAAATAGGCTGGGGATGTTGCTCAGTGGTTAAGCACCCCTGGATTCAATCCCTGCAACCAAAAAATAAAATTAAAAAGGCTGAGTGTGGGGCTGGAGATGTAGCTCAAGCGGTAGCGCGCTCGCCTGGCATGTGTGCAGCCTGGGTTAAATCCTCAGCACCACATACAAACAAAGATGTTGTGTCCGCCAATAACTAAAATAAATAAATAAATATTTAAAAAAAAAAAAAAGGCTGAGTGTGGTTTAGTGGTAGAGTCCATAGGTTCAATCTTCAGTACCACAATATATTAACAAATAAATCATAAATTTATCATTGTACACCAGTTCATATTTTATTTTAAATATTTTTTTAGTTGTAGTTGGACACAATACCGTTATTTTATTTATTTTTATGTGGTGCTGAGGATCGAACCCAGGGCCTTGCACATGCCAGGCGAACGCTCTACTGCTGAGCCACAACCGCAGCCCATTTATTTTTTAGCAGTGCTGGGGCTGGAACCCAGGGCTTTACATATGCTGGCAAGCACCCTCCCACTGTATTATATCCCAGTTCTTTCCATACTTTTTCTACCTTTCCTTATCTTTTGTTACTTAAAATATCAATTAAAAAAGCATAAATAAATTTTTAATTCAGCCTGACAAATTTTTTTCAGTACTGGGAATTGGATCTAGGACCTTCCTTGCATATGCTAGGCAAGCCCTCTACAACTGACCTACACATGCAGCCTCCAATTTTTGTTTTTTAACTAGAAGAGTTCTTAATCCATCTACATTTATATAATTACTGTTACATATTAATTTATCTCTGCTTTCTATCTGTTCCACAGTATTTCTTTTCTGGTTTTATTTTTTTACCTTTTAATCCTCTGATGTTTTTTGGATTGATTAAACTTTTTTTTCTTTAACCATATTTTTCTATGATTTTTGCAAAGAGCCCTGGTTCCTTTTATTTAATTCTTTTATGTTGACCTAAGCTATTTTATCATGCATCACCTAACTAGTCACCCAATAACTGAAGGACCTTAGAATATTTTAATTCTGATCACCATTCTCTCCTTATGTGCCGTCATTAAGGTTTTGTTTTTAGTAATGGGGATCCAACCCAGAGCTTTGTACTTGCTAGGTAGGAGCTCTACCATTGAGCTACATTCCTAGCATAATTTTCTTTTTTAAAATCCGTAAATCATATATTATTTTTATCTTATAGATTTAGCCTTTATTTATTCATGTTTTCTTTTTTCTTCTTGTATCTTAAATCTCCTAACTCTAATCATTTTTATGTACCTAAAGCACATATTTCAAACCTTCTTTTAATAAGGATCTGTTTGTAGTAAATTCTAATTTGCTTTAATTCTTTTTTATACATGACAGCAAAATGCATTACAATTTATATTACACATATAGAGCCCAATTTTTCATATCTCTGGTTATATACAAAGTATATTCACACCAATTCGTGTCTTCATACATGTACTTTGGATAATGATGTTCATCACATTCCACCATCATTTCTAACCCCATGCCCCCTCTCTTCCCCTCCCACCCCTTTATTGTATCTGGAGTTCGTCTATTCTTCCCATGCTCCCCCTCCCTACCCCACTATGAAATCAGTTTCTTTATATCAGAGAAAACATTCAGCATTTGTTTTTCTGGGATTGGCTAACTTCGCTTAGCATTATCTTCTCCAATGCCATCATTTACCTGCAAATGCCATGATTTTATTCCCTTTTATTGCTGAATAATATTCCATTGTATATATATGCCACATTTTTTTATTAATTCATCTACTGAAGGGTATCTAGGTTGGCTCCACAGTTTAGTTATTGTGAATTGTGCTGCTATAAACATTGATGTGGCTGTGTCCCTGTAGTATGCTGTTTTTAAATCCTTTGGGTATAGTCTGAGGAGAGGGATAGCTGGGTCAAATGGTGGTTCCATTCCCAATTTTCCAAGGAATCTCTATATTGCTTTCCATATGGGTTGCACCAATTTGTGGTCTCACCAGCAATGTATGAGTGTACCTTTTTCTCCACATCCTTGCAAACATTTATTGTTGTTTGTCTTCATAATAGCTGCCATTCTGACAGTAGTGAGATGAAATTGTAGAGAAGTTTTGATTTGCATTTCTCTAATTGCTAGAGATGCTGAACATTTTTTTCATATATTTGTTGATTGATTGTATATCCTCTTCTGAGAAGTGTCTGTCCTTGGCCCATTTATTGATTGGGTTATTTGGGCTTTGTTTTTTGGTTTTGGGGGTTTTTTGTTATTTGTTTGTTTTGTTTAGCTTTTTGAGTTTTTTTTTTTATATACCCTAGGAATTAGTGCTCTATGAGGAATGCCATTGGGATTTTGATTGGAATTGCATTAAATTTGTATAGTGTTTTTGGTAGTATGATCATTTTGATAATATTAATTCTGCCTATCCAAGAGCAAGGTAGATCTTCTAAGGTCTTCTTTGATTTCTTTCTTTAGGGTTCTGTAGTTTTCATTGTATAGATCTTTCACCTCTTTTGTTAAGTTGATACCCAAGTATTTTTTTTTTTTTGAGGCTACTATAAATGGGGTAGTTTTCCTCGTTTCCCTTTCTGAGGATTTGCCACTGATATACAGAAATGCCTTTGATTTATGGGTGTTGATTTTCTATCCTGGTACTTTGCTGAATTTATTTACTAATTCTAGAAGTTTTCTGGTGGAGCTTTTTGGGTCTTCTAGATACAGAATCATATCGTTAGCAAATAGTGCTAATTTAAGTTCTTCTTTTCCTATCTGTATCCCTCTAATTTTTTTCATCTATCTAATTGCTCTGGCTAGTGTTTCAAGAACTATGTTAAGATATATGTTAAGATAGCTATTATGAAGACAAACAATAATAAGTGTTGAAAAGGATGTGGGGGAAAAGGTACACTCATACATTGCTGGTGGGACTGCAAATTGGTGCAACCAATATGGAAAGCAGTATGGAGATTCCTTGGAAAACTGGGAATGGAACCACCATTTGACCCAGCTACCCCTCTCTTTGGTCTTTACCCAAAGTACTTAAAAACAACATACTACAGGGACGTTCCCACATCAATGTTTATAGCAACACAATTCACAATAGCTAAACTGTGGAACCAACCTAGATATGCCCTTCAGGAGATGAATGGATTTCAAAAATGTGGCATATATTCACAATGGAATATTACTCAGCAATAAAAGAGAATAAAATCATGGCATTTGCAGGTAAATAGATGGCAATGGAGAAAATAATGCTAAGTGAAGTTAGCCAATCCTCCCCCCCAAAAAAACCCAAATACTGAAGGTTTTCTCCCATATAAGGTGAATGACCTACAATAGGGTAGGGAGGGGGAGCATGGGAGGAATAGATGAACTCTAGATAGGGCAGAGGGGTGGGAGGGGAAGGAAAGGGGTAGGGGGTTAGCAATGATGGTGAAATATGATAGACATCGTTATCCAAAGTACATGTATGAAGACATGAATTGGCATAAACATACTTTATATATAACCAGAGATATGAAAAATTGTGCTCTATGTGTGTAATAAGAATTGTCATGCATCCCACTGTCATGTATTTTTAAAATAAAATAAATATTTTTTAAAAAAGAGATTAGTGCTTTATCTGATGTGTGAGGGGTAAAAATTTGCTCCCAAGATGTAGGCTCTCTATTCACCTCATGGATTGTTTCTTTTGCTGAGAAGAAGCTTTTTAGTTTCAATCTATCCCATTTATTGATTCTTGATTTTAATTCTTGCACTACAGGAGTCTTTTAAGGAAGGTGGGGACTAATCCAACATGATGAAGATTAGGGCCTACTTCTTTTTCTACTAGATGCAGGGTCTCAGGTTTCATTTGTAGGTCCTTGATCCACTTTGAGTTGAGTTTTGTGCATGGTGAGAGATAGGGGTTTAATTTCATTTTGTTGCATATGGATATCCAGTTTTGCCAGCACCATTTGTTGAAGAAGCTATCTTTTCTCTAATGTATGTTTTTTGGCACCTTTGTCTAATATAAGATAATTGAAAATTTGTGGGTTAGTCTCTTTGTCCTCTATTCTGTACCATTGGTTTACCAGTCTGTTTTGGTTCGAATACTATGCTGTTTTTGTTACTATTGCTCTGTGGTATACTTTAAGGTCTGGTATAGTGATGCTACCTGCCTCACTCTTCCTGCTAAGGATGACTTTAGCTATTCTGGGTCTCTCATTTTTCCAGATGAATTTCATGACTGCTTTTCTATTTCTGTGAGGAATGCCATTGGGATTTTGATCAGAATGTCACTAAATCTGTACAGTGTTTTTGGTAGTATGGTCATTTTGACAATATTAATTCTGCAAGATAGATCTTTCCATCTTCTAAGTTCTTCTTTGATTTCTTTCTTTAGGGTTCTGTAGTTTTCCTTGTATAGATCTTTCACCTCTTTTGTTAAGTTGATTCCCAAGTATTTTATTTTTTTTAAGCTACTGTAAATGGAGTAGTTTTACTCATTTCCCTTTCAGAGGATTTGTCACTGATATACAGAAATGCCTTTGATTTATGGGTGTTGATTTTATATCTTACTACTTTGTTGAATTTATTTACTAATTCTAGAATTTTCTGGTGGACCTTTGGGGTCTTCTAGGTATAGAATCATTTTTTTTATCTCCCACATTGACATTTATTACATTAATAACATTCTAGCAAAAACAAATAACAAGTTCAGTAACTGAATTCACATTGACAGGTTTCATTTTGATCCATTAAGCCAATTTGAGAAAAAAAAGCCATATTGATCAAAGTGATGAAATTAAAAAGCACCTTTTCCTTGCTACATATTTTTAACTAAAACTCCAAACTGACATCAGATACAAAATCCAACTGCAGGATTGTTTTTGACTATGACATGGATTTGTGTCTTACATTTTTTAAATGTAGTCATTTATACACTTATTTAAGACCCATATGCTCAATTGGATAAGAAACTGAAAATACATCTGTGAGAATTATGATTCATAGTAAATGCCTTACACACTGAATTCTCATGTCATTGAGAATCCTACCTACTCTAAACATCCTGAAATAAGTTATGACTCTCACCTTTTGGAAACATTTTTGGTACTTCAGTCAAGTGCTGAGGGAAATGTATTCTAAAATCTAGGGCTAGAATTCAAACTTCCAACACTCCCATACCTAGGTAACACAATTAGGAATACTCAGAAATCCAGATACCTCTTAGATCATCAACATTTCAGAGCTATGCCTGATAAATGACATCTGAAAAATAATAATATAGAATTAGCTGAATTTATACTCCTGAAGCCACCTAAACTCTTCTTTAGGCTTTATATTTACAGTGCTATCCAGGAGAAATAAAAGAAAAAATTATTCAAGCTCTTATTTCAGATGTCTGCTTATAAAGAATTGTAGTTCATATCAAAGTGAACCATTATTCTCTAATACTACACTATACTACTGTTTGTAGCGCTACCAGTAAAATACATCAACCCAAATCTTATGAAGGCAGCACATCTTTAGGAGTAACTAGTATATATAAAAAGTATGAACATCAGTGGTTTGAATATAAAAATTTATTTTTTAAGTCAAAGTATGCAACAAATAAAACCTACAGAAAACAGATTTTCCCATCACAATCTGTGGCTTTACCAAATAATATTTTGAAAACACATTCCTTCAGTCATTATAAAGTTCTTAAAATACAAAAGAAATTAGATCTGTAAGAAAGTCTAGTAGACCAGATGCTGTTGTTAGGACTTGTATGTTGGCGATTATGTTTTCAGTACATCCCATGCCATCCACCTCCACTCATGCCACCTTGCCCATAGTAACCTCCACTGCCTCCACCACCACGGCCATAACCACCCAAGCCATCAGGAGTACCATATCCTCCACTGTAATTGTTCCCCATTCCCATTCTTCCAACAGATCCATATCCTCCCCGATTATCCATTCCATCTCTGCCGTAGCCTCCCATTCCAGAACCTCCCATTCCAGAGCCACCTCCAGGGGTAGAATTCAAGAAGAGTTCAATGTACCGATGTTGCATGTTATTTTTATCTTTAGACATGGCAGCTACTGCATCTTCATGTGTCACAAACTCTACATCTGCTTCTCCTGTTGCTCTGCCATCAGCTCCAATATCAATATGAACGCGAATTGGATTTAGTGGTGAGAAGAAATTAGCAATATCATTTTCAGTTGCACAAAAAGGCAACCCTCTCATAAGTACAAAATGACCACCATGAAAACCTGAACTCGCATCACCAGCTCCACCATAGCCATGACCTCCCATACCTCTTCCATCTCTCATTCTGTCATCAAAGCCATCATTTCCATAGCCATAATTATTATAGCCACCATAGTCATCAAAACCTCCATAGCTTCCCCGCCCAGCTCTATAATAACCACCTCTTCCTCCTATTGGTCTATCATATGGTCCCGGTCGCTGTCCCAGCAATCTTCTTGGTGGGTCATAAAATCCTTTGATTTCACTCCTGCTACTTCTGAAGATCTCAATATACCCCCTTTTACTTCAGATACCCTGTCGAGCGATAGTAACGCCGACTCCTGTGCACGCGGAGTTCGGTCTTGAGGAGGGAAAAGTCGTTCGTCTCTCGTAGCGCTCCTAACAACTGGTTTTTCCAACCATCTTTGGCAGCGGCAACCGCTAAGGAAGCTGCGCAGCACAGCAACTGGCTGGGGGGGTTCCTAGGTATAGAATCATATCGTCAACAAATAGTGCTAATTTAAGTTCTTCTTTTCCTATATGTAACCCTTTAATTTCTTTCATCTGTCTATACTCTGGCCAGTGTTTCAAGAAGTATGTTAAATAGAAGTGGTGAAGAGGGCATCCCTGTCTTGTTCCAGTTTTTATAGGGAATGCCTTCAATTTTTCTCCATTTAGAATGATGTTGGCCTGGGGCTTAGAGTAGATAGCCTTTATGATGTTGAGATATGTTCCTGTTATCCCTAGTTTTTCTGGTGTTTTGAACTTGAAGGGGTGCTGTATTTTGTCAAATACTTTTTCTGCATCTATTGAGATGATCATATGATTCTTACCTTTGAGTCTATTGATGTAATGAATTACATTTATTGATTTCCATAATTTGAACCAACCTTGCATCCCTGGAATGAATCCCACTTGATCATGGTACACTATCTTTTTGATATGTTTTTATATTCCATTTTCCAGAATTTTATTGAGAATGTTTGCATCTATATTCATTAGAAATATTGGTCTTAAGTTTTCTTTCTTTAATGTGTCTTTGCATTAAATCAGAGTGATATTGGCCTTAAAACGAGTTTGGAAGTGCTCCCTCTTTTTCTATTTTGGAATCAGTGATATTGGCCTCAATATGAGTTTGGAAGTGCTCCCTCTTTTTCTATTTCCTGAAATAAATTGTAGAGTATTGGTATTAGTTCTTCTTTAAAGGTCTTGTAGAACTCGGCTGTGATCCATCTGGTTCTGGGCTTTTCTTGGTTGGTAGGCTTCTAAGGGCATCTTCTATTTTATCACTTGATAGTGGTCTGTTTAAATTGTGTATATTATCCTGATTCAATTTGGGCAAATCATATGATTTGAGAAATTTGTCAATTCCTTCAATATCTTCTATTTAATTGGAGTACAAATTTTCAAAATAATTTCTAATTATCCTCTGTATTTCTATAGTGTCTGTTGTGATATGACCTTTTTCATCACGTATGTTAGTAATTTGAGTTTTCTCTCTCCTTCTCTTCATTAATGTAACTAAGGGTTTGTCAATTTTATTTATTTTTTAAAAGAACCAACTTTTTGTTTTGTCAATTTTTTTCAATTGTTTCTGTTGTTTAGAGTTCATTGATTTCAGCTCTAATTTTAATTATTTCCTGCCTTCTACTGCTTTTGCTGCTGATTTGTTCTTCTTTTTCTAGGGCCTTGAGATGTAATGTTAGGTCATTAATTTGTTGACTTTTTTTTTAAGGAATGAATTCCATGCAATGAACTTTCCTCTTAGTACTGTTTTCATAGTGTCCCAGAGATTTTGATATGTTGTGTCTATGTTCTCATTTACCTCTAATATTTTTTTTAATCTCCTCCTTAATGTCTTTTGCAACCCATTGTTTATTCAGTAGCATATTGTTTAGTCTCCAGGTGTTGGAGTAATTTTTATTTTTTATTTTGTCATTGATTTCTAATTTAATTCAATTATAATCTGATAAAATGCAGTGTGGTGTCTCTACTTTTTTTGTATTTGCTAAGAGCTGCTTTGTGGCGTATTATATGCTCTATTTTAGAGAAGGATTCATGTGCTGCTGAGAAGAAAGTGTATTCGCTTGATGAAGGATGATATATTCTATATATGTCAGTTAAGTCAAAGTTATTGATTGTATCATTGAGATCTGTAGTTTCTTTATTCAACTTTTGTTTGGAAGATCTATCCAGTGGTGAGAGAGGTATGCTAAAGTCGCCGAAAATTATTGTGTTGTGGTCTATTTGACTCTTTATAATTGTTATGTCTTGTTGGTGTATGATTCCCTTGAGCAGTATGAAATGTCCTTCCTTATCACTTTTGATTAACTTTGGCTTGAAGTCTACTTTATTTGATATGAGGATGGGAACCTGCTTGCTTCTGCAGTCCTTGTGAGTGGTATGATTTTTCCCAACATTCCACATTCAGTCTGTGTATGTCTTCTCCTATCAGATGAGTCTCCTGGAGGCAGCATATTGTTGGGTCTTTTTAAAAATCTAATCTGCTAGCCTATGTCTTTTGATTGGTGAGTTTAGGCCATTAACATTCAGGGTTATTATTGAGACATGGTTTGTATTCCCAGCCATATTTGTTTATTTTTGTTATTAACTTGACTTGTTTTCTTCTTTGTTTAGTTTTTTCTTTAGAGTACTACCTCCCTCTGCTGATTTTTTTTATTGTTTTTCATTTCTTCTTCATGGAATATTTTGCCAAGAATGTTTTGTAGTGCCAGTTTTCTAGCTGTAAATTCCTTTAACTTTTGTTTATCATGGAAGGTTTTTATTTCATCATCAATTCTAAAGTTTATTTTTGCTGGATATAAGATTCTTGGTTGGCATCCATTTTCTTTCAGAGCTTGTTGTATGATGCTCCAGGATCTTCTAGCTTTCAGGGTCTGTGTTAAAAAATCTGCCGTTATCCTAATTGGTTTCCCCCTATATATAATCTGATTCCTTTCTCTTGTGGCTTTTAATATTCTCTCCTTATTCTAATGAAAATGTTGGGCATTTTCATTTTAATGTGTCTTGGTGTGGATCTGTTTTGATTTTGTACATTCGGCATCCTTCTTGAATTTGGTTTTCCAATTCATTCTTCTTGTTTGGAATTTTTTCTGACATTATTTCAGTGAATAGATTGTTCATTCCTTTGGTTTGGAACTCTCTGCCTTCCTCTATCCCAATAACTCTTAAATTCTGGTCTTTTTATGCTATTCCATATAACTCGAATGTTCTGCTCATGGTTTTTTACCATTTTCACTGTGTGGTCTAAATTCTTTTCAAGATTATAAATTTTGTCTTGATGGTCTGATGTCCTGTCTTCCAAGTGGTCTACTCTGTGGGTGTTGCTTTCAATTGAACTTTTAATTTGGTTTATTGTTTCTTTCATTTCAAGGATTTCTGGTTTTTGGTTTTTTTTCAAGAACCTCTATCTCCCTGTTGATGTGATCTTTTGCTTCCTGTATTTGTTTATGTAGCTCCTTGACGAAATTATCTTTTGCTGCCTGTATTTGCTCTCGTATATTTTCCTTCGGTTCATAAAACATTTTAATAATGTGCATCCTGATCTCCTTCTCTGTAATTTCTTCTGCTGTGGTTGCCATGGATTCTAATAATGTGGTATCTTGATTTGTTTGGTGCATTTTCTTCCCTTGTCTTTTCACATTGCTCGTTTGTCTTCTCTTCTAGTTCTGTGGGTCCAGGGTATTATTACTTTTTTACCCTATAGATTTGTAGTGCTCCTGTAGGGTTCCAAAACTTCTCCTTTGTGGGGGATGGACAATGTTAACAGTTCCCAATATCAATAATATACCACCTATAAACAATTTGTTGTTATTAAGATGTTTACAGTTTGGTCACAATGTACAGAAATGTTGGAATTGATTATTATCTATAATATAATCAGTAGGTTTGTAAAAGAGTTTACAGTTTCTGATCGTGGACAATGCACTGGGGGTGAGGCGCAGGATGATATGCTGAGGAGGTAGGATGTGAGGATATAGAGTTAATATATCTTAGGAAGTGTGAAAGAGAAATGTTATGAAAAGGGTTAGTAGCAAGAGAATAGACAAGAAGTAATTTTGGATAGACAAGTATGTGGGAAGACAGTAGAGTACATAAAACAAACACACATATGTATTTAGAAAAAAATAAAGGATGTTAAAATAGTAAAAATTGGAGAGGAAAAGAAAAATAAAAGAAGAAAAAAAGAGCATATACAACATCTCTATATTATATTATTCAGATGTCCCACAGTCCTCAAAATCCTAATTCATGCAAAGTTCTAGGTTTTACATATGTTGGGGATGTGAGGGTGGGAGGATCGAAGGAGAGAAGAAAAAAAGAGAAAATTTAAAACCAGGGTTGTAGCTAGCTTTCGAGATCCGTATCTTTCCTGCTTCCCTTCTCATTTAATAGGTGGGGTTGTCTGTTGTAAGCTGGTGTCTCTGCCCTCAGGATGGTGAAGGTAACTGGGGTGGAAAGGCTGGTGCAGGGATCCTGGCCAGCTGAAGTTCCAATCTGGAAGCTGCCCCCACCAAATATGGTGAGGAAGGTGAGCCAAGATGGAGGCAGCCTGCTTCCATTGCCGGGATATTGGATGGGGTGGGGAAGGCCAGGCAATGGCATCATGCTGAGGGTAGGTAGCAGCTAAGTGTCATGCATGGGAGCAGAATGAAGTCCAGGCGTTCTGCAGGTGCTGATAGGTGATCTGCTAAGGCACTCAGGAGCCCTGTTCCTGACTAGAACTTTGGGAGTTGGGTCACTTTATTTCTTGAAAGATATTTTCACTGGGTATATAATTCTTGGTTGACATTTATTTCCTTATAATACATTGAAGATATTATTTCTTTCTCTTCAGTCTTAAATAATTGTTGAAAAGTCAGTCTTTAATTACTTTGGGGACAAGCAACCTGCTTTTATTTTGGTTTTTAATATCTTTTGGGATCTTTGATACAATTTCACCATGTTGGATCTGAATGTGAAAATATTTTAAATAGTTTATCCTGTGAGAGACATTGGACTTGCTAGGTTTTAAGATTAATATCTTTGGTAATTTTTACTCATTCTCTTTTAAAATGTTGAATCTTCTTTTGTCTCCTTCTGGAACACCATTAAATTTGTTAGACCTTACTCTATAATCTATATTTTTTTAATATCTTTTTAATATTTTTATTTTTCATTGTCTTCAAATATCTATCTTCCAATTTACCAATTTTTCATTCTGCTTAATACTTCCTTTAATCCTTACATTGAGTTTTAAATTTTAACTATTAAAATAAAAATTTTATTTTTATGCTTTTTAAAATCTGATCATTTTATATAAATTTATTGTTTACCCATTATTTTCAGTCTATTTTTCAAAGCATAATCGACCTAATTGCTTATCTTGTGTCTGATAATTTCAGTGTCTATAGTCTTTATGTCTGATCCTATTATCTCTTACTTATGGTGTCTGATTTCCTTGTGTTTTGAGATTTTTAACTTTGATGATCTCATGTTCCTTGGAGCTTTATTTGTGGAAATTATTGAGGCATGGTTTAAATTATTGTCATCCAGAGTGGATTTATATATATTTGCCTCTACTACTAATTTGGCCTACAAAGTAACTCAGGGCCACTTTGAAATATATGCTGTGTTGGAGGTTTGGTGGGTTTTTCATTTGTTTTTTGTTTTAGCTTGAGTGCAAGCTATAAATTCACATAAGTACTAGTTTATAATTATAAATTTTTAGCAGAGATCCCTTTTCCCATCCAGTGTAAAGGTCAAATTAGCAAGTTTTCTTGCTGTCCCCTTCTGTGTTGAAGGTTTATTTCATGCTTACTCTTACCTTAATATTGTTGCCTTTAGGGAATCCAACTAATGATAAAGGTAATATTATAAAATTTGGTAAAATGGTGCTGGGGATATATAGCTCAGTCAGTAGAGTGCCTGCCTCGCATGCATAAGGCCCTTGGTTTGATCATCAGCACCACAAAAAAAAAAAAAATGGTAAAATGATGTGTGATAACTAAGAAAAAAAATCTAAGTTAGATTCCTATTTTAAATCTTAATATGTAATGTGTTCCAAATAAAGATTTGAAGGAGCCAGGCACAGTGGCGCATGCCTGTAATCCCAGTGGCTTGGGAGGCTGAGGCAGGAGGATCGTGAGTTTAAAGCCAGCCTCAGCAACCACAAGGCTCTAAGCAATTCAGTGAGACCCTGTCTCTAAATAAAATACAAAAAAAGGAATGGGGATGTGGCTCAGTGGTCAAGTGCCCCTGAGTTCAATCCTTAGTACCAAAAAAAAAAAAAAAAAAAAAAAAGATTTGAAGGAAAAAATGAAATCAGGAGAGATTATACTCTTTATATTCTTTCCTCTCCTGGAGTAGTTCAACAGTACACTGAGTTTAAAAGCATACAGCCCTGCCAAATTTTTCTTCTCCTTGGAGAATTGGAATAATTATTAAGAGTGCAGACAAAATTAAGTTTCTTTTGCAGTCAGATTTTTGTGATTCTAGCTTGGGCTTTTGTTCAAGAATCCTTTTCAATTTCTTAGTGAAGCTAAATGAAGTTGCTGCAGGAAAGCCAGATAGAAACCAGGCACAGTGGTGCACACATGTAATTCCAGGTACTTGGGAGAATAAAGCAGGGAATCGACAGTTCGAGGCTAGCCTCAAGAAGTTAGTGAGACCCTGTCTCAAATGAAAAAAAGAACTGGGGATGTAGCTCAGTGGTAAATTACTTGAGGAGGATGTGGAAAAATTGGCTGGTTCAGAAAAAACTGACAAAGTGACTAAAAGGAGGAAAAAGGACTTGTCTAAAAATGTTAAAGAAGCTAAAATTATTTAGTTGAAAGAAGATACTGCATGATAACTTAATAACTATCTTTAATTTCAAGAGGACTAATACTTCTAATTTATCCATTTGGTGAAAGTTGTGGTGAAAATCTGATGACTACCAGAGCCCTCAGGAAAAGTCCCACCTATGAGATGAAGTTTTTTTATTTTAGGGTGACAAACAGATAATATCCAACAACAATCCTTTATTTTTTTCTCATAAATCTACTATTCAGACAGAGCTTGAACGGAAAGCACATCTCTGCCAAAGTGGCTGGTCTGGGACCTAGAGATTCTACTTTCAATATGTCTCATTCAAGCTGGGCTGGGTGGTATACGCCTATAATCCCAGTGGTTCAGGAGGCTGAGGCAGGAGGATCAAGAGTTCAAAGCCAGCCTCAGCAATGACAAGGTGCTAAGCAACTCTGTGAGACCCTATCTCTAAATAAAATACAAAATAGGGCTGGAGAGGTGGCTCAGTGGTTGAGTGCCCCTGAGTTCAATCCCTAGTACCAAAAAAAAAAAAAAAGTCTCATTCATAGGACTGGCAACTTTGGGGTACCTTTAGTATGGGAAATCAGCCGGGGATATGAGCCTTGGACTTCTGTTACTGGACTTCTTCATGAGCTAAAGGTTTCTTCACAGCACAATGGTTGAGTTTCAAGATCAAGTGTCCTAAAAGAACTGCATGGAGGTTGCATTGCTTTTATGACCTCGCCTCATATGCCACCTAGTTTTAAATCCGCTGTGATCAGATTGCTGTCCAGTATCAAGGGGAAGAAATATGGATCCCACCTCTGGGAATAGTATCAGCATTATAAGAAGACCATATGGGGTGAGAGTGCTTTTACCATGTAGGGAGAACACATTTTATCAAAAGAAGATAAGCAGGCTGAAAATTTGCCTCTTATAATGTGGCATGGGACATCGTCTGCTGAGTTCACTGATGAGCCTGCAAACCTGTGAAGGACCCAGAGAACTGTAGCTCTCTGGTTGTTTCACAGAGAGTTGAAAGATTTCCTTTAGAGGGAAAGCCACTACATACCCACCTATACACCTACCACACACCTACCCACCACCACTACTGACTCATCACAATTATCACAAAACTTGGCTTTCAATCCTGTCTCAACTATTTATTGATCCTGAAATGTCTCAGTTTCTGCATCTGTAAATTGAGGGTGATAACAACCCTTATTTTGGAGGTTTTCATAGAAAAGTAAAAATGGCTCCTGATCAGAGAAAGCCTTTCAAGTGTTGGGGTCCAAGTAGCATCAACCAGAGTCATGTGGTAGAGAACGGGGGCAAACCACTTTTAAATACCTACTTAGTGAATCTGGCAAGTCCCCTCATTTGACATATGAGAATGGAAAATACTTACATGGATTCTTTTTTTATTGACTGCCTGAGGAAGACTGCACCCCATGCCCCAAGCTTCAGCCCAGGGTTGTTCCTGTGTGGCCAGGGTGCATGGCTTCCATGTAGAGGCAAACATCCTCAATCAAGTACTCAAGTTTCCTCAGAAGCATCTTAGAAGTCAGCAGCCCTTCTTAGTCAAACAGTCATTCAAGATAATGAGCTTACAGGAAAACCACTGATCATGGGAGGAGAACTGACCTCTGACACATAAGAGGAAGTGACTTTTGATGAAAACAAGTTAAGGCAAGAAATAGAAGGACTTCCGCTTTCCCTTCCTACTCCAAATTCCATTGAAATTGCAAAGAATTTTTTTGAAAAAGGTTCAAAACAGCACAGGAAAAAAACAAAAGGGGTGCTTTTATCAAAGTAATAACATAATCAGGAACTTTTTAAAAGAATATGAAAACATAAGAAACAATTGGCAGGACAATCTTGCAGGGCAGAAGAACCTAAAAACCACTAACAAAAACAGGGCCTCAGTTAACCAAAGAGATTAATAATTGAGCCACTCACTCAAAATGCCACCAGCTCCTGGAATCAGTCCTAGAGAAGTGAGTTTCATTGTTTGGTGCAGACGAAATTTCAAGGTAGTTTTCTAAAATAGTCATCACAGCAGCCCCTGAATGGGCAGTATGTGAATGAAGTCAGACTTTTGGGAATCTATTGCACATATCTTCCCAACACCCCCATTTAGTGGTGTTTTATTGCTAGTTCAAAATTAGCTAGGGTAGGAGAATTTACATGCATGGAAACTTAGAAAGGCTGCAAATTAGGACTTGCCCCCTCCATCCCAGAGGTGGTTGTTAAACATTTACCAGCATACCACAGCTGCAGAGTAAGCTAAGGTTAGAGAAAAAGGACAATGCCCTGGAGAGTCAAGGAAACCATGCTCAGAAGGGAAGTTACCTGCAGAGTCTGCCTATTCTTGTCTAACCCCAGAAGTTAGGGTCCATAATCAAAGCTTGCACTTACTGCCAGGTAAACAGTTCTCATTTGAAGTGAGAAAATGCACTTACAAATAGGGGCAGAAATCCATGACTCAACATTTTGGGGAAACCAAAAGTATGAAATTGAACACCAAATTCAATGACTCCAAATAGCTCACTCTGAAACAGCTAATGGAAACATAAAAACTTTAAATTAGACATAGTTAATATCCTCAGAGGTATTTGAAAGCCTATCACATCCAAATAAGAGTCAGATACCATGAAACACAATCAGACTTTATGGAAATTTAAAAATATCTTTGCTAAATCCAATAGTTGGGCTGAACATGCAATTAAGGAGTTGGAAAACTTAGCTGAGAGATTCTTCCAAAATGATATTGAGAGAGAGAAAAAAAAGAGACAAAGAGAGGAGAAAGGGAGAAGAAAATTAGACAGGTATGGACTTTGAGTATAATAAAAAGAAATGAAATTATCAAAGACATAAAAAAAGAGCATTTCCCAGAACAAAAGAAGGATTTAGATTAAAGGGTATATTAAATGTCCAGCAAAATTAAAACAAACAATCTTCCAAAGGTATCCAGATATTAACAAAGAAAAGTTAGGTCTTTTCTGCCTCTCCTTTTAGAAACTAGTCAAAAATATCAAGAATAATGAAAACCAGTAATGCCAACACCACCTCTGGTGAAATTAGAAGACATTGAACCTGAACTAGGCAGAAGGACTGAGCCCTGAGAGTCCAGGGCTGCAAGTCTGAGAAAAAGCCAGCAGAGCCTGTGACTCCAAACTAAGATGAAAAAAAAATCAAGACTCTTTTTTTTTTTTTTAACAATAATAGTGGTAGGGACAATGGGTACTGAGAAAAAGCTGAGGAAGTAGGTTTGAGCAAGAAATATCATAGACTAATCATATTTTTTAGGAAGTAATCCACCATTAAGGAGTGAGAAGAGGAGAAGGACTGCATTGTGATATCCCTTTGGTGCTGGCCTCATGAGGCTGCAGTGATGGAATAATGAAAGAAACTGATTTATACAAAAACTTCTGTTACAAGACTTTCTGCTGACTATGAATACAATCCTGGACACTCTCACACAAAACTCCAGAAAATAGATAAAAATTTGCCTACTTAAGGTTATTAAAAACATAGGAACTATGAAAAGAGGAAATAGATGTGTTGGTTGGGGGCAGGGCAACCCAAACCCTGGCAAAGCAAAAGGCAGATGAAGCAGTCTCACTCCGCAGCAGATAAAAAATGGAGGCCAAATTGTAATGAATTAACTTTTAAATATTCATCTCTATTGGGTTGGGATATAGTTCAGTTGGTAGAGTGCTTGCCTCACATGCACAAGGCCCTGGGTTCAATCCCCAGCACTGCCAATCAATCAATCAATAAATCATCTCTATAAAATTCAACTCCATAACACAAGAACATGAAGCATTAATATACGAGCATAGGGAAGATGAAAGAGGAGACAGGTGGGCCCATGGAGAACTGGAAAGAAAATGTAAACTTTGCAAAGGTGAAAATGATGTGGGAAACAACACAGAGGAAAATACACATTGTCGAAACCACAGGGAGGGCTTGGGTTGTGGCTCAGTGGCAGAGTGCTTGCCTCACACATGTGAGGCACTGGGTTCGATCCTCAGCATCACAAAAAGATAAATAAATTGACAAAATAAAGATATTATGTCCATGTATAACTAAAAAATATTTTTTAAAAAACACAGGGAGGTACAAAAAGGTCAGGATTGTAAAAAATGAAAAATTTTACAAGTTAAAAAGGATTAATGAGAAAAATAATTATGAAAGGCAAGGAAAGGAATATCCATATTTGCATGATGGGTATTTTCAGCATAAACACTGAAATAAGATACCTAATTTATTTCAAGTGAGTGTTTAAAGATACTATTTAAGAGAGAATTCAAAAGAATATTCCATAAATAAAAGACATATCAACTGATGAAGAGACACAATTTATTATTAGCAAAATCTCTCTTTGCCAGATACCAAAATCTGTTCTCTCCTTCATCTAAAGAGTTGGACAAATGATTAGAGTCCTTGATTCTGTGAGGAGAAGAGTTTTTTGTCTTATATATGGAATATCTGCTACAGACTATTACCTTAAGGAGAAATAAACTTCTATTTTATTAGTACCATTTCTTTTGAGGGGGGTCTATGTTATAGTTTTGTCTATCCTACATTACACAGAGTAACAGAAAAAATATGCATGTGGAATATCTATGACAAGATATAATAAATTTACTTGACTCAAAAAATAAATTTTGTATGTAAAAGCAAGTAAAAAAAGAGAAAATAATTTAGGCAAGCTGTAGATATCACGGATACTTACTGCTGGGAAGCAGTATAATGATTGTATAAAATCAAGGAAGTAAAGTATTATGTAATAATTGTATACAGTTGAAATTGTTATCCAAGTAAAAGGCCACAGGAAAACATTTTTGGTTTTATTTATTTATTTAACACATGCTAGCTAGTACCTTTGTAGTAAGGTTGGTGTTTTTTTCCTGTCAAGCATCTAGTCTATTTTTATATCTTTGGTTAAGTCCTATCCTTCAACCCCAGTTCTACCACCATTTTTAACATTTGGGCAAAATGACTCTGAATCATTTCTTTGCTTTTAACGTTAAAGTTTGTGTATTTTTAATGAGGCAGTCAGTACATTCACACAGAGCAAAATTCAAAAGGTGTGAAAGCCAGTCTTCCTACTACTATCATCTAGTTCCCCTCTTTAAAGGACCACTATTACCAGTTTCTTAATGTCATTTCTTCCAGAGATAGTATGTTTATATGCAAACAAAGACATATGTAATAAACATAGATTGTGTGTATAGATGTTCAGGTATAGTTGTAAAATGTTTACATCTATATACACATAAACCCATTTCTTTTTAAAAAATTTTTTGGTACCAGGGATTGAACCCAGGGGCACATGACTACTGAACCACATCCCCAACCTTTTTTTTTTTTTTGCAGGGGGTGGGGATAGGGGGTGCTAGGGATTGGACTGAAGGGTACTCGACCACTGAGCCACATCCCCAGCCCTATTTTGTATTTTATTTAGAGACAGGGTCTCACTGAGTTGCTTAGTGCTTCACTTTTGCTGAGGCTGGTTTTCAACTTGAGATTCTCCTGCCTCAGCCTTCCAAGCCACTGGGATTATAGGTGTGCACCACCACACCCAGCCAGATTTCTTTTTTATGCAAATGGTAATATATTATGCATTTTGTTCTACCCCTTGTTTCTACATATGGTATTAATATATCTTGAATTCAGTGATGTGCTGGTAATATTTAATAACCAGCCATCTTGTTCCTCTATAGTCTCTTTCACATAGAAGCTAGAATGGTCCTTCTAAGCATTAGGTTATGATACTGCTTTGCTGGAAGAGCTCTGATAACTTCCCATCACTCTTAGAAGACCACCTGAAATGTTCTGCAGGGTCCTAGGTGATCTGACCTGACTCTATTCTTTTACCTTGTTTTCTTTTTGGTGGGGAGGGGGTACAGGGGATTGAACTCAGGGCACTCCATCACTAAGCCACATCCCCAGCCCCATTTGGTATTTTATTTACAGACAGGGTCTCGCTGAGTTGCTTAGCATCTCACCATTGCTAAGGCTGGCTTTGAACTCTGGCTCCTCCTGTCTCAGTCTCCCAAGCCACTGGGATTAAAGACGTGCACCAACGTGCCTGGATTACCTTGTTTTCTATAACTCTTACCTAATAATTCTGCTCAAGCCATACCAACCTCATTGTTTCTCTTTGCATAAATTTTTTCCTTTTGCCTGGTAGTTTCTTCTTCCAGACACAATAAGACCCTCTCTCCTTCACTTAATTTTTCTTCTTAGGTAAGTCTACATTGAAAATTCTCTCTGAAATAGCAACCCTGCACTATTCCCTGCTAGCTAGTACCTTTGTAGTAAGGTTGGTGTTTTTTTCCTGTCAAGCATCTAGTCTATTTTTATATCTTTGGTTGAGTCCTATCCTTCAACCCCAGTTCTACCACCATTTTTAACATTTGGGCAAAATGACTCTGCTCTCTGTGATATTAATAGTTTACAATTATTGTATTTACTATAAAACAGGCAGTGTGCTCAGTGCTTTGTTTATTTTAATTCATTTAGTCCTTATATCCCTTTGAAGTAGATGCTATAATTTTCACTTTATAGAGATGTGCAAATGGAATCACAAGAGTGGTTAAGTAACTTCCATAAGGTCACAGAGTTCATAAGTGTCAGAGCCAGGATAAAAACTCAGGCAGTTTATTCCAGAGCCATATTCTTTTTAAAAATATTTATTTTTAGTTGTAGTTGCACTCAATACCTTTATTTTATTTTATTCATTGTTATGTGGTGCTGAGGATCGAACCCAGGGCCTTGCTTGTGCTAGGTGAGCGCTCTGTTGCTGAGCCACAACCCCAGCCCCAGAGCTATATTCTTTATGGTCCCTCATCTGCTATTTTAAAAAAAAGGTTTTTTTCTTATTTTTTATTATCTTGCACTGTTGGAGACTGAACCCAGGCCTCTTGCATGCTAGGCAAGCATCTTTCACCAAGTTATACCCCCAACCCTAAATCAATTTTTAAAAATATTTTTAGTTGTCAATGGACTTTTATTTTATTAATTTATATGTGGTGCTGAGAATTGAACCTGGTGCCTCACACACGCTAGGCAAATACTCTACCATTGAGCCACAACCCCAGTTTCCTAAATTAATTTTTAATTGACAAAAATGTGTATATTTATCATGAACAACATGTCAGTTTGAAACATGTGTACATAGTGGAATGACTTAATTGAGCTAATTAACATATGTATTACCTCATATACTTGTATTATTTTAAAAATTTTATTTATCTATTTGTTCTAATTTGTTATACATGACAGTAGAATGCATTTCAGTTCATAGTACACAAATGGAGCACAGTTTTTCATTTCTCTGGTTGTATTCAAAGTTGAGTCACACCATTCATGTCTTCATACATGTACCTAGGGTAATGATGTCCATCTCATTCCACCATCTTTTGTATAATTTTTTTAAGTGTGGTAAGAACACATCCCCAGTCCTATTTTGTATTTTATTTAGAGGGTCTCACTGAGTTGCTTAGTGCCTTGTCATTGCTGAGGCTGGCTTTGAACTAGAGACCCTCCTGTCTCAGCCTCCTGAGCTGCTAGGATTACAGGCATGTGCCACCACATGCAGAAATGGTATGCTTTTAAAAGTAAAGAAAGAAAAATAAATGTTCCTTGTTCCCCATACACATCCACCAATACAAATGCATAAGCCTTCAAGGGGAAAGCAAAACAAAGCAAAAAAGAAGTTACAAAGAACAGTATTTTTGCACAAAAACAGGTTTTTGTGACAAGATATAAACTACTCGATCTAAAGGATCTATCTATCCATGAATATGGAGGAGAATAGCAATATAAGACAGATTATACAGAAAGCAATGGTTTGGTAACTTTATTATTTTGGAGAACATAATTTGAAGACAGCTTTGAATAAAAAAGTGATTTTTAGCAGCCATGTGGGAGGTGGGAAGAAAAAAATAACATACATTTTCTAGACCTCAATGAGAAAAAAATATAACTACTTGGTGACAGTTTGTTCTTGAAACACTGTACAGAAAAATAAAAGCAGATGCCATCCAACGGGATTTTAAGACTGGAAAGAAAAATGTTTTTTCCTTACCTATTTATGTGTATGTACAGGTGCTGGGCAGGTGCTCTGCCTCTGAGCCACACACCCCCCACTCCTTATTTCCTTGCCTTTGAATCTAGCCACATTGACTCAGAGTAATTCCTTCCTGCAAATAGTTCATCAGAATTTAGTGCTTATTCTTAAGGATTTTGATAGAGGACATTACAGCCATGTTTACAGGCTGATTTGGTTTTCTATTTCCTTCAACCAATCAAAAGGGACTGGGTTTTAATACAATGACCAGATGTCCTGTTTAGGGTGGGTCAACCCTAGATTTTGACTCAACTCTGAGATTTTGAATAATTATATTTCTTGTATGTTTCAGGACAGACAAGAGAGGAAAAGGCTTTTTAAATACTAGATTGCAAATTAAATTCCTTAAAAAACTTTATGGAGTTTTTATTAGCATTCATATCCATGTACAGCACCTGAATTTAGGGAGAGGGTCCCAAAGGAAGAGAGCTCAGCTGATGCACACCCCTAATCCTAGTATCTCAGGAGAATGAGGCAGAGGATCCCAAGTTCAAGGTCAGCCTCAGCAACTTAATGAGACTCTGCTTCAAAAAAGAAAAAAAAAATCTCTTCATGAAAAGAATATGAAAACTGATAAATACCAGACCCACCAGTTTAAAATAAAACAACAACAACAACAAAATAACCCCACAAATTAAAGCCCTGGTGGATGAGTTAAACTTCCACCCTGAACTCTTTCTCTTCTTCTGATCTGTTTTGTTTCTTGAGGCCTGCCTTCCTTCCTTCTATCACACTTTTCTCATGTCTCTCTCTTTTTTATTAAATATTTATTTTTTTAGTTGTAGTTGGACACAACACCTTTGTTTTATTTATTTATTTTTATGTGGTGCTGAGGATCAAACCCAGAGCCTCGCATGTGCTAGGTGAGCGCTCTACCGCTGAGCCACAACCTCAGCCCATCATGTCTCTCTTGTACTACTAAATCAGCAGCAATTTTCTCACATAATTGTTATATGACCTCAATCTCTTGGATCATATTTTCACATCTGTAAAATTGGGATAATAGTAGTGACCTCACAAGGTCAATGTGAAAATTCAATAAAGATGTGAGAATTGAATCCTTACATGAAGGATGCTTTTAATATGCAAAACTAAAAATACCACACAGTTAAAATTCTTATTTTTTTCTGATTAATTGGTCAAGACCCTGTTAGACTTATTACCCAGCTAGAAATCTAGAAACACCTTCTTAAAGTTCCACTTTTACTATGGATTCCCATGTTCTTTCCTCTCCTCAAGATCATTTCTACAACCATCTCCCATCTCTTGGGCTCATCCTCTCTGCCACCCACGCTTGCCTTTTTTTTTTTTGGCACCAGGGATTAAACTCAGGGACACTCGACCACTGAGCCACATCCCAGCCCTTTTTTGTATTTTATTTAGAGACAGGATCTCACTGAGCTACTCAGCACCTTGCTTTTTGCTGAGACTGGTTTTGAACTCACAATCCTTCTGCCTCAGCCTCCCAAGTAGCCTCAGTTATAGGCCGAGTCACTGTGCCTGGCTCTATCCTTCCTTCTTGCTTCTCCCTTTCTTCCTTATTCCCTCCAATAGCTGCCTATTCTGCTCCCTGTCACAGCAGAGCTTCTTGAGGGAGTTGTCTACACCTGCCTGTCTACTTCCTCTTCTTTCTTCAGCCTACTTCAATCAGATTTATGCCTCCATCATTTTAAAGGATCAACACCTGCCAGGGCTGCCCCTATCACTAAGTCCATTGGCCATTTCTCAATATTTGTCATCTGTTGTCCACTTAAAACATTCTCTACTCTTGGCTTCCATGTTCTTTTTTCCTGACACTTCTTGTACTTTACATTAATTTTCTTTTCTGACTCATCTACTTCTGGCCTCTAAATGTAGGAATGTCTCAAGACTTTCCCTCAGTTCCACAGCCTCTATCTTTCTCTTCCTCCTTTCTCTCCTTTACTCTTGCCCGCCCCCCTCACCACCCTTCTCTTTTTTCTCTTTGGAGGTTGGGGATCCAACCCAAGGCCTTGTGCAAGTTAGGCACATGGTCTACCACTGAGTGACATCCCAGCCCTCCTCCTTTCTCTTTGTGTGATCTCATTAAGCCTTATCTGATATTTGCTGATGAATCTTCAATTTATGTTTGAATGCAACCTCTGTCCTGAGCTCCAGAATCATATATTCAATTGCCTGTTAGACATTTCCACTTGGAATTCCAATAGGCACTTCAAACATAATGAGTTCAAAATAGAACACTGGAGTTTCCTTCTCTTTATCCAAACCAGCTCCTCTCCATATTCTTTCCATCTATGTGGCACCATTTATACCTAGGTGCTCAGGCACAATTCCTAGAATCATCCCTTATTTCTTTCTCCACTTCATACCCTGTGTCCAATCCATTTATGTGCTGTCAGATTTACAGTCAAAACAGATCTAGAGCCTGATCACTTTGGCCACTTTCACTGTTGTCACCTAGTCTCTGCCATCAACTTCTCTTGCCAGGACTATTAAATCCCTCCCGCCCCCACCCTCAGTGCTGGGTGTGGAACCCAGGGCCTCACAAATGCTAACCAAGTGCTCTACAGTCTTTCAAGTGCCCTTTCAATTATTGTCCCACTACAGTCCCTTTTCACAGAGCAGTCAATGCGAATCTTTTAAAAACACAATCAGATCATAACATTCTGCTGCTTTAAAACCCTCTGTTGGCTTTCTTGACTCTGCCTCCCTCTCTGACCTCACTGCACTCTAGCTTCTCTTGGTCTCTTCTCCAAGTACCTGAGCAAATGAACTTCATTGAGTTTTATCGTCGATCTTCAACATGGACTTCTCTGCAGATCTTTGCATAACTGTTTCCTTCTCTAGCATATCCAGGTTTTTACTCAAACATCACTTCCTCAGAGAGGACTTTTTGACCTCTCTAGATGAAGAAGATGCCCTCCTTTCCCTACTATAATCGACCTTAATTATACTTCCTAGCATATATCCCTACCAAAAAGGTCTCATTTATATCCTTGTGGGCTGTCTTCTCACATTAAGTGCCAGGAGAGCAGCAAAATTATTTGCCTTGTTTACCACTGTATCCCCAGTGTCTAGAAGATGGCCTACTTCATAATAGGTGTTTGATAATGTTTGTTAAATAAATATATACATGAGGCCACTGGTATACTCTGTTACTGCTGAAATCTGGTGCTGCTGTTGCCAAAAGCTCAATCTTGTCCCCAGTGCCAATCCAATAATGAGAACATGGTTTTGAGAAAAAGGAAAAAGAAGGTTTATTGCTTTGCTAGCAAAGGAGAAACACGGGGGACTCCTGTCTCAAAGGATTCTGCCCTGTCGTGATCCATCCATGGGTTGCATGTGAGTCACCGTGCATCGAAGCCTAGTGGATAGAGACATCTGGTGCTTGGAATGACCAGTGGACATTTTCTCTGGCCAATTGCCCAGGGACAGTGTGAATTTCTATCCAGCTCTGCCATGGCCCACATAGCACCTGAGAAGGGCGAGACCTGCCGAGATATCAATCAACCTGCTGACTGCAAGACATCACAAGCAAGATTTGGTCCTTGAAACCTTATCCCTGCCTTTGATGTACCTCCTTAAATAAACCACTGGAGACATTCTCCCTTTGTCTAGTTCCAGAACCATGTGGACTAGATCTATCAGGGGTTCTCCTTTTTGTAAATATATTTCTGACTACTTGTGTTTTGTTCTTCACTAATTATTTGAAACTTTAAGTTTTCAGATGGCTTACACCCTCCTCAACAGAAAGAGAAACCCCCCCCCCCCCAAAGAGATACTGGCCATCGCCCCCGTTACTGCCCATCAATAGGAACAGGGGGCTTTTAAAGAGGTAACTCAAAGGCTATATTCCATGTGTTCTCTGTCTGGAGTTGTAATTCACTTGTTCATTTGGGAGATAGTCATTTCTGAGATCCTCTGGTACCATCCCAAAAGTCTGGGTTACTTTGTTCCTATGGTGGATGTGTAAGCAGGGACAGATAATTCTGCCTAGGATGGGGAAGAAAAGTAATCCTGTTTCCTCTGAGATTAGGGAGGAGGAGAGATTAGGGAAGAGCAGGGAGAGAGCAAGGAAAAGAATTACATCCATTTTAAAAATAAGTTTCAGTGGCAGAGGAGTAAGGGCTATATTCAAAGCATAAAGAGGACCACTGTTAAACTACAAAGTGGGCAGAAGGTGCCAGTCTACTGGAATCTTGGTCTGTTGTCTGTTGCTATAACAAAATAATTGAGGCTGAATATTTTATTTTATTGCAGTACTGGGGATTAAACCCAGGGGCCCTCTACCACTGAACTACATCCCAAATCCTTTTTATTTTTTATTTAAGACAGGGTCTCACTAAAGTTGCTGAGGCTGGCCTCGAATTTGAGGTCCAATCTTCCTGTAATCCCAGTCACTAGGATTACAGGCATGGGCCACCATGCCTGGTGAGGCTGGATACTTTAGAAAGAAGAAAGGTTTGTTTAGCTCCTAGCTCTGGAGGTTCAAGAGCATGGCACAGGCATTTGCTCAGCTCTTTTGAGGATCTCCTGGCAGATGGCATCACCATGGCAGGTACGTGAGTGAGAGTATAAGCAGAGTATGAGGAAGAGGGACTCATAGGGAGGTGCTAGACGACAGGAAAAAATCCAGTCCCATGAGCCCTTATGGGTGGTGTTCCCTCAACCCAATTATTTCCACTAGGCCCCAACTCTTACAGATTTCACTACCTCAATACCTTCATACTGGAAACCAGCACATGGACTTCTGGGGGACTAACCATAGCAACTGGTGAACTCAGATTCCTGCCCAGTCCTCAGTGGGTCTTCAAAGATGACCAAGCATACTTCCTCCACTTTTAGCTCAACCAAGAGTGCCTTTTGCTTGGGCTTTTCTGGTACAATGCCTGGTACTCTGTTCTTCCAGTTTGTACAAGCAGTTTTCTCCTAGGGAGCCACCTGGTTCCAGGGACTGTTTCAGAGTTGCTATGGGCTCTACTATTCCATGGACCCCCAATCCCTGTGCTAAAGGGATACTCCCAGAGAATCTAGGGCAGTTTTCTTATGAAAGAGAAAAAATACAGAAGAAAGGAAGAAAGGAAGGAAGGAAGAAAAGGAAGCACAAATTGAATTTCTTTGAGGTTACCCTTCTGGAACAGTGATTCATTAATTTATTCATTTAACAAATGTTCATCGGTTGCCAAGTATGTGCCAGGCACTTTTTCATGCATATTATTGTTAAAATGTCATTATTTTTATCATCTGCATCATGAGTCTATATTAGATTGTGAATTTCTTAAGAGCAGAAAGTCTTTCTATTTTAACAAGTGCTCAATAAATGTTACTGACTAAATAATAGTTACTGAAAGATGTTAAAGATGATTATACCCAGTCACATTTATATTTAAACAAAAACAAAGAACAAAGATTGCTCTTTAAATTGTACAATGTTATTATATCAAAATAAATTTTAAATGTTTAATAATTTTTGTAATTTCACCACTCTAAACATATGCATTGTTTATTTTTCCATGTTTTATTTTTGTCTGTTTATGTGCACATTTTTACATTTTGTAATGTTAATGTTTTCCGTTTTTACATTTTTTTAAATCTTTAAGAGAGAGAGAGAGAGAGAATTTTTTAATATTTATTTTTTAGTTTTCGGCGGACACAACATCTTTGTTTGTATGTGGTGCTGAGGATCGAACCCGGGCCGCACGCATGCCAGGCGAGCGCGCTACCACTTGAGCCACATCCCCAGCCCTGTTTTTACATTTTGTAATGTTAATGTTTTCCATGTCGTCTTCTGCCTTTCCACGTAACATTAATGACAAACATTCCTGCATGTTTTTGTAATATTATTACCTTTTGACTCTGTAATTTAGTACATTCTCTTTTCTTGTTTTCGATGCCCTCATTGTGTTCTTTGTGGTCACTAGCAGTGTACACCCTTGAACAACCTGCCAGATGCTTTTGTATTTCTTCTACAATTGCCAGTTAAGGGAGCCCCTGGGAAAGTACATATCATTCTGGCAGAAGGGATGGTGCCATATCAGGAAGTGTGCTGTCAAGTTCAGGTGTACTTAGGAGAGAAGAAAGGTATGCTTGGCCAGCTGCTCTGAACTGAGAAGGTTGCCCACAGGGATAGGTTTAGCTCTATTTTGCAGTTCCATTAACATGTTTCTTCCTCGTGGTCCTCATAGAAGCTTGCCTGGCTACCATCTGCTAAGATTTTGCTTTCACTGTGCTACAATTGAATGGGGAGAAACAAGAGAATTCCAAACTTCTGAGATCTGCCTATTTCTCTTTAGTCTTTTAGTGAAGCTCAACTCATTTGCCATTTGTTACTGTCAAGCACAAGATAAGTACAGAGAAGAACTACTGCATCTGATAAAGGATGCTGCCTATTGAAGGAATCAATAGGAAACAGAAGTTATTAGGAAATTATTTCTGTTACTCTCATTCTGGGGACAAGTAGAAGTACATTTACAAAGTTATATTGAAAACAAATAGGAAAATGTGTTTTACTTTATAGCCAATTCTTGTGAGATAGAACTAGTTTTCAATGCAGTTATGAGAAAATAGCCCTTGGTACTAAATGTTGATTAATGTGCTTTGAGGTATGAACCCAGGCTTGAAAAGGGGAGTTCATATTAAGGAGTGGAAAGGTAGAAGTGCTCTGGGTGCCTTGCCTAAGAGATCGAGCCCTTAAATCTTGAAGGCAAGTCATATTTTTTAAATGAAAGAATTTAGATTGAGGATATTTTGTGTAAAATTTCCCTCTCATATATACTACCATTTATCAAGTTATGTTTTAACACTGCATGAATGGTTTGGACTATAATGTACATGCTTGGGTCAGAGTTTAGGGGAAGCAGCAGCAGCCCCTGGAAGCCAATGTGTTGGTGGTAGGTGTCATTTGAGAGAGACCCTAAGTAGAAGATAAATTTGGTGATGGGTACACCCAAAAACAAAAGGTCAAATTGTTTAGGAGTCCCTTCCCAAAAAGAGATCTCCTGCTAGGTCAAAATTTATTTTATTTTTATTACAAAATACACTATCTTTTAAGAAGTATGCTCAAGGGGCTGGTGTTGTGGCTCAGTGGTACAGCGCTCCCCTAGCATGTGTGAGGCACTGGGTTCAATCCTCAGCACCACATAAAAATAAAATAAAGGTATTGTGTTCAACTACAACTTATATATATATATACACACACACACACATATACATATATATACATACACACATATACATACACACACATATATATATATACACACATACATATATATATACACACACACATACATATATATATATATATACACACATACATATATACACACACACACACACTCTGAGAGGGTAACACTCACATGCTATATATGTGTGTGTGTGTGTGTGTGTGTGTGTATGCTCAAGCTCAAAAGAATTCTTTTGAAAATATTTAAAGTAATATGGGAAAATTAAACCAAGATGGACTTAAATAATGATATTTTCTATAAGCACATATTTAAGAGCATGAGTAAAACAATGGAATTATTGCATACCCAAGGACTCATCCACCTTGACATTTCTTATAGGCTTAATCATCCATGCATTCACTGAACACTTCCTAAGTGACTATGAGTTGACAGGTATTACTGGCAGTAAGTTGTACTCTGTTGTTATCTATGTCACTTTTTAATAATATGAAAATGTATTTGGATAAGCAAGGGCTAAATGTGTGTAGCACAAACACTTTAAGGTATGTGAGTGTTACCCTCTCAGAGTCTTATCTATCTATGCTCTGCCAGAGTATCTGTGCATCCCTGGAAACCTCACTTGAGAGGACAGAAGGTGACTGATACCCACATTCTTCTTACACTACATCATCTTATCTAAAACATAGTCACCTTAATCACTGTTTATAAAATTCCACAACTTATATGGGCCAATTACAACACATCATGTTTTTGCCCTAAAAAAACCTTATGAATACCTGAAATGCACAGAATGTTTATCTTCATGGTGGACTTATCCCTAATATTTATGGGATCAGGGGTAAGAGTACAAATAGAGGCCAGCGTAGCATATACAAATATTGTGAATACTAAGCTAGTCAGTGTTGTAACCATAAATTGAAACATCAAGAGAAAGAAAATCCATGTTTGACACTATTGGTAAGCAATATTTTGTTATGCAAGAATCTACTGTATTCAAGCTGAGAGGAGGGATTTAACAAGTTAACATCTTTCTTATGTAAGTACTTCTGCTTAAATTCTGCCTGAACTTCAAAGCAGTCTATCTTTAATGTGGACAGCCATACTATCTACACATTTTCACTTCATTTGGAGTCCACCTTTTGTTTTGAGGATATAGGGCAAGAGATAAAGGCCTGAATATTCTTGGTTGTGGGAGAAGGGATTTATGATTATGAACCAGTGTCAGGGGCACCCAAGTGATTTTTAGAATAAATTGTGTGTGTGTGTGTGTGTGTGTGTGTGTGTGAGAGAGAGAGAGAGAGAGAGAGAGAGAGAGAGAGAGAGAGAGAGATGGAGACTTGTGAGATCCTTGAAAGCACTGCATCAAGTCCAGGATTAGTTCTTTTTAGTTACACAACAGTAGAATCAATTTTGACATAATTATAAAAGCACGGGATTTATCTTGTTCTAATTCAGTCCCAAATACCTCTCCTTTCCCTTCCCTCCTCTGACCCCCTAATCCTTTCCCTCTATTGATCTTTCTGCCATTTACTCATAGCTATTTTTAATTAATTAATTTATTGTGGATGTGCAGGATGGCGAGATTCACTGTGGTATATTCATATATGTACATAGAAAAGTTATTTCAGATTCATTACAATATCTTTCCTTTTTTCATCCCCTTCCCTTTCCTTCATTCCCCTTTTTCTACTACACTGAACTTCTTTTTTTTCTCCTATTCCTCCTTGCCTTATTGGGAGTTAGCTTCCAAATATCAGAGAAAACATTTGACCTCTGTTTTTTGGAGATTGGCTTATTTCACTTAGCATGATAGTTTCCAGATCCATTCATTTACTGGCAAACGTCAGAGTAATTTTGCTTTCCGCCCCCCTTTTTTTTTTAGTTGTTGATGGATCTTTATTTTATTTCTTTATATGCGGCACTGAGAATTAAACCCAATGCCCCACATGTGCTAGGCAAGTGCCTATCACTGAGCTACAAACCCAGCCCCAGAGTTACTTTTCTTTATGGTTGAGTAATATTCATTGTGTATATGTATCACATTTTCTTTATCCACTCATCTGTTGAAGGGCATTTAGATTGGCTCCATAGATTAGCTATTGTGACTTGTGCTGCTATAAACACCCATGTGGTGCTGAGGATTGAACCCATTGCTTCACACATGCTAGGCAAGCTCTCTACCAGTGACCACAGCCCCAACCTATTTAGAAGATTTTTGAGGAATCTCCATACTATTTTTCCCAATGTTGTGGAAAGTTGGTTGTACTAATTTGCAGTTCCACCAAAAACATATGAGTGTACCCTTTCCCCAACACCCTTGCCAACATTTATTGTTATTTGTATTCTTGCTAGTTGCCATTCTGACTAGAGATGAAATATCAGTGTAATTTTTTAATACTTATTCTTAAGTTTTAGGTAGACACAATATCTTTATTTTACATTTATGTGGTGCTGAAGATGGAACGCAGTGCCTTGTTCATGTTAGGTGAGCGCTCTACCACTGAGCCACAACCCCAGCCCCTTAGTGTAGTTTTAATTTGCATTTCTCTAATTGCTAGAGATGTTGAACATTTTTCATATATTTCCTGACCATTAGTATTTCCTCTTTTGAAAAGGGTCTGTTCAGTTCCTTTTCCCATTTATTGATTGCATTATTTGCTTTTTTTGGCATTGAGGGTTTTTTTTTTTAATAGCTTTTGAGAAATTCCCAGCTATAATAGCATCAATTGTATCAATCATTGTTTTTTTTTTGGGGGGGTATTAAGTTTTTTGAGTTTTCAGCATATCCTGGATATTAATGCCCTATCTGAGGAGCAGGTGGCAAAGATTTTTCTTCCATTTTGTAGGCTCTCTCTTGACATTCCTGATTGTTTCCTTTCTGTGAAAAAGCTTTTTAATTTGATGCCATCCCATTTATCTTTATTTTACTTCTTGTGCTTTAGTAGTCTTGTTAAGGAAGTTAGTTCCTTAACAAGGAGGGTTGGGCTTACATTTCCTTCTAGCAGATGCAGGGTTTCTGGTCTTTAATCTTAGGTCTTTGAATCACTTTGAGTTTTGTGCAGGATGAGAGGTAGGATTAAATTTCATCTACTACATACGGATTTCCAGTTTTCCCAGCATCATTTGTTAAAGAGGCTCTCAACAATGTATATTTTTGGCACCTTTGTGAAATATGAGATAATTGTATTTATGTAAGTTTGTGTCTTCCATTCCATTAGTTTTCATGCCTGTTTTGGTGCCAATACCACCCTATTTTTGTTACTATAGTTCTTTAGTATAATTTAAGTTCTGGTATTGTTATGCCTCCTGCTTCACTTTTTTTTTTTTTTTAATTTTTTATTGTTGGTCTGCTTCACTTTTCTAAGGATTGCTTTGGCTGAAATAGCCAATGTTGTTTCATTTATATGCCTACTCATTCTCCCCACCCCCATGAATTACTTCTGATTAAATCCTAGACGCCTTATCATTACATATTTATTTCTAAAAGATATTCTTAAAAAGATATAAACACAGTACCATTATCAAATAAAACAAGTATTTCAGTTTCATCCATATGAAAGCATTTTTTTTGGGAGGGGGAGGGGGGTTACCAGGGATTGAATTCAGGGGCTTTTGACCACAGAGCCACATCCCCAGCCCTATTTTGTATTTTATTTAGAGACAGTGCCTCACTGTTCCTGAGGCTGGCTTCGAATTCCAGATCCTCCTACCTCAGCCTCCGGAGCACTAGGATTACAGGGGTGCGCTACGTGCCAGCTGTGGTTTTTATAACTTTTATTGCACGGATAAAAATAATTTCTCTAGAAAAATTATCTTATAATGTCCATTACTTTTGAAACCACAAGATCTGAGAAGGTATGATGTATATTGTTAAAACTACACTAAATCTATTTGTGGGGCTTGGCCTCAAGAACTGCATGCAGATTTTGGACCTAACTAACCTGATGACAGTGTAGTTGAGACTTCCACAAGTTTTTTTTGTTTTTGTTTTTGTTTTTTAACTTTGGAAAACAAGGTGTGAGAAGGGGATTTAGTTTCTCTATTAGGCAGAGGCATGTCAAAACTTGTTTCTTTTTCTAAAACGTACAAGTTGCCAAGAGAACCATGGACTTTTATGAACACGTTCTAGAAGAGACTTGTTTTTGAATGCCTGGGTTGGGGAAACTCGCTCGTTTCGGTCACGTTCCTGCCCTGGGCCAGCAGTCCCGCCTGGCTGGCTCCGGGCGTGCTAGAGGTCAGCGGCTCCGGCCTTGGTGCTGGGTCTCGCGTAGCTCCAGGGCGCTCTGGCCACACTGGGCGGTTCCTCCCTTTCCGGGCTCGAATAGTTTTGTTTTGGATCTCAGATCCCTGTCAAGGAAAGGCGCCCTGTTGACCAAAGGTTTCCTAGTCTCCTCCGGTGGCCAGACGCCAAGTTTCCTCCATCTCAGGGGGTCCAGTCTTTGCTCTGTTCGAGATCCTCGAAAGCCGGGAAGAGAACCTGGAGGGGAGAAGTGGGCAGGGCCCTTCTCTGTCTCCGGGCCAGAGCCATTGCGCGGCAAAGGGCGCGGGCAGTCTTCGGGTGACTCCTCAGGGACCCAGTTCTTCACCATTCCCAAGAGAATACTCAATCTGGCCGCGCCAGGCTGAGCAAAGGGCGACCAAACCCGGGCAGCGGTCCGGGGCGCATGCGCGCTCCGAGACCGCGGCGTCTAGGAGTTCGCTCCGTCGCGGCGGCCGCTAGGTGGCGCATGCGCCCTGGAGGGTGCGGGCCGGTCTTTGGGAAGAAGGCGGCGGCCACGGCGAAAGGCGGGGGCGCCGTGGGGGCCGGGTCCGTGTTTACACAGCGGCGGGCGGGTGCGGACACGGAACCCGGCGCGGCGGCGGCACGATGGTCATGGCGCATTTCGTCGAGAATTTTTGGGTAAGCGCGGGATGCTGGAAACAAGTATGGGTTTCGGAGTCCGAGGCTTTCGGCGCCCGACCTCGGCCTGCGTGCGCTTCGGGCGGTGGCGGCGGCGGCGGCTTCTCCAGTAGGGCGAGCGTCTTCGGACCGCTGCCTCCCGGGTCCCGCCTGGCTGAGGTCCGGCGGGCGACGGGTCGCTGGCCGGTGGGGACCGCCAGGCTCGCAGCCTTCCTGACCGTGGGGACTGTCAGTGGGGCCCGGGAGCCGCGGCTGGGACACAGAGGGGCCGACCGCCGGCGGGGCCGGGACAAAGCGCCGGATGGGGCGGGAGACGGGAGCCGGCCCCATCGTAGGCTCCGGCGCGCACCGCGCGAGGCGTGCGCGGTGCTCGGACGCGGAGGACGGGCCCGGCACGGAGCCTTGCGCGCGCGCCGGGGAGCGCCGGGGCTCGTTGCCTTCCCGCTCCGCAGGCCCGCGTCTGAGCGCGTCAGCCCCCCACCTTATCCACACGCAAGCCAATGCGGGGCTGGGCTGGATCCACACTTCCTCTTGACCTCGCAGTTCTGCTTGGATTGTGGGTATGCGCCCGGGACTTTGCCTCTAGGCCTGTTCACAAAGCTCACTAAAGTTGAATTTAATGTAAATGAACTCTATGGGCTTAAATGCATGGAGATTTCCCTTAGCCCTCTTTTCCTCTCTCCTCATTCTTTCCATAGATCTCAACTTAGTATTAGTTTCTTCTTTGAGAATGACTTCTCTGTCTCTCCGTGCTGTGTTTTTCTGCAGTTATTGTTTGCTGTAATGGGCAGTAAGTACACAGTTCAGCCATGTACAGGAAAGAAACATGTTTACTCAGATATTTTGAGTGAATCTTATTTTAATGACCTGACAGTTGCAAGTACTTTAATTCTGTTTTGGCCAAGATAGAAATGTTTCAAGGAGTAATATCTCAGTTTGCAAGGAGGGTATGTTAAATTCTTAATTCTAAGGGTCTCAAGCATAGATTTGCTTAGTAATCAAATCAATTATAGTTACTTGTCTTGAATGTTCCTTGTTTTCCACACACTGCATACATACTAAACATTACTTTTAAAACTACTTTATTTAGATACAATTCACATTCCAAACAGTGCACCTATTTAAAGTGTACAGTTCAATGCTTTTTCATATTTTCATAGAGTTGTGCAGACCATCACTATAATTGATTTTAGAAGAATTTTATCAGAAGAAACACTTTACCCATTAGCATTTACTTGTCATTTTCCCCATGTCCTGCTCTAGGCAAATGATCTACTCTTTGCCTCTCTAGGTTTGTCTGTTCTTCACCTATCATATAAATGGGACTATTGTGACTGACTTCTTTCACTTAGCATAATGTTTTGAAGGTTCCTCCATAAATTGTATTAGTGCTTAATTATTTTTTATGGCCAGATAATTTTACATTTTACTTATCCAGGGAGATGGACATTTGGTTTTCACTTTGGTGATTATGAATAATGCTGCCATGAACATTTTTTGTGCAAGTTTTTGTGTGAACATATGGTTTCATTTCTTTTGGGAATGGAATGGCTGGGTCATATGGTAACTCTATATTTAACATTTTAAGGGACTGCCAAACTTTTCCAAACTGACTGCAGCATTTTACAATCCCACCAGCAATGTCTCAGGGTTCCAGTTTTTCACATGGTTATCCACACTTGTTATCTTTTTAGTTATAATGGGGAGAGGTGAAGTAGCATCTCATTGTGGTTTTGGTTTGCATTTCTCTATGGCTAATGACATTTAGAATCTTTTCATGTGCTTATTTCCATTTTTGTATGTTCTTTAGAGAATTGCCTGTTTACATCCTAATCAAGTTGTCTCTTTGTTATTTGGTTGTATAAGTTCTTTTTATATTCTGGATACACATTTTTTTAATCAGATATATTTTTTAATTTTTTTTTTAGTTGTAGATGGACACAATACTTTTATTTAATCATTTTATGTGGTGTTGAGGATCGAACCCAGCTCCCCACACCTGTGAGGCAAGCGCTCTGCCACTGAGCCAAAACCCCAGCCCCAGATATATGTTTTGAAAGTATTTTTTCCCATTCTGTGGACTATCTTGATAAACAGCCTTTGCAGCACATAATTTTAATTTTGATGAAATCTTGGTAAGTTCTGATTTATTTACTTTTCTAATCACCTGTGCTTTTGTTGTTGTATCTAAGAAGCCGTTGCTTAATTCAAAATTTACTCCTGCGTTTTCTTTGTAAGCATTTTATAGTTTTAGATCATTTTAGGTATGTGATTCATTGGAAGTTAAATTTTGTGTGTGGTTCAAGGAATGGGTACAACTTAAGTTTTTGCATGTAGATACCCAGTTCCAGCACCATTTGTTGAAAAGTCTCTCTTTTTTTCTCTATTAAATGGTACTCTTGTGAAACATCACTTTAGTATAGATGTATATGTTTACTTTTGTATTTTTAATTTTATTTCGTTGTTTATCCTTATGCCAGCCACTACCACAGTGTTTTGACTACTATAACAGTATAATAAGTTTGGGATTAGGAAATGAAAGTTTTATTCTGGGTTTTTTTTTGAAGATTATTTTGTCTATTCTAAGTCCCTTGCATTTCTATATGAATTTTAGGACTAGCCTGTCAATTTTAGACATGCCGTTTTATAGTGGCAATTTAGGAATACCTTTTTTTTAAAAATCCCCCTATGCATTTGTTTATTTTTTAAGTTAAAGGCAAATTCATCAACCAGGGTCCTTACCTTTAGAGGTTCTGACCTTGGAGATCCCGACATTCTAGGCATATTACTATTATATGGGGGGGGGGGGCGAGACAGACAGACAGACAGACACACACACACACACAGAGACACCTATCAAGGCTGTTTCCTGGCCTTTGTAGGAGAAGCACATCCCTTCTCACTGAAATCTTGGTGGTTTATTGTGTAGGAAAAGACAGGGAAAATTCCCCCAGCCCATCCCACCTTTTTTTGCTGTGATGGGGATTAACTAGGACCTCATGCATGCTATCATTGAGCTGAATCCCCAACTCTAAAAACAGTTTTGTTTTTTTTTGTTTGTTTGTTTGTTTTTGTATTAGGGATTGAATGCACTGAGACATATCTCTAGCCCTTTTTAATTTTTTTTTTTTTTTTGAGACAGGATCTTGCTAAGTTGCTTAGGGCCTTGCTAGTTGCTGAGGCTGGCTTTGAACTTGTGATCCTCCTGTCTTAGCCCCCTGAGTTGCTGGATTACAAATGTGAGCCACCATACCTGGCCTGGAAACACTTTTCTAAATATATGATTGTTTAAAACATTGTTCTTTTTAATGTTTTGCATATTTTTGATGCATTAATGTTTTTTAAGTTTGCTAACATAGTTTCAAATTGTATTTTAACATTTTAAAGTTATATTTTGTTTTCTATTAATTGAGTTTTGAACATAGCCTTGTTTGTGGCTATTAAAAAAACATTTTTCTATGCTGAAAATTGAACGCAGGGCCTAATGCATGCTATGCAAGCACTCTACCACTCTACACTCCAGCCCAGTTTGTAGCTATTTTCTGAATATTTTTGTAATATTTTTATGTCCCCTGTTTGTCCCTATTAGGAATGTGAATAAACATGAATATCTGAAATCTAGAGAGAAACGAAAATGTAATTTGTTTTAGTCTTTGCCTATTTTCACTGTTGAGAACAAATAGTAAAATAGACTGCATTTCATTTTATTTCCTATTCTGAAATTGGGGCTGGAAGCTCAAAATTGGAGCTTGAAAAGCTTTAGAGGAATCTAAATGAGCTAGGAAAATCTAGGAACTAACTAAATAACCAGCTTCTGGGAATTTGATAGTAGTCTGTTTAAAAAAACTTAAAAATTTACATAGTTCAGGGTCATTTATGAAATAATTCCTTAAAATTGAGAATTTACAGCATCAGTTTCACTCCTCCACATTTAAAGTGGCATTACATTTTTAAAAAAATATTTTTCTTTAGTTGTAGATGGACACAATGACTTTATTTTTAATTTATTTATTTTTATGTGATGCTGAGGATCGAACCCAGTGCCTCACATATGCTAGACGAGCTCTACTACTGAGCTACAACCCCAGCCCAGATTTTTTGTAAATTAAAAAAAAAAAATTGTCAGTGTGAGGTAAGGGGAACCTTTTAAGTTTTAGGTTTCTAACCAGACAACCTATTGATTGTCTTCACCCTACACATATAAAGGCAAACTTTTTTTGTTGTGGTGTTCTGTTAGAGGAAATTTTGAAAGACTGAAACTAAGTTCAAACTTGTTTAAAATCAGCACATTCTTCCTTATTCTTTTAAAAAAAATTTTTTTTTGAAGTTGTAGATGGGCAGAATGTCCTTATTTTATTTTATTTTATTTTTTATTTTTATGTGATGCTGAGGATTGAACCCAGTGCGTCACACATGCTAGGCAAGCACTCTGCTACTGTGCTATAGCCCCAGCCCTCTTCCTTACTCTTTATAGTTTTTCTTAACTAAAACTATCTGCTAAATTAAAAATTCCTTTACTTAATCCAGGCTTTGAAGAAAAAAAAAAAGTATTCAAAATTTCCTGCATAGCAGGTGTTTTGTTGCTGATAAGTCAGTTGCCATGAAGTTTAGTGCTATTGATAATCAAGCTGAAATGTTTCTCTTTTATTAAAATTGGACAGCAAAAATAGTTTTGATACCAGAAATCCACACCATTGCCTTTAATGTGTAAAAGCAATTGTTAACCCTTCAAAAGATCATGTGTAAACTTTCAAGGGTTATTAACTGATATTACAGTGAAGTAACTCTGTATTTAGTGCCTTTCTCAAAGAATTGAATACAGTTTACAATATTTCTGAGGTTATATTAATGTTGTACTTATAGTAATTAAAATGGCTTAATGATTTTATATAAACCTGGATTAACTCAGTAAAAATATTAAAGGAATGAATTTCATAGCTAATCATTATTTAAAGGAAAAAATAGGCAATATGCTTGAGTTAAATACTTTATAAACTTAATTTTACATAGTAATCCTAGTCTATATATGAGGCATTTACATAAAGACACTCAGTATTCTTTAGTAAATGTCACATTGTAGCAAACTGAAGGTTTTAGTTAGGTGACTTTTTCTAGTGAGCAAAAAATTAATAAACAAGTTATCTCAGGTATTTTTATTATGAAATATGAAATTTTCCTCATTTCCCTTTTTAACCAGTATAGAAGTCTCATTTCATTTGTTTGTTACTTCATGGGTATTGCCAAATTGGAGCACTTAGTTATAAATATCCACAATTTATTCTATCATTACGTGGGTAAGTTGGGAGGATGAAAATGGTTTTGAAAAATCTGGAATTGCTATTAATAGGATTTTGAAATGCAAAACATTATTATATATGTATATGTATATGTGTGTGTGTGTGTGTGTGTGTGTGTGTATATATATATATATATATATAAGTTTTATTATAAGGAACCAGGGATTGAACTCAGGGGCACTTAACCACTGAACGACATTTTATTTAGAGGTAGGGTCTTACTGAGTTGCTCAGAGCCTCTCTTGAGTTGCTGAGGCTGGCTTTGAATTTATAGTCCACCTGCGTCAGCCTCCCAAACTGCTGGGATTACAGGTGTGTGCTACCATGCCTGGAGCAAAACATTATCATATTTTTGCTTTACTATCTGGTTTGAATTTAGTATTTTAAATGAGACATTGATACACATGTTCTTTGGGGTTATTTATCCATATGAAAAGTTTTAAATATATATCTTTAGAAAATTAGTCGAGATGACCAGAGGAATGCAGAATATAGGTAGTCTTTTTATTACTTATGATTTCCCAATATCAGGGACTGGGGCTGTAGCTCAGTGGAAGAGCACTTGCCTTGCACATGTGAGGCCCTGGGTTTGATCCCCAGCATCACATATAAATAAATAAATAAGAAGATATTAAAAAAAGAAAAGATTCCCAAATATTGCAGTTTGGGATATCTGGTTAGGATGCTATCCCATCAGGTGGTATACTAAAACTAAGTACAAATGCACACAGGTGTATGCATTTACAGTTAACAGATTTGCAAATCATTTTACATGGTTAATTTTTAAAAGGTACAAAAGGGAATACAGTGTAAAATCTCCTGCCATCAAGATCTCCGTAAAGGAAGTCACTGTTACCAATTTCTTAGTAGCTTTCCACAGATAATCTATGTATATACAGGCAAATAACATTCACCAAAAAATGAAACAAGTATTATTGTATAACTATTAGCTAGTTAGCCATGCCCAAATAATCTTCACTGCAACAAACTATGAAAATACAGACTATAGATTCATCTTATTTGGTTCCATTAGTCTTGACAAGTAGACATTCTAAAGTCAAAGAATTTTAGATTTCACTAAATTTTACTGTGAGACCCTTAGGGGTGGTTTGTTTGTTTTGTATTTTTGTCTAAATTTTAAAATAAATTTGGAAGTAAAAAAATCAATAGTGTCTGCATAAAGAATGATTTTTGAATATTGATATTGGAAAGGATAAAAATTTGATGTTTTTTCTAGTCCTGCCCATTAAGTCTTAGACATTCTAATCCTTTCAGAACTGCTTAAATTATTTAGGAAAGGATGAGAAAACAGTTACGCTTTGAATCATCCTGCACATTTGATTAATATAAGCTATTTGGGACTATCTCTTGAAATTATCCTCTTGATATCATAATTCTAAAACAGTTTACAGAAGCACCCTTAGAAATCCAAATGGAAATGTGGTGCCATAGGGATTTATAAAGGAAAGGGAATAAGGATTTGGTTTTCAGTTTTCTAAGTGTGGAAGAATTAAAGGATATTAGAGTTGGAAGAATTTTAGTATTAATCTTGTCCACAAAGTAGGCATAAATTGGCCAGATGTGGGAGAAACAAAAAGACAAGCACAACAGCTGCTAGATTTACATCACTGGGTAGGGTTCTAGAGAATGTTGCTAGAATGGCCAGAGTTAACAAAGATGAAATTGGGAAGTGACTAGTGAACTGTGTGTTGAAATTGAGAAGATATTTATGCTCCTTCATGGAATTGAAGGAATAGAAGTATGGAATCTATGACAAGAATGTTTGCTTGATTTTAGAGAAAAGGGGAACGTATAACATAATTAAAGCAAGTTGGTGGTGATTGATTTTAAACCCAAGGAATGAGAGTTTTCAGTTGGTTGAAACAAATACTTAAGTACAATTTTCTTTTTAATTAATCTATTGCTACTGATAGGTAAAACACAAAAAAAGTACAGAATAAGAATTACCTATAGCCTCTCCCTTTAAACTTATCATTTTCTTTAGAAATGGAAAAATCAAGATCACTTATACTATATAGTTTTGTGTCTTGATACTTTTTGAAAAATATTTTTAGTCATACGTGGTAGATGGACACAATATCTTTATTTATTTTTTATGTGGTGCTGAGAATTGAACCTCAGTGCCTCACATGTTCTAGGCAAGTGCTCTACCACTGAGCCATAACCTAGCCTTATATTTTGATACTTTTAAATGATACTATCATCAAGCATTTTTCTCATATGATTAGCTTTTTGGAAAATTTTCAGTGACTCCATAGGTTTCCATGAAATGGATAGGCTGTTATTTTTGATTCCCTTTTGGATACTTAGATTCGGCCCATTTTTTCCCAATCATGAATTATGAGGACTAGAGTTAAGTACTGATGTGAACAAGGTGCTAGCTTAAGAAAATGCTCTTCTTTTTCCTGGAAGAATAAAGAGTTGAGAAAGCTGAAATTAATTTCTTTTTATTTTGAAAGTAATAATAACTACTTTGTTTATAGAATAGTACAGAAAATTCAGAATCTAAATTTAAAAAATGATCTCACCACTGCTTGCTTCTGCTGTTTTTTTCTGAACCCTATATGTATCTATTTAGATAGCTTTAAGGATTTAAATGGAAGAGATGAGTTATAATTAAAAAAGATTAGGGAGGAGTAACCTAGGGGTGAGAAAAGCAGTGTTTTAAAAATGTAATTTCTTTCCTTTGGTCAACCAACAAATGTGAGTCACTTTTGTACCTTCAGCAAATAGTTCTGACTGCCGAAAATTACTTGTTCTACATATTTTAATTACTATTTTTCAGCTTTAACACTATCTTGCCAGTGGCTCTGAAGGATACTTTTAGAGATCCTGACTGAAAATTTCAGTATGTAACAAAATGTTGACTAGAAGAGATTATAACTTGTGATGTCATGTTTATTTAGAGAAAAACTGTTTTTTTATGTTTTATCCTCCTCTTAGCAATTTTCAAGGCAAAAATGGCACGGGAGGACTGTCATTGCAGATTTGTTGAATTCCCATCAAAAGGATCTTTAAAGGTTCTTTACTAGAAGGGCTGATCTAAGAAAAAATATCTTTAGACAGTTAAATGTTTCATGATGTTTTTCAGACAATACTGGATAAAGTGACAGCATGTATTTGCTCATTAGGTACCGAGTTTCTAATTTTGTGAGTATTCCAACAGAATTGACATAGGTGTATTAAAATAGGTTGATCATCCTGATCTAGAGTGTATGTATCCTTTATTATCATTAAAAATGAAAAATACAGATTGTTGTATAAACAGAACACTGATACAGTATAGTATCTTTTACATATGTAAGCCATCCTATAAATAGGACATTGGGCAAATATGGTACCTGAGATGCTGGGACAAAATGGGTATTATATTTTGTAGTGACTTGTCCAAAGTTATTTAATAAATGTCAGTAAGAGCTATAGTAACAAGGAAATGTAGATAGGGCAGGAAGTGATGATATTTCTTTATTTTTCATTTTTCTTTATAAATTTATTTGTTTATTCTAATTAGGTATATATGATAGCTGGATGCATTTTGATTCATTGTACACAAATGCAGCACAATTTTTCATTTCTCTAGTTGTACACCATGTAGCATCACACCATATGTGCAGTCACACATGTACCAAGGGTAATGATGTCCATCTTATTCCACCATCTTTTGATGTGTCTTAAAAGTATCCTTTCTTTGGGTTTCACCTAAAGCTTTTTCGAGAAACTGAGTCACTTGACTCCTTCTTTTAGGCATCTGAACTTGACCCTATGACCCGGACCTGAGCATAGCCCAAAGTGATCCTTTCTGCCATCTTTCACATATGTACTCTATGATCTTGCGCTGGGCATACCCAGAAATGTGTCCACTGTCATTCCAGTTGAACTGTGCCTCGAACTGAGCATGCTCAGAAATGTGCCTGCCCACCCCATGTATGCTTTCCTAAATAAATGTGCATTAGCTCCCCAATAGAATCCCCATGCTTCCTTTCCTCAGGGAGAGCATAACTTTACAGACAACTGATGCTTGCTGCAGGTCATATAAGTCTTTCTCCATTCTTTTATCTTCTGATTGTGCTCATTAGATTCATGACCACTAAGTGGAGAACCCAATGCTTTTGGTTACATTTTTATGACTTGATAACTCATTTAAAGATATCTTTTTAAAATGCAAACGAGAGCCTTCCTGGTGTGGCTTGCCTGGAAGTCCCAGCTCTTCAAGAGGCTGAGGTAGGAGCTTGCAGTGTACTGTGGATCAATAGTGGGATCCTGTCTGTGAACAGCCGCTGTACTCCAGCCTGGGCAGCACCCTGAGGCCACTTACCATCCTTAAAAATAATGAAAAATGTAAATCAGATGACTTTGTCCTCTTTAAAACCTTCTGCCCTGCCTGGCAGGATGGCACATATCTAGAATTCCAGTGAGTTGAGAGGCTGAGTCAGAAGGATCGCATGCTGGAGACTGGCCTTGCCAACTTAGTGAGACCCAAATTGCTGAGGCTGGCCTCAAACTTGTGATTCTCCTGCATCATCTCCTCAGTAGCTGGGATTGGATGGTTACCTCAGCATTTGGCTCTTATTCCCTTTTTAACATATGCTCCACCAGGTTCCAGGTTTGCAGACATCCATGGCCCAAATGGCAGTATTTATCTTTCTTTCTCTTTGAGTCTTTTGGTCAACAGTTACTGCCTAGGAAAGGAAATTTGCCATATTGTTTGATGCAAAGTCCTTATTTGTCTATGGTATCTGAAAGGAAAGCGAGGAACCTGGAGATGGTGAGTGAGAAATCAAAGTCCAAGACCAGGTAGAGATACACAGGAGAGTTTATTTGACAGAGCTTACAAATAAAGGCACATCTCTCATAGATGGAGAGAGTCCCAGTTATTTATTTTTGAGGGGATTTGGATGTAAGGATGGTTTAGGCATATTACTGATGATGTTTTATAGGAAGCGTCTATTTATCCTTCTCTCACCCTTCCAAAAGTTTTTTTTTTTAAGTTGTAGATGGACACAATATCTTGATTTTATTTATTTATTTTTATGTGGATTGAACCCAGTGCCTCACACGTGCTAGGCAAGTGCTCCACTACTGAACCACAACCCCAGCCCTCCAAAAGCTTTTTTTAAAGATTAAAAAGGAGGTGGCTGGGGTTGTAGCTCAGTGGTAGAGCACTCGCCCAGCACGTGCGAGGCGCTGGGTTTGATCCTCAGCACCACATAACAATAAATAAAATAAAGATATTAGAAAAAAAATTAAAAAGGAAATTTAGTGAAATCCATCATTTGAACTCATTATACAGTATACAGTCTATCTTCTGCCTATTTTCCAATTTTTTTTAAAAGTCTAAAGCTAAACCTTCTTTTAAAAAAATTTTTTTTAGTTGTAGATGGACACACAATATCTTTGTTTATTAATTTATTATTTTTTTATGTGGTGCTGAAGCTCTAATCCAGTGCCTTACATTTGCAAGGCAAGCGCTCTAGCACTGAGCTATGGCCCCAGCCCTCCAATTCTTACAGTTATCAAAAGTGAAGCATATCCAGGTTTTATTTTTAGTGTTTAACTTACTGTTGACCTTAAAAAGTTTGTTGAAGGAGAAATTTCAAAATCATTTTTTCTTAAAGAATAAATATGCTAGATTATTATGTGTATTTATTTTAAAGTATAAAGTTGTTATCAAATTAAATAAAAAATGTCTTTGGGTTTCAAGAGGTAGACCTAACAACTTATTTAAATGTTTTAATTAGAAATTTCAAGGATGCCTCACTTGTGACTTCTGGAAAAAACTTAAACATTTAAAAAAATATTTTTAGTTGTAGATGGACACAATACCTTTATTTATTTTTAGGTGGTGCTGAGGATCAAACCCAGTGCCTCACACATGCTAAGCAAATGTTCTACCACTGAGCTGCAACCCCAACCCAAATTTAAATATTTTTTAATGACTTATTTATAACATCTTTTTAGCTAAATTTTAGTTTAGTTGTTAATACAAGTGCAAAAATGATATGATAACATAATATCATTCTCATATTAAAAGTAACATCTTGCCTGTGCAAAAAGGATTCTGGATTGATGTACATCAAACTGTTAACTGAAATCATCTTAATTAGAGCAGGAAGAGGAAAAAAATAGGTACCAAGAAATTTGTTCTTCTTTAAAATTTTTTTTTTAGTTGTAGATGGACACAATACCTTTATTTTTAGTTTATTTTTATATGGTGATAGGGATCAAACACAGTGCCTTACATGCTAGGCAAGCACTCTACCACTGAGCCACAATCCCGGCCCCAAGAAATTTGTTCTTTTAAAGGGCTTACATGATTCTGAATTTATAATCTTCCAAGGATGCTGAAATTACAATTCCCTTTTTTTCTTTTTCATGTTAAAAATCATTTACAGAGATTTTGATTGTTTAATGTTGGGGACTGTGAACCTAGGACCTTATACATGGTAGGCGAGTGCTATAGCATTGAGCTTCACTCCCAACCCAATTTGCAAAGATGTTTGATACTCGTTTGTGTTGGATTATAATAAGATTTGATTTACACCAGGTCATAGCTAGTGGACATTCAGTCAGAGTACTGCTTTTTGTAAAATGCTTTTGTGATCAACTGATAAGAGATCCTATCTAAGTTTGAACCTTCATTGTAATTTTCTTCTTTGGACCAGCAAAGGTATTGATAGCTGTTTTTGCCAGTTAATAATAAAAATTGCTCTGCAAGAATTTTTTGATTAAGAAGGGTAAGCTGAATTCTTCCAGAGTTTTGTTAGCTCTTAACACAAGAACCTAGGAAGGGAAACATATAAAAAACATGTACTTCACTTTTTAAAAATAATTTTATTGAGATATTTTTTTATATGCCTTATAATTCACTCCTTGAACATGTACAATTCAGACTGGGGGTTGGAGCTCAGTGGTAGAGCCTGTGTTGGATCCCCAGTAATACAATAGAAATAGAAATAGAATTCAGTTCATTTTTTTTTTGGCAATATTCATTGATATGTGCAGTCATCATCAAATACAATTTAAGAACATTTTCATCACTTTAAGGAGAAACCTCTGTAACCTTTATCATTCATCCCCTACCTTACTTTCCTACCTTCAAGCAATCCATTTCTCTATTTTCTGTCTGTGTATATTTCCCTGTTCTGCACTTTGATATGAATGAAATTGTAATAGTATGTGGTCTTTTGACAACTGTATCTTTCACTTAGTGTAATGTTTTCCAAGTTTCCTCAGTGTTGGAGAATGTAACAATACTTTATCTTCCACACTCCCCCCCTTTTTTTGGTACCAGGCGTTGAACCCAGCAACCATTGAGGCACATCCTCAGCTCTTTTATTTTATTTTATTTAAAAAAATTTTTTGAGATAGGGTCTTGCTAGATTAGCTAGGGCCTCGCTAATTTGCTGAGGCTGGCCTTGAACTTGTGATCTGCCTGCCTCAGCCTCTCAAATTGCTGGGACTACAGGTGTGCACCACTGCACCTGGCCTACTTCATTCCTTTTTATGACCCAATAATACTCCATTGTATGGGTATATCACTTTGTTTTTATCTGCTCATCAGTTGATGGACATTTGGATTATTTCCACTATTTAGTTATTGTGAATAATACTGCTACGAACATTCATATACAAATTTCTTTGTGGACATGTATGTGCTTAATTCACAAGTACTGATCAAATTAACAAATAAGCCAGCTGAAAATGAGCCTGATGGGTACTGATGTACATACCTACACTTAAAAATGTAGCCACTTGGGTGTGGGTTCTTTTGGGGGGACAACAAAATGTTATAAAATTGATTTTGAAATATATGTGTATTTAATATATTGTCATCTCTTATTTAGGCTTTACAGTAAGTTTTTGACATGGTGACAGTAAAACCTAGGTTCTTTGTTAATCACCTCAACTTCGAAGTTTTTTTTTTTTAAGTTGTAGATAAAATACCTTTATTTTATTTATTTATGTGTTGCTTAGGATAGAACCCAGCGCCCCATGCATGCAAGGCAAGTGCTCTACCACTGAGCCACACCCCAGCCCTGAAGTTTTTAATAAAAGGATATATATATATGCGCAAATATATTTATCTGTATGGATATATATGTGTGTGTCTATATATGTGTATATATCTAAATAACATATTCATTTGAAGTATTTAAGTTATTGCTTAATTTGTTTCAAAGAAAATGTTCATGATCAATAAATATCTGTGTTAATAAGTTTGTGAAATTGTATTAGAGAAAAGGAATGCCCCTTCTACTGGGAATTCCTGAGTAAAATGCTATCTGGATATCTGAATTTCTTAATAAATAACTTACTTCTTCAAGGGCTTCTTAATCAGAATACAGATTCTGAAGGTAATTTAATTCTCTTGTGTGCTCAGTAGTCTGACTCACTGTATTTTTTGACCTGGTCATGAATGAATGTCCAAATAGAAGAAATAACAAATGGATTTGTAATCAGGCAATGTGTAGTCATTAGTGCCTTCGAAGGAGGTTCCTTGTGCATCATGATCCCTATTAGGAAAAATGTTCTTTCTAAGTTAAGAACTGAGGGGCTGGGTTTGTGGCTCAGTGGTAGAGTGCTTGGCTAGCATGTGTGAGGCACTGGGTTCAATCCTCAGCACCACATAAAAACAAATAAATAAATGATGTTATTTTAGAAAATCCCTAAGATAAAAAACAACAAAACTGAGGAGTGGAGTAGCTAATATTGTTTCCCAAGGTATATTACTGTTATTATATTAATTTTACTCTATTGAATGCTAAATTTACTAAATTTTACTTAATATCAATAAAATAGTAAAATTTAGTAAATTTGGCACTGAAGAAAAATAAACCTGTTAAAGAGAGTTGTTATGTTTATTAGTGATCTTTTATTTCACAGATTAAATTGACATTTCTCATGTTTTCTTTGTCGTGATTTACTAATTTAGTATTTATACAATTACACAGCAATAAAGTGTAGTGATCTGATTCTGTTATTCTAATTAGTTGAAGACTAAGAAAATAGCCTGTTTCTTCTCTTTTCTTAAAATTTTATTCTTTTCAAGCTCTCTCAAGTTTACTAAAGGGTTTAGAATAGGAATTGTAAAGTATTTGTTTTTCTGGTGTCTAATGCTTATATGATGAAAAAATACTATGGCATCTTGACTCAGGTCAAGATTTAGTTGTTTTAAAGCACAAATTCTTGAGTTAGTTTCTTAGTATGTCTCAAAAGAACTGAAATGGGATTTTAAAAGGTCTGTTGCTGATATTTTCTAACTTAATGCTGTATGTTAAAATTTCATACTTATATTCATTAATTATATACCATTATGGGTGATTATGGAATATGAGCATATGTGTGTGCATGTCTATATGTGTATATATAGTAAATTACATTTATCAAAGCATGTAGAATTGCATTGATAACAGTTTAAAATCATACTGTGAATGATAGTGGTTAAATTAAGGAAAAACAACTTACCAGAGCATAAGATTTGTAAGATAAGAATAATATTTATGTAGTCTAGAGTTATTGTATTCTCCAGTCATTTTTTACCTCTTTCTCTTTTGTTAAACTAAATATCTATAAACTAAATATTAAATATCTTTGAATTTTAGGGAGAAAAAAATAGTGGCTTTGACGTTCTCTACCATAATATGAAACATGGACAGATATCAACAAAAGAACTAGCAGATTTTGTAAGAGAAAGGTATGTATTTGTTATAAGTAATTTGTTAAACAATTATCAATTTGAATTATAAAATATAAGTAATTGGACAAAATTTGGTAGGGTTTAGAATAATAATGGACACTTTAAAAAAGTATACTGTAACTACATGTATATATGTATATAAGTATACTGTAACTATATGTATATATGTGTATATATATTTATGAATGTTATGTCTTTTTATTTACTTTTTGCAGTACAGGGGATTGAATGCAGGGGCACTTTACTCCTCAGCTACATCCCCACCCCTTTATTTTATTTTAGTTCTGAGACTGGGTCTTGGTAAGTTGCTGAGGCTGGCCTCAAATTTGCAATCTTCCTGCCTTAGCCTCCTGAGTACCTGGGGTTATAGGTGTGTGCCATCCAGCTTACCTATAATTATATTTTAGAGGAGTATTTTTTTTTAATTATCTACATACCTGAGGGCTGCATAATAGTTTGGAGAGACATTGTTAAATACTTGGTTTGCAAATTACTGCTTAACATACTATTTATGCATTTTTCATTGGATATGTTAGCAAAAGTGATGCAATAAAAGATTGAGAAATATTATAGGATAAAATATTGTTCTCAATTTCATTTATTTTGTTTTAGATCTTAATTATTTCCTTCTTAATTATTTCCTATCTTTTACTCATTTTGGAATTAGTTTGTTTTTCCTTTTCTAGGACCCTGAGGTGCATAGTATTAGATTATTTGGTATCTTTGTTTTTTTTAAGTGTAGGTACTTAATGCAATAAACTTTTCTCCTAGAACTGCCTTATACTGTCCTAGAGAACTTTATTTTTTGTATCTCTGTTCTCATTTGAATCTAAGAATTTATTGCTTTCTTCTTTCATTTATAATCCACTCCTCATTTAAAAGAGTACTGTTCAATCTTCATGTGTTTATGTGGTTTCTATAATTTTTATTCCTTTTAATTTCTAATTTCATTCCATTATGATTTTATAAAATGCATAGGATTATACCAGTTTTTTGTATTTGCTAAGACTTATGTTGTGACTTAGTATATGGTATATTGTGGAAAAGGTTCCATGAGCTGCTAAGGAAAAAGTGAATTCAGCTGTTCTGGGGGTCATTTTGTAGATGTTTGTTTGTTAGGTCTAGTTGATTTATAGTATTATTTAGATTGGAAATATTTTTATTGATTTTTATGTTGAATGACCTATTGGTGAAAGGGGTACCTTACCACTGAGCTACATCCCCAGCCCTTTTTATTTTTTATTTTGAGACAGGGTCCTGGTAAGTTGCTGAGGGCCTCTTTAATTTGCTGAGGCTGATCTCAAACTTGTGATCCTTCTGCTTCAGCCACCTGAGTCACTGGGATTATAGGTGTGTGCCACAGTGCCCAGCATGACATTTTTGTTTAAGGTGGCTTTCTGGACTTAAAAATCACATTATTTATCCAACAGATTTAATGATTAGTTTAAAATTTTCCAGTCTTTAGTTAATTTAAGTCATGTAATTTGTTATTTAGGTTTTATGGCCCATTCACACACACAAAAATGCTCTTTATTTTTATTATTCTCATACAGTTATTAGTGAAGTTTGTTAAAATTACTTTATCTCGCGGTTGGGGTTGTGGCTCAATGGTAGAGTGCTTGCCTAGCACACATGAGACACTGAGTTTGATCCTCAGCACCACATAAAAATAAATAAATTAATTAATGTCATTGTATCCATCTACAACTAAATATATATATTTAAAAAAATACTTTATCTTGGATAGTTTTTCTTTTGTTTTAAATACGTCTTTTTAAAATTCTAGTTGATGTGGATTTGCTGATGATAAATTCTCAATTTTTGTTAGCGTAATAATATCTTTATCATAATTTAAAATGCTTTTGAACACATACAGAACTGTATAGAAGTTCTTAATGTAAGGAACTTCCATGTAGCAATCACCCAGCCTCAATATGGCTATTCTTGTTATCAAATCATGGTCATTCTTGTTTCAGCTGATCCATATCACTGCTACTAAATTGTTATAAATTCAGTATCAGATTCAGAAATGTTACATTTCATCCATTTACATTTCAGATGTATCTTTAGAAGAGCCTTTAAAAAGCACAACATTTCCTATCTAAAAATGTAGTATTAATTCCTTAGTATCACTGAATATACAGTGAGTGCTCAATTTTCCTTAGTTGCCATGAACATACACAATGCATATGTACATATACGTACACATATGCACATATGTAGTTGATATCTTCTAATTAGTATCCTAGCAAGATCTCTATATTATACCTGGTTGATGTCTTTTTTTGGTTTGTTTCTTTTTCAGGTCTCTTATTGTCTTTTGGTTGTTAAATAAATCAGATTATACTATTTAGTGTTCCACTTCTGGTAATATGTAATGATTTTACTTAACATTTTTACTTACCTTTATATTTCCTATAGATTATTTACATCTAGCATCTTGAACAAATTTCACTTAGTATTCTGAGCAGAATACATAATAGGTGGTGGTGCATACTCTATCAGAGGTGTGTAACATCCTCCATCCTAGGAGTGTAACATCCAATTATATCTGTTTTGTGATGTTAATGATTGTTGATGATCATCTCCTAGATCAATTATTGCCTTAGGGATTTACTTTCATTTATATTTTGCTGGATATAGAATTCTAATTGGCAGATTCCTTTTTTAAAACAAATCTTTGAAAATCATTTCATTATCTGCTGTGAAATGTTAGCAGTTAGTCTAGCTATTGCTCCTTTGAAAGTGACATTTGTTGGTTGACAATGTTTGATTTTGTTTTTTAGTTTTTGGTTTTCAGCAGTTTTATATGGTGTAACTAAGTGTTGATTGCCTTTTTTTTTTCTTCATTCTTTTGTGGTGCTGAGGATTGAACCCAGGACCCTCATGTATGCTAAGTGCACTTGCCATTGAGCCATATCTCCAACCTTTTTTTATTCATACTTGTAGGTTTGTTGTGTTATTTAGATCTGTGGTTTTATAGCTTTTGTCAGTTTTGGAAAATTCTCCATCATTATTTCTTTCAGTATTTCTTCTTACCCATTCTTTGTTTCTTCATATGTTAGACTCTCTATTTCCTCCTCTTTTGTATTTGAGCTTTAGTCTGGGATAGATTTCTTCTTATCTGTCTTCTAGTTATCAAGTTCTCATTACAGTGTATCAATCTGCTGTAACAATCTCATCATCTGAGCCAGGTATAGTATGCATGCCTGAATCCCAGCGGCTAGGGAGGCTGAGGCAGGAGGACTGCAAGTTCAAAGCCAGCCTCAGCAGTTTGGCAAGGCCATAAGTAACTTAGGCCATAAGTAACCCTGTCTCTGAATAAAATATAAAAAATGATGGGGATGTGACTTAGCGGATAAGCACCCTAGGTTCAATCCCTAGTACCAAAAAACAATCTCATCCTTTGAGATATTAATTTTGGTTATTTTATATTTCAGAATTTCAGTTTGTGTGTTTTTTTCCCCCTAATTTGGCAAGCTTTCTTCTAGTCCTTTTTTTGTGGTGGTGGTGGGGTACCAGAGATTGAACCCAGGGGCACTCAGGCATGAGCCACATCCCCAACCCTTTTTTTGTATTTTATTTAGAGACAGAGTCTCATTGAGTTGCTTAGCGCCTCACTATTGCTAAGACAGACTTTGAATTTGAGATTCTCCTATCTCAGCCTGCTGAGCCACTGGGATTACACGTGTGTACCACCGCGCCTGGCTCTTCTAGTCCTTTTTAATGATTTTCAGGTTTTTACTGAGATTCTTGATATGATTTATATATGATCTTGAACATAATACATGTACTCAAAGTCTAAGCTTTGTCATCTTCACATTTGGAATCCTGGTAATTTGTTTCTGTTGTTTTTCTGTTTGTTTATGTTATCTTGTTTCCTTATGTGCTTAGTGGTTTTCTGAGTGTATATAAGATGTCTATACAAAAATCCAACATCAGAGTTTGAAGAGATGGTTTATGATTCTTGTGAGTGCTTGTCTATACTTCTGGTTCATCCTTACTTGAAGAGTATTGCATTTATTACCTCAACTTCGTGGGATGGGATTTCCCCTGCTTCCTATCATAATCTTTATAAGTTTTGTTTTCCTTGCTCGTGAGACTGTGGAAAGCTTTTTTTCACTCTTAGCTTTTCAGCTACCTCTTCTAGATGCCCCTAAGGATAAAGATGCCCCACATTCCTGACTCACTTCTTGGAGTATTTTTCTCTTGGATTTTGGCATTCTGATTCTTATCTTTGATTGGTTCTCTGGTGCTTTTAAGTCACTATTTCCCCCTTCCATCATTTTCTAATTTTCCTTAGTAAGAGGTTTTGGTATCATACTCACATTACTGTTATTTGAAATTTAAGTGTGTGTGTGTGTGTGTGTGTGTGTTTATTTTTTGCTCTTAAACAAAATTGAGATACTGATATTTATTTCTGAGTGATTTTTAGGTGATCAAAGTATTACTTTTATAATATATCATTATTTAAACAATACCAAAAAGTTTAGAAGAACAGGAAAAAAAACCACAGTGTTATCTGTGAGAGGCAGTTACTGCTACTATTTCTTTTTTATTTAACTATTTTTGGTAGGGGCTGAGTTTGGGAAGAATTTAGAAATGAGCTTAGTTTGGATATTCTGATTTTGCAGTGATGCAGATATCTAAGTGTAGCTAGGACTGGGGCCTTTACTGGGGTAAGAGCAGTGTAGATCTGATTTAGATAGGGGCAGGAAGTTTAACCTGTCAAATGAAAAGACAGAATGTTCCACTATTAAGGAATAGCACTGTTGAGAAGGACCAGGGTAATTATGGAAAAAGGTAAAACTATAACATTCATTGATTATTTATCTGTAGAATAATTTGTTTTTTAACCATATTTAATGGATTTTTAAGCCTAAAATCCGATCCACTAAATAATAGTTATATAAAACACAATTTTTTAGTATGAAATACTTATATTTTAGACCTAATCACAAAATAAGCTCCAAAATTCAGGACCTCAGACTTTCTGCTGGTTTATATTTAGTTGTGTGCAAATGACTGCCATTAGTTTCTTGTTCTGTTAAATATGGATCTCAGTTTTGAATAATAACAAAATTATGTTAAGTACATTAAGGAAGTATTAAATACAAATGACTTACACAATGAATTAGTTTACAGATGAATACAAGAAGCAACACTCTTGTGCTTCCTGTTCAAATAACCATTGGTACTAAAAATAAAAAAATAAATTCATTAAAACTTACTATGATGTAAGTTATTTTAGTTCTGTACCAGCTTTTTAAAGTATATGTGTACAAAAGGCATATAGACCAGAAATTCAGAATTGTATACTATAATTTTTAACATATAATTTGAAGTATCTTTTTGTCTCTTCATTGTTATTGTATTGTGGTAACTGTTATGTTTTTGGTCACTAATTAAGAGATATTCTAATATGGAAATTTGATTCAACAGAGCTACAATAGAAGAGGCATATTCCAGGTCAATGACAAAACTAGCAAAATCTGCAAGCAATTATTCACAACTTGGGTGAGTTAATTTCTTCCTCTTTTTCAGTGTTCATTTAGGCAAAGTTCTTAAGAATATTAGGTTTCTACTTAAGATATAGTAGTTCAGAAATTCAGTGATATACATCATTTAACAATGGTAATACATTCTGAGAATCACATGTTAGGTAATTTTTTGTTATGCAAATGGCATAGGATATACTTACACAAACTAAAATGGCTATAATATCATGAAGTGATATGAGTTTATGGGATTACTGATATATATTGTTTATGTGGTTTGTCATTGATTGAAATGTCAGTATATATGTATGATTGTATTATGTGTTTATTTAAAATGTCTTATGAATATATTCTTGACTTGCTAGAAAATATAATAATGTTGCTGAATCAGTTAACACAAAGAAATTTGACAATTATTTTTTCTGTATAGTCATTCAGTAGTATATAAATTTGAGATGATGAATGTTACCACTTGTAAAGTGGTAAGTTTTCTATCAGTTAATTTAAATTCTGTTGTAATATAACAGTGATCTTTAAAACTCACTTAGCATAAACTGTCTTATTAGTGGATTAAAATCCATTAAGATGACTACGCAGTGGCTTAGGAAGCTGAGGCAGGAGGATTAGGAGTTCAAAGCCAGCATCAGCAAAAGTGAGGCATTGAGCAAGTCAGTAAGACCCTGTCTCTAAGTAAAATATAAAACAGGGCTGGGGATGTGGCTTAGTGATCAAGTGCCCCCAAGTTCAATCCTCAGTACTTAAAAAAAAAAAATTCCATTAAGATATCTTTTTATTATAGAACTTTCTTTAAAAATTTGTATTGAAAAAAATATACTCCTTGAAATATGAAAACTAATAACAAAAACGTATTTAAAATGAAAATGTGCTCGTATCCATAATCCCCTGAACCACAACAACTCAGGAAGGAATGATTAATCTTATTTAATTATCTAAAAATTGAGGAAAGGTTGTATTTTAACTAAGATACTAAAATAATTAGTCTGAAAAGATTTTTTCAGTGATTATCAATAAAAAATTCTTCTATATCTGCAGTTCTGATAAACCTTTGAATCCTCTAAAATTTCATGCAAAATTGTGTATAGATGTTAATTTATATTTTCATTTAAGAAGGGTCTATATAAATGATTGCATTCACAAATAATTCTGTGATTAAAAATGATTGAGTATTTTATGTAAGTATTCTAGAGTATGGTTGAATGAATTTGAACAAAAGACTTTCTGCTTTGTGTTTTGGGCAAAGCAGAGTTGGAATCTTTGTTCACTTTTAGTGTAGTGGCACTGTTCATTAGGTATGGGCTAACAGTGTATATCACTAAGAGGCCCTCCTGTAGTCCTGTGCAGTGTGTCTAGGAAGTCTGGTAAATTGCAGCCTTTTTCACTGGAAGAATAGAGACTGGTGGTTGATAACTATTTTTTGTTTTTTCTTTCCTTTTGTCCTTATTCTTCCTTCTCCTTCCTTTGCTTCAACTTCATTCTTCCTTTTTTTCTATTTCTCTTCTCATCTTTTCCTCCCTAGTACTGGGAGTTGAACCCAGTGGCACTCTACCACTGAGCAAATCCTCAGCTCTTTTTATTTATTTTGAGACAGAGTCTCATTAAGTTGCCCATGCTGGTTTGAAACTTGTAATCCTCCTGTCTCTCTTTCCCTAGTACGTGGGTCTAAAGGTTACACAGGCAACCTTCTCACTTTTCTGACACCCTCCTATTTCTAGAGGCTGCATGCTGGTAAACTTCTCCTGAAATGTAATTTCTTCTTTATTAACTACAGTAGAGGGCCCAAAAGAAACTGGAATAACAAAAGATAGCTTTAATTAATGGACCTTGGTTGTATTATAGAAAATAGTATTTTATCACAGCAGCTTGGGAGGCTAAGACAGGAAGACCATGAGCTCAAAACCAGCTAAGCAACTTAGTAAGGCCCTGAGCAACATAGTGAGAGCCTGTCTCAAAATAAAAAATAAAAAGGGCTGGAGATGTGGCTCAGTGGTTAAGTGCCCCTGAAATCCCCAGTAACTGCCCCTTGGAAAAAGAAAATTCTACCAAATCAATGCAGAAAATAAATAATGTGAACATAATGAAATAAGGTGGGGGGTGGGGTGGGCTGTAAAGAACTGTGGCATGAAATTAATGAAATTAACCCATTTCTGTGTACCTGTGACCCAAAAATATTTTAGATAATTATCCAAGGATTAAAAAATCAAGATCATATCAGTCATATCATCATTATTTATTTTAATACTATTTTTTTTGCCAAATATAGCATTAGTGTTTCCATTGGATCCATCTTAGAACGTTAGTCTTTTTCTTTTAGTAAATTATTCCCATGCTTCTCCTTTTTCTTAGAACATTTGCACCAGTGTGGGATGTGTTCAAAACATCTACAGAAAAATTAGCAAATTGTCACTTGGATCTTGTTAGAAAATTACAGGAATTAATAAAGGAAGTTCAGAAATATGGAGAAGAACAAGCAAAATCTCATAAAAAGGTATCTTTTTCTCTTATTAAGGATTGATTGGTCAGATATTGAATGCTTTATAGCCCAGTAACTTTGATGAATCATTTCATACCAAACAGACTAAAGAAGAAGTTGCAGGAACTCTGGAAGCTGTCCAAACCATTCAGAGCATAACTCAGGCCCTCCAGAAATCCAAGGAAAATTACAATGCCAAGTGTGTAGAACAGGAGCGTCTAAAAAAAGAAGGAGCTACACAAAGAGAAATAGAAAAGGTAATTATGATAAAAATAATACTTCTATGATTTCAGGGTACTGTGATATAAGACTACATCTAATCTTTAGACATTCAAGAGTGATCTCATTTTAAAGATGAAGATACACCTTCAGAGTTTGTGATTTATAGAAGCAAGTTTGTAACATCTGTTGTCTATGATAAATAGATTGACAAACATAAAAGAGGAGGATTTTTTATTTTGGTGACAAATTTACAAGTTATTTTTATTTTATTTTTTATGTGTTTTTTTGGATGCTGGGAACTGAACCTAGGGCCTTGGCTCATGGTAGGCAAATGTTCTACCACTGAGCTATATACTCTCAACCCCTGCAGAAAATTTTTATACTAAGAAATAAATCTATTTATCTATCTCTATATATATATATATCATATTTTGGTTTATTTAAAAAAATTTGGATGCTTGAAAATTATCTTTAAATACATATTGTGGATGATTTATTGTTGACTTGGAGCACATGTACATTATGATAAACCACAAACTTTCCCTCATTCATGCTTTTTTTTTTCTTTTTTCTTTTTTTTTTCCTCACCTTTATTACATTCATTTACTTTTTTTTTATTTTTTTATTTTTTATTTATTTTTTATTTTTTATTGTTGGTTGTTCAAAACATTACATAGTTCTTGATATATCATCTTTCACACTTTGCTTCAAGTGGGTTATGAACTCCCATTTTTAGCCCATATACAGATTGCAGAATCACATCAATTACACATCCATTGATTTACATATTGCCATACTAGTGACTGTCATGTTCTGCTACCTTTCCTATCCTCTACTATCCCCCCTCCCCTCCCCTCCCCACCCCTCTTCTCTCTCTACCCCCTCTACTGACCTTCATTTCTCCCCCTTGTATTATTTTTCCCTTTCCCCTCATTTCCTCTTGTATGTTCTTTTGTATAACCCTGAGGGTCTCCTTCCATTTCCATGCAATTTCCATTTTCTCTCCCTTTCCCTCCCACCTCTCATCTCTGTTTAATGTTAATCTTCTTCTCATGCTCTTCGTCCCTACTCTCTTCTTAGTTACTCTCCTTATATCAAAGAAGACATTTGGCATTTGTTTTTTAGGGATTGGCTAGCTTCACTTAGCATAATCTGCTCTAGTGCCATCCATTTCCCTGCAAATTCTATGATTTTGTCATTTTTTAATGCAGAGTAATACTCCATTGTGTATAAATGCCACATTTTTTTAATCCATTCGTCTATTGAAGGGCATCTGGGTTGGTTCCACAGTCTTGCTATTGTGAATTGAGCTGCTATGAACATCGATGTAGCAGTGTCCCTGTAGCATGCTCTTTTTAGGTCTTTAGGGAATAGACCAAGAAGGGGAATAGCTGGGTCAAATGGTGGCTCCATTCCCAGCTTTCCAAGAAATCTCCATACTGCTTTCCAAATTGGCTGCACCAATTTGCAGTCCCACCAGCAATGTACAAGTGTACCCTTTTCCCCACATCCTCGCCAGCACTTGTTGTTGTTTGACTTCCTAATGGCTGCCAATCTTACTGGAGTGAGATGGTATCTTAGGGTGGTTTTGATTTGCATTTCTCTGACTGCTAGAGATGGTGAGCATTTTTTCATGTACTTGTTGATTGATTGTATGTCCTCCTCTGAGAAGTGTCTGTTCAGGTCCTTGGCCCATTTGTTGATTGGGTTGTTTGTTATTGTCTAATTTTTTGAGTTCTTTGTATACTCTGGATATTAGGGCTCTATCTGAAGTGTGAGGAGTAAAGATTTGTTCCCAGGATGTAGGCTTCCTATTTACCTGTCTTATTGTTTCTTTTGCTGAGAAAAAACTTTTTAGTTTGAGTAAGTCCCATTTGTTGATTCTAGTTATTAACTTTTGTGCTATGGGTGTCCTATTGAGGAATTTGGAGCCCGACCCCACCGTATGTAGATCGTAGCCAACTTTTTCTTCTATCAGACGGCGTGTCTCTGATTTGATATCAAGCTCCTTGATCCATTTTGAATTAACTTTTGTGCATGGCGAGAGAAAGGGATTCAGTTTCATTTTGTTGCATATGGATTTCCAGTTTTCCCAGCACCATTTGTTGAAGATGCTATCCTTCCTCCATTGCATGCTTTTAGCCCCTTTATCAAATATAAGATAGTTGTAGTTTTGTGGATTGGTTTCTGTGTCCTCTATTCTGTACCATTGGTCCACCCGCCTGTTTTGGTACCAGTACCATGCTGTTTTTGTTACTATTGCTCTGTAGTATAGTTTGAAGTCTGGTATCGCTATACCGCCTGATTCACACTTCCTGCTTAGCATTGCTTTTGCTATTCTGGGTCTTTTATTTTTCCATATAAATTTCATGATTGCTTTCTCTATTTCTACAAGAAATGCCATTGGGATTTTGATTGGCATTGCATTAAACCTATAGAGAACTTTTGGTAATATCGCCATTTTGATGATGTTAGTTCTGCCTATCCATGAACAGGGTATATTTTTCCATCTTCTAAGATCTTCTTCTATTTCTCTCTTTAGGGTTCTGTAGTTTTCATTGTATAAGTCTTTCACCTCTTTTGTTAGGTTGATTCCCAAGTATTTTATTTTTTTTTGAAGATATTGTGAATGGAGTGGTTGTCCTCATTTCCATTTCAGAGGATTTGTTGCTGATATACAGGAATGCCTTTGATTTATGCGTGTTGATTTTATATCCTGCCACTTTGCTGAATTCATTTATTAGCTCTAATAGTTTCTTTGTAGAGCCTTTTGGGTCTGCTAGGTATAGAATCATATCATCTGCAAATAGTGATAATTTAAGTTCTTCTTTTCCTATTTTTATGCCTTTAATTTCTTTCGTCTGTCTAATTGCTGTGGCCAGTGTTTCGAGAACTATGTTGAACAGAAGTGGTGAGAGAGGGCATCCCTGTCTTGTTCCAGATTTTAGAGGGAATGCCTTCAATTTTTCTCCATTAAGAATGATGCTAGCCTGAGGCTTAGCATAGATTGCTTTTACAATATTGAGGTATGTTCCTGTTATCCCTAGTTTTTCTAGAGTTTTGAACATAAAGGGATGCTGTACTTTGTCGAATGCTTTTTCCGCATCTATCGAGATGATCATATGGTTCTTATTTTTAAGTCTATTGATGTGGCGAATAACATTTATTGATTTCCGTATATTGAACCAGCCTTGCATCCCAGGGATGAATCCTACTTGATCATGGTGCACAATTTTTTTGATATGTTTTTGTATCCGATTCGCCAGAATTTTATTGAGGATTTTTGCATCTAGGTTCATTAGAGATATTGGTCTGTAGTTTTCTTTCTTTGAAGTGTCTTTGTGTGGTTTAGGTATCAGGGTGATGTTGGCCTCGTAGAATGAATTTGGAAGTTCTCCCTCTTTTTCTATTTCGTGAAATAGCTTGAAAAGTATTGGTATTAGTTCCTCTTTAAAGGGTTTGTAAAATTCTGCTGTATACCCATCCGGTCCTGGGCTTTTCTTAGTTGGTAGTCTTTTGATGGTTTCTTCTATTTCCTCGATTGATATTGGTCTGTTTAGGTTGTCTATATTCTCCTGACTCAATCTGGGCAGATCATATGACTTCAGAAATTTATCAATGCCTTCACTATCTTCTAATTTATTGGAGTATAAGGATTCAAAATAATTTTTGATTATCTTCTGTATTTCTGAAGTGTCTGTTGTGATATTGCCTTTTTCATCCCGTATGCTAGTAATTTGAGTTCTCTCTCTTCTTCTCTTCGCTAGCATGGCTAAGGGTCTGTCGATTTTGTTTATTTTTTCAAAGAACCAACTTTCAGTTTTGTCAATTTTTTCAATTATTTCTTTTGTTTCGATTTCATTAATTTCAGCTCTGATTTTCATTATTTCTTGCCTTCTACTTCTTTTGCTGTTGTTTTGCTCTTCTTTTTCTATGATTTTGAGATGAAGCATGAGATCATTTATTTGTTGGTTTTTTCTTTTTTTAAGGAATGAACTCCAAGCAATGAATTTTCCTCTTAGAACTGCTTTCAGTGTGTCCCACAGATTCCGATATGTTGTGTCTGTGTTTTCATTAATCTCTAAGAATTTTTTAATTTCCTCCTTGATGTCTTCTATAACCCATTGATCATTCAGTAACCTATTGTTCATTCTCCAAGTGATGTATGCTTTTTCCTTCCTTCTTTTATCGTTGATTTTCAGTTTCATTCCATTATGATCAGATAGGATGCATGGTATTATCTCTACTCCTTTATATTGTCTAAGAGTTTCCCTGTGACATAATATATGATCTATTTTTGAGAAGGATCCATGTGCTGCTGAGAAAAAAGTGTAACTGCTTGATGTTGGGTGGTATATTCTATATATGTCAATTAAGTCTAGGTTATTAATTGTGTTATTGAGTTCTATAGTTTCCTTATTCAACTTTTGTTTGGAAGATCTGTCCAGTGGCGAGAGAGGTGTGTTGAAGTCTCCCATGATTATTGTATGGTGGTCTATTAGACTCTTGAACTTGAGAAGAGTTTGTTTGATGAACATAGCTGCACCATTGTATAGCTGCACCATTGTTTGGGGCATATGTATTTATGATTGTTATGTCTTGTTGGTGTATGGTTCCCTTAAGCAGTATGTATTGTCCCTCTTTATCCCTTTTGATTAACTTTGGCTTGAAATCTATTTTATTTGATATGAGTATGGACACTCCTGCTTGTTTCCGAAGTCCATATGAGTGATATGATTTTTCCCAACCTTTCACCTTCAGCCTGTGTATGTCTTTTCCTATCAAATGCGTCTCCTGTAGGCAGCATATTGTTGGGTCTTGTTTTGTGA